>NC_085050.1:33150274-33473280 GCF_963662255.1 Cinclus cinclus
CAAAAACATCCATGACTTTAACTGAATAGGGTTGTCTGCTGGAAGAGTTTGACTCAAAGATTTTTTAGCAGATAAAATAGCAGAAGAAATGCAAAATATTAACCACAGAGGCATTTAATAACATAATATTGCACAATGCAGAGAAAAAAATGTTAGTGACTTTAAATTTCTGTACTAAAATTCACATTGCTTTACTGCCAATAGTTGTAGGTCTTCACTGCTCCTGTGATTAGCATTATTAAATTATGAGAAATTAATTTATCAGTGCTAGTTTCAATATTTGTGAATTAGTAATTGGCCCACTAGCACTAATGAGACAATATATCTGTTGTGGCTCTTCTGTCTGTTAACATGCCTATTTAAATTAGAGCATCATTATATACAAAATAAATTATTGAACTGGGTAGGAATCGATCTTAAAGAATTTCCAGACTCTTTGGAAATCCTAGCCTGTTGTCAGCAATGTGCAAGACTTACTTAAGAGAACAGACTACAAAACAGCAACAAAAAAAAGAAAATTAGACAAAATATATCTGGAGGATTTTTTGGCTCAGCTATCAGAGGACATTACAGTTAAGGTGATACTCACTGATTAATCTTGTAGCAGAGGGTTTTAAGTAACTGTGGACTGAGATTTTTGTGAGCTAGCTCCAAAAGGCATAGACAAATACATCTGTTGGCTATTTGCCATCACATGCACCTGACTTTCACTGAATCAAGTCAAGAAGTCTTACAATTAGGTTTTTGCAATTCTGCAGGTGAGGTCTTTTAATTTTATCCTTATTTCAAAATTACGTGAAATTCTTACAGTTAATTTTTAAACATCTAAGGAATGAAAATCTGTTGCTTTGGTTAAAGAAAAGTACCACCAAAACACAAAAAAACTGAAAATGCTAGAACATTGAAAAGCAAAATATGTCTATAAGTTGAGATGTTTCTACCTGAAAACCAGACGAAATTTGTATTATTTTAAAAATTTAAAATTTTTTAAAGCTCATTACAGTACTGGTAACAGATAATTTGAAGGCAATACTTTGTAGACGTAACAAATGTTCTACATTTTTTGCCCTATGGGTCATTGCTTTATAGATGAATCTCATTACAAAATACGTGCACCTGAGAGCTGTAATACAACCTGGAGTGAGCTCTAAGGTTTGCATGAAACCTGAATGTTTGATAATGTAAGAGATATTATTCTAGGAATACTCAATTTTAAGGTGGCTCTTAACAGAAAAGGGTTAGTTCTGTTTTTCAGAAATAAGTTTTGTTTCTTTATGAGTTATTTAATGACTCATGTTATATTTACACTCAAAGTGTTCAATTCCAAATTCATCTAGGACAACACGTTAGTTTTACTTTTTAGTCCATATCCAAAGACATTTTTACCAGTTTTACCATTTTTACATGAAGACATAGGTCACGACAGATTTCCTATTCCTGAACTGCTTCATTAGTACCATTTATGGCAGTTGTCTTCATATTAGTAAAATGAACATTAACGTAGGATAAGACAGTGTTCTTGGAACACATAAGAAACATTTACTTAATAGCACGTTTTAATTTGCTTCAAATGCTTTTATGTTATTTGAGCAGAAATTGTGTTTGAACAAAGTCTTATTTCTCAAAACAACATCAACTAAATATGCTGGAAATGGAGCAGACTCTATTATTAAAGTCCCCTCTTCTGCTCTGCCTCCAAGAACATTTCCATCATTTTCTCTCTTCTCTACTCCTTTTTCAGCCTCTACTATATTTTCTTATTTTTTCTCCCCTTAAACTCTTGCTCAGTAATGTACCTATTAACATATTTTCCATTTAATAGCTACACATTTATTTACTATTTATCAAGTGTTTTTGCGAACCATTCCTTTCTCTATCAAGTCTTTCAAATAAGAGCCCATTAGGTAATGCTTATTGTAAGCAAATGCTTAACTGAGTTTTATATTATGAATTGTGGGAACTACAGTATTTTCCTGTAACTTATCAGAATTGATTATCATTGATTCTAACAAGTTCTATACAATATTTGTTGCTTGCACTTACATCACATGATTGGCCCAGATGATAGAATTAAAAAAATAATATATTTCTAAAAGTATTGATTTCATGACATATTACAGGCAGAAAATGATGTGAAAAAAAAATCTGTGTTAATCAGCATCAAGTTTTTGTCTTGGAAAATACAAATCCAAGCACTTACAGTACAAAGTTGCTCCTATGGCACACACTCTGGAAACCACTTTTCTGTTTTCAGCTATTTGAGATTTTAATTCTTATCTTTCAGTTTTTATGTGAAACTAATGTGGGTGCAGTTTTGAGAAGGAAACAAGACATATGTGAAGATGACAGACAAATTTCCTTTTGCAGTCTAAATAAATTAATTAGAGTATGATTGACTATATGGATCACAGTTCACTTTCTCTTCTCATCCACAGAAAATGTTCTCAACTAATATATGCTAATATATAAAACTAATATATGCTATCCTCAGCATTTAAAAAAGTCTCATATCCAGGATTTATGTTAACAGAAAGGACAAAACTAAGAGGTGAGAAAAGTTTTAGAAGCAGGTATTTGAAAAACCTATTGCCAAGCCGTAACATTTATTCTTTTTAACTTCTCCCTGGGAATATTCCATCTTTTATTACAAAGGATTGGAGGGAGATAAATCCAAATTTTGACCTCCTATTTCAATTAACCTCTCAATTATATTGCTAATTTAAGAATAACTTGACTGAATCAAATGGATTTATATCAAAATAGATGCAATTGAAAGGAGAATCAAATCCTGTAGTTGTAGCATCCACAGAAAAAGCCAATAAATTCATGTCAAGGTTACAAATATTGCTGCTGGAAATCATAAAAGTGGAATGATCTTCCTCAGTCATGAGGTTTTGTGTATTTGATGGTCTTTATTGGAAAAAAACGCTGGTAGACAATGCAGTGACCTTTACATATAAGAGAAGAGAGAGGACAAGGACTAAGGACAGCACAAGGGAAAAAAACTTTCGCTGAGCAACTTAACAGAATGGGAATAATACAAGGGAACTGGTGGAAGACCAAAAAAGTTCAGAAAACTGAGAAAGGATTAAATGGAGCCAAAGACACTTTGCAAGGATGACAGAAACATGAAGGGGATCGGAGCTGGGAGAGGTAGACTGGCCACAAGTAGTATTTCAATGGCAGTAAAAATGTACCAGTGATAAAACCATAAAACATGACAGAAAAGGAATTAATAAAAATATGTGGGTCTGTTGATCTTAAAGGTCTGTTTGAAACACAGGAAACAGGAAAGAAAGAGGAGCTCAGGAATGACTAAGTCTGTATCTGAGGTGCCTTACACCAGTGGGGAACTATTCCATTTCTAACACACTTCACTGAGTTTTTGATTTCTACGATATACAGGGTGAGAGAGTGGAATGCAGAGAAAAGTTCCTTATATAGAGACATCCACTGAAATACAGCTATGTCTTTATTTTTCAGATGGAGAAGGAAATAGAGCAGATTTTCAGGAAGGTATCTTGATCCCAGGGGATGTTGATCAATAGACAAGGAGAGGTATGTTGGAAACAAACCACCTAAATCCACTCAAATGTCTAACAAAGTATAATTGCTCTTTTATACTCCGCTCTCCCCTTTTTTATTCAATCAATTGCCAAGAAAGGTCTGACTTTTATTTGAACTGAGATTGCTATATTAAAGTACTCATGCTCTTTTGCAGACAGACCAGTTACAGCTGCATGGTGCAAAACAAGGTCCCACTTCCTTCCCTGTGCCCTCCACAGATCTCACGGGGGCCCAAGGTTCACCTGCACATGAGCACAAGGTGTTAAGAACAACATGTAAGACATGCTGCAGATTCTGCTTGTGGTGCAGTGAGATGGATGGAGCAGGGCTGCTGGCTCCCTTTTCTTGACAGCTCCGGGATGGTGTTAGATTATAGTGCCAGTGTGAAGGGAATATGAGTCATTGAGAAAAATCCTGAAGTCTTTCAGTAAGCAAGCCCAAATCTTGGTAATTCTGAAAAGAGCCGATTTTACTTATTTTTTAACTAAACAGCTTACTAGGTTAGTCAGTCTCCACATGACAAAATAATCAAAGAAGACATTATTCAATATTAGGAAATAAAAATTAGAAGAAACATTGAAACCCATCGTGCTTCCTCTTTCTTCTATTTAAAATCTCTAGGAAGCAGAAAAATCTCAGCTTTGTTCTTTGTCCATTCTTGAAAAGCCTGTCTAAGAATAGAGCCGAATCTTCAAAAATATTAAGATAAACATCCATAATAATGATAGCAAGAGCATGCTGTCATGTATCTTCTGTGAAGCATAAAAGTTTAGTACATTATTTAAATGCTTGTTTATTGCTTCAGAGATGTCATTTCTTGATTTTGCAATATTCAAAGACTTCCAATTGTTATAATATTTTTATTTGCAAAGTTTTTCTCCCATATCCTCTTTACTTTCAAGACTTATTGTAAATGCAACCACTAATTGCCATGTTTACATGGCAAATCGCTGCTAACAGAGCAAATACTAAGGAGAAAAAGAGGCAGCGTTAGTGCTTCTAGGAGTGACACCTATAACTGAGGTTGCCCAGAGGGTAGAAATGTGCCTTCCAAAGTGCCTAGACTGCCACAGAGGTTTGGAGCAGAATGGGAAGGGTCACATGCCAAAGGACAAAAACCCCAGCTGGTGCCTGTTACTCGGTAGTCCCTGATCCCAGCACGGCAGTTCTGTTTCTCCTGCATTTGGCAGCTGCCTGGGGACTGCACCACCCTGCTCTGAGCTCCTCACATATTCAGAAATCTGATAGGTACACAGCTGTTGCCATCAAAAGTAAAACTCACCCTGGGCTGGGTGCCAGCGTAAGGGCTATGGCATTACTAAAGACCCACTAAAACCTTCAAAGGATTGCACAACACTTAAGACCTTGTAGCATTTGGCTGAGACAGGCTAAGAGTGCAGCACTGAAACCAAATTATTTCCTCCTAAACTAGTGAATGTCAGCAAGGAAAGATTTTAAGATGGTTTTACTTAATCAAATTTACATATTTCAGAGTAAACTGCTTTTACTTTTATTGATAATAAAGGACCTTCCAAAGTTTTCATTTCAGCATCATAAATATACAATACATTGTCAGTATACTTGTTTGATTTCTGAATTGTTAGCAGACAACAATAGAGTATTTGGAAGTTCACCTATTTTCCATCCAAAAATGGAACATTCCACAGGATTTCAGCTGTCTGTATGGATGAAGAGAGAACAGTTGGAAAACAGTGGGATAGAAAAAAATCCACATCCCCGTCTTGAAATGATAATTTATATACTGTATGTGCTGTGTCAGCCTTTTATGCTATAATTATTACCAGAAAATCTGGTCAAAGTCAAGTAGTATGCTCTGCTAACAGGTAACCACACAGAACAGCTGTGTCCTGCCAGCAATCTTTTTAACACATTCTGTGTTTCAGTTTTCTGACTTGCTAAATGGGAGCAGCATTGCCAATGCATCCTCAGTAGAGTGTTTGCTATATACAGATAGAACCATCTGGATACTGAGTATTGGCTGGTGCCTGGTCAGAAGGAGATATATGGTTCTTCACAAGTCCCATGGTCTATGAAACTAAAATTCCACTTAGAACACTGTTAGAAGAACAGGGTTAATACTAATAATTGTCAGTCAGGTGGCGTTCTGCTGTCTGGTTCAGACAAAATTCTGTTTTGAAATTGCACCAAGGTGTAAGAGTGGACTTATGCTGAACCATTCAGGCAACTCTGATAAACTGCACAGAAGACAAAGGATATTTAGTCTGTTTTTAAATGAGATCTGGCAATTAAGAACCTAAATGCTATTGTTTTCCAGGAGTTTTTTTATATTATGCTATTCTCCTACTCCTAGTTACTATGACCTCTTTCAGTTTCTATGGTATATATTTTCTTTAATTCATTAAAAACATTGGCTACTCTGAAAAACACAAAGTGGAGGAATTTACATTTCTCCTTTTCCTCATTTTTCTTTCTTCTGTGTTATAAATATGCCTAATTTTTATTAATTTATTGTGTGCTCCTAAATCAATACAGTTGTGCAGTAATAAAAATAACTTATTGTAATGGTAACAGCTCCAAAGGACTCATGACTATGAGTGGCACTGTATATAATTCAGATCTATGTTCCATTCCCCAACTAATGGCACACTGTGGTTTATAAAGTGATTAAAATTGTTGTCAAACTGGCCTCCTGGAAAGAGGGAGCCCAACTTCTTTTCCTGCAGTTGGTAGATTTGCAGGATCTATATTTGATTTGTAGAGTCAGAAAGCAAAGAAAAGTTAGTGTAGGTGTAATAAGACAGGAAATGATGGAAAAATGGCTTTTTTTCCCTCCAATGCCTCTTAACAACAAAACAGAAGAAGTAAACAACAAAAACAAAGGAGTCAGTACTGCGGTTTTTTGAAGGTTAATGGAAATACAGAAAGATTTGCCTACAACTACACAGGGAAACATTAGAAGAGGTAGTAGGATAACTGATCTTTTGAGTCAAGTCTCTAGTGTCTTTATTACTGTATTTCTAGCTTTGGTTCCTTAAGGTCATTGGATTTCTTATTTTTTAAAATTTATGTTTACTCTTTTCAGCACTGCTGAAATTTCTCTTTAGAATATTCCCAAGAGATATGCAGACAATACTTAGTATTATTTGTTTGAACTTCAGCACTGTTATGGTGCTTCACAAACATCTTTTTCTTTGATAATGGAAGGAAATTATTAGGAATAATGGAGCGATCTATTAATTGCAGATTTAAAAAAAGAAGATGGAAGTTGATTAATCTTTGTCATATCTTTTTCTAAGGCTAAAGGAAGTCCAAATAAATGACAGTGTAGAATCACACTGCAGCTAATTCTCAGTTTTCTACACTGGTGCATAAAAGAACTTCCACACAGCAATGCTTGTTAATTCTAGATAGTGTTACTGCGTATAAGAAAGCTCTAAAACTCCAGAGACACTTTTCAGAGAAACTGTAATCTGTGCAAGTTGTAGTGAAAGGGAAAGGCTTGCTGTCAGTTATGGCTTTCTGGCTTTTACTGTTCTAAAAGAAGGAGATCCAAACATCTGGGGTCAATTAGAAAAAAACTCTCTGAGAGAAACAATACACATGGGTCCTGTAGCAACTGTACATCTTTGGGTTTCTGTGTATTGATGCATCAGTATATAGTGCATGTTACAAGCAATACACAAATAAGAACTGCAACAACCTATTGTATGTTTATGTTTTTGGCACCACAGTTCCTCTCTTATCTCCCCACAAATCTGGATCAAGATGCAACTTTAACCCATCAAATTTCATTCTACCCACCTGTAATGTCAGCTTTCTCTCTGCAGAAAAATTTTACATATACACTCAACAGTCACACTCAAAAGAAAAAACTCCTGGATACCACCTTAAAACCTAAGCTCCCTAAGTCTTAGCCTTGAATCTCATATATCTGTTTAACATCCACTATCCTTGGGACTTGGGACTCCCCCCTTCCCCTCACAGCTTTCTCCATGACTCATGACACACACTGTATCTGCTCATATAATGAATCTTTTCAAGTTCAGATGCCTAAGCAACTCTTCTAACAGACAGTCTTTCTAATAACTGAAAAATAAATCTATTAAAAGGATAGGTATTGCTTAAAGACTGTACAATTATAGCCACATGTATTAAGAACCCATAGAAAAATAAATTCTGGAAAAAAGGACATTTTACCTCCCCTTCCAATGAGGAATAAACAGTGCATATTATCAGGGAAATGGTGAACATTTTAGAAACAAAAAGTGAATTACATTTATGCAATGGGTCTTTAATATACAATAGAATTTAACACTGGAGTTTTTTCTAAATAGGTCTCTGATGCTCCCCTGCTCTTGAGTCATGCTTCAAGAAAATCTGCAAAATGGGTTGAGCTAAATTAATTTCCCAGCTTTTTACCTATCCTTCTACTTGCCACATTCAAATGAGGCAGTGCTCATGTAAGAGCAGGAATAATCACGTGGGAAAGAAAGCAACCAGGAATCCAACTTAGGTACAAAATTGTCTGGATTCAGTTTCAGCTTTTGATAAGATTTTCTTGTGACCACTGCAAAATCTTAACCCCTAGGCATCTCAAGATATCAATTACAAGTGACATATGAGCAGGTTTGTGGAGCATAATGACATCACTCATAGCCTTGTTAGCTTAACATTGTTCCCAGGGAAGTAGGTGCTGAAGAAAAAATGTGGCATACATATGTATTCTGCAAGGGCTTCATATTCCCTCTTCTTGCTGTAACTTCTCTAAATGGACTTCTAGATTTAGGACAACACCTATCACTGCAGAACCTGAACATACTAAAGCACTGCTGCATAGAAGTAAAGATTCCAGGATCACTTAGGACTTGAAACAGCTCCTTGCCCTGTGTCACTCATGATCAAACACTGGAAGATGGGACTGAGAGAGTTACTGTGTACTTTATAAAATTTTGTTGTGCTTGTATATGTTAATTTCCATGTCTTCCTGCTGAATGTTCTTCCTTTATCTATGTTTATTCTGTAACCTGTAGCTAACACTTGTTTTCTAGCTGAAATCTACCAGCTAAGCCTCTGCTGGTACTTGTAAGATGTTGACAGCATTCAACAGTGCATACAGCATCCTAAAAACTTCACGGAGATAAGGGGGGAAATATGCATCTACATTCGTAGTTCCGTCTCAGCTTCTTTGCCTAGATTTCAGTGGGAAAAAAACTTGGAGAAAAGAGAAGGAATGAAATTGTTCTTCATAGACACATTAGTGACAAAAGAGAAAGCACCAACAAGCAATTTCCTCAGACTGAAATAGGTGTCAAAGAATTTTAGACAGAGTCATTAGGTCCAAAACAAGCAGATGAAAGGATGAGACTCAGAACTAAATGTAAGCCATGGTTGAATAGCTGAAGAAATAGGGATAGCAAAATCAGCCTTCAAACTTCACTCTACCCTCTCACAGTTCCTGGCATGCTGCTAAAACAGCAGCTTGTGACCTGAAATCCTAGTGCCCTACTCAGTACAAGCCTTAGTACTATGAAACTTTATGATGACAGATAGAGTTTTACATTTTCCTTACAAATGCTGTTCTTTTAATGTCTCTGCTTCCTAACTGCATGATTTATCAAATCTAAGTTCCATTAACTTGTAATTTTTTTTCCCTGCTGAATCCTTAACAATTTCCTAAAGATGACTCAAGACAAATGGGAACTTTGCTTCACCGTATTTCCTCATATAGTTTCTGTTGTTCCTTTATTATTCAAAAATAGTTACTGCCACATAAACTAATTTTGCAGTTAATGTTACTGGACTAAATTCTCTTTTGTGCTGCACATTGTTTAATTACATCTGTGTAAATAAACACAAAAGCCTAGCAACTCTAATAGCCACTTGTACTGTTTTCAGCATTTTATGCATCTCTGTTCTGATTCAAATGGCAGAACATGAGATAGCAAGGAACTGGTTCTGTTGACTCCACTCCTTGGAAAAGGTTTTCTATGAGAATCTTGATGCAGTGTCTATTTGTCTATTCACCTTCACTTCCACTGTGCTCACAAATGAACAAAACCACAAAGAAGCTATTATCTAATCAACCAAAATATTGAACATTCCACTGAGAGAAAGCTAAACTTGCACTCATATTCATATTGAAGAGGCTCCTATTTTTTAAATTGATGCAATATGCATTATGGCTAACTTTAGTGTTTTTAATTTGATTTTTTAAAAAACATTTACTAAAAGTTATTGTTTATATACAATACTTAAAATAGTATAGAAAAAAAATAGTCACAGAAAGATACTTTTAGAGCAAAAAAATAGGAGATCCTCTATTGTGTTTTTTACCATATTATGGCAAAACAATTCTGCAACTATGAAAATTAGTTTCAAAAAATACCTAATTAAAAATAAGATTAACACATCATAAGCATACTGTGGTAAACAGTATGCTGCAGAGTCCCTCAGAAGGAGGTTTGGAAAAATAAGCAAAAAGTTGGTTGATTATAAGTTATCTCTTCATAAAAATTAATAATCACAAAAGCATAAAAAGGATATTCAGATAATTTTATACAGGTCACCCCTGAAGTATTTGGATTTTCAGTGTTTTATTGCTTCACACAGAGTATTCTTCCTCTGGCCTGTGCAACAGGAAGGTGCCTGGAATTGGAGGACTGATATCTGAATGACAGATAAGATATGCTTGGCAAAATGTCACCACTGCACCGTTCAAGACCAGCAGTGGTACTTTGTGTGGGCTCAGCTCTGCACTTTGAATTTATTTCGGAATAGATAATTCTTCTCTTAAGATAAAAGAGAAAGAAATATGAAGTAATGTACACCCACGCATTACAGCTAGACTCACTTCGGCATAAATTTCATGGCTATGTTGCAAAAACAAGTTCTTACTCTTAACTCCTCTGAAATTTGGAGAAAGTCTTTCAGATTGTGGCAGTTCCTGGCAAAACATCATGGAGACAACCAGTAATAACACTACTTACAGTTACCCAAATAGGTAATGTACATTGCAGGAATAAAACCAACTATTGAAATGCTGATCAACAGCATTAGCTTTGATTCTTGATTTAAAAAAAAAAATAGTTATAGAAATATGAATTCTGTAACTTCAGATACTGTTAAAAAAACATTATTCTAAAGTATCACTAGACACAGGTAGAAAATTATCCCAAAAATAGAGAAACATGGAAGAGAACAGGTTTTTTAAACATCATCTCTGTAGTTCTCACTGTATGTAGATGGAACAGGTAGCATTATGTCCTACATATTAACATGAAGGCAACTGAAAAAGGAAATAAGTATGTAAGCCTTTCCAAAATGTTTAGTATCATACAAAGACAGTGGCAAAATTCAATGTTTTCAGATCCAAGATCCCCTCTCTCCTCTCCTGATGATAAAATAAGGCAGTATCAAAGGGAACATTATAGCATGTGATTGTTACTACACTAAAGCATTCTCTACAGATATGAATGTTCACTATTTTAAATGATTATTAATGATGTCATAAATACAGCTGATGACAATCCTAATAAATATACATTTAGTTCTTATTGAAAGAGAAAAAAATATTCTCTCTCTCTTAACAGGTGTATAACAGGTATATATGTCTCTAAAACACTTACAATATGCTGGATAATTCAAATACTAAAAAGCCATATTTTAAATGTAACTCAGTGTTCTTTCTACCTCCATAACCAAAAGCATGCAGTGTATCATCATAAATTTCTTAAACATATTAAATTTTTAATACTATTCTTCTTGCAAACCAACTTTAAATTTGGAGGGAGAGTTCAGAACCTTTATACATCAAAATGGAAACACACAGGTTTTTGCCCAGAAATCAGTTATGCCAAGCAGTATAATCCTATTTCATTGCTGAAGAAGAAAGTTTATATTTGGTCATATTTCTTATGATCCAGCCTACCTAAAACACAGGATATGTTTGAAGCAATCTATAATAAGAACTATTATCATACTAGATACACAAATACCTCCCATTTGAACTTATAATGAACTTACATTAAATAAAAGACCTGTGCCTTGCTTACAACTGGAAAAAATGTGTGTCCAGAAAAATAGCAATGAGTTATTCTATTCTTAAAGAAAACACACTGTTGATCCAATTATTTTGAAATAGTGAGCAGCTACAGATAACTGCTTATATCTATCTATCTATCTATCTATCTATAGCTACAGCTTGGTGTTCTGTCATGACTTTCTCCTGGTGAGACCTCTGTATCCCCCTTTGGCTGAATCGCTCTGTTGGAATGATATCCACAGGAAAAGTTTTATAACTAACAAGAAGCTTGAAAACTCTTCACAGAACTGGAAACAACAGGTGGTATTCTGCAGAGCCATCTTCACTCCAGAGAAATTGGAGTATAACACACCAGTGGGGAAAAAAGTCTAATAAATCAAAAATTATCAACAGATGTTCCCAGGTTATTAAAAAACCTGCATCTGAAAAATACTCACATAAAAGAATGGTGTCTTCTGTAAAAGTAAAAAAAAATAAAAATGTTGAGAAACTTCCTCACTGCTCAAGCAATCAGCCTTCCTCACCTGGACATAACAATTTCCCATAACTGTGCAAAAGCTGCAGCAGTTTTGCAATATACATATTGTTTATAACACTAAGTTGAGATCACAAGAATCAGTTCACTTGCAACATGACTTGGATTGAAAGTATGTAGACAGGAAACAGTTGGCAGTCATAAAATGTACTAGATTTCTTTGGAACCTGCTCTGTTGTCTCTTACTCTTCACCTGCTGATTACACATTGTGAGTATCTGGTTGATTTTGGAAACCTTTTCTGTGGTTAGACAAATAATTAGATTAGTGCAAAGGTGCCAAAGACTGCTCAGAAGTGGATGTGTCATTTTAAGCAATTCATTCTACTGATTGCAAAACATTTCCCCCCAATATTACTATTAGATATACAAAAAGAAGAGGAATTAAGAGCAGTTATTTCCATTCATAAGATGCTATCAAGTATACAGCAAACTACAGCTATAGGCTTTCCTGTGCATGTTTAGAAATGTGGTATTTCCCCAACACAGAGCAAAGAATCAACCTTCAACACAAATGCTAAAGCAACCAATGCTCTTCTGAAAGCCTAAAAATGTAAACACTGAAAACATATCATCCAGATGTGTAGATATTTCTAGCTATACAGCTTTTTGTAGCATCAGAAGAGTCAAAGGCAAAAACAGTCTAAAATTGCCAAAACTGCCAATGACAGAGAAAACAGCTGTTATAGGATATTCTTACATCTTTGTTCAGTCTGATTGTCTAAATCTATCAGATTAAAAAATGTTTTATTTTTTTCCAAAATTCGTACAAGGTGGCATAATTTTTATTCTAATTGAATCTCCTGAGATGGCTCTTTGGAAAGGAACAAAATAGGAATTTAGAAAGAAGTTCAAGTTACATCTGCTCTCCTGTGTCCACTCCTGACACAGTTTCAGTGTAATTACTCTTAAATAAGGGCAGTTGCCAAGAGGAAGATGTGAGAAGAACCAGAACTGAGAAAAAAAAAAATCTCAAATGATCCACTTACTCTTAGAGCTTTCACTAAGCCAGTTTCCTCAGAGGCTGATTAACTGCAACGTAGCAGAGGCTGAGACAGTAGGCTATTTTCACTGGTGTTACTCTACATTCCTCAGAGACTTTCTTGGAAACTAAAGCAGTCAAGACTGGTCTCTACATGACCACACTAAGACATGCAGCTCTGCAACAAACCCATAGACTTCCTAGGAGCAAAAAATGTTACCACCCTTCCACAGAGCAAAACAATATGTTGGGAGTAAGTGACACGTTTAGCTTTCTTCAGATGGAATCACCTTGCTGCCTGCTCCTTACTGGATAACTAACCTGGAGATTCCTGGGGAATCCTAAACCTGACTGAGGTGTCTGGAGCTGTGAATATTCTCCAACACACTGGAGTACCATTTACTCCAGAACTGGAGTACAAGCTAACCAAATAGGCTGCTCTAAAAGAAGCTACAGACAGGACTGCTCAGTCAGAGATAACATAATAATAACAATTATAATCATAATAATCTGAGAATGAAGAATAAGCTCACAGTGTTTTCTCACAGAAAGAGTTAACTAGATTTGTTGTTCCAAAAATTACTGCAGACCATAACCACATCAGGAAAACGTGATTCTAACTCACCCACCAGGACCTGCCTTAGCGGTTCAATTTCTCAACAGGCTTGTGACACTGGGCAATCAGCATCTTAATGACTGCAAGGCCCCAGTGCTTTCACCAGGGTATCTTATCTCATCATCACAGTAAAGATGCCTCCCCTCAGTCTTCTAAGGAAGAAAGGAGGAGCGGCAAAAAATAATGGCTCCAACCAATGTGTGTCTTCTGTCTTGTGCCTCAATGGCCCTTGATTATCCTGTCAATGAAAAGGCTTCCTGCCTTATGCCTAAAAATTGTGTACTCAGTTCTAAAGTGCATTATCTTGCTCTCCTCTGGGGTTACTGATTTACATTTTTCACAGGCTTTTGTTGATCTTAATGTAAGTATTGCAGAAACACATTAAATAATTACACATTTTCTGTTTCTTTTGTATTACTGTCAGTGGCATAGCTGTTCATTTCCTCATATCCCAAATATTTAGAATTCAGCTTTGCAGGTAGCATGAAAGGGTTCACTACCTCATCTGTGGAGGGTGGCAGGAAAAAAGTTGCTTTTTTAGCAGCTGACATTTTTCCTCATTATTTTATTTCTGCCTCTCAAGCATTTCTAGTTACACTGACTGTGTTGCCTGACTTAGGTTTTTTCACCTTTAAGTTTCCCATCTTCAAAGACTTCAGGTTTCCTGGAAATGGGCCTGTACCTCTCAGGATATCCAGAAGGGCTGGTGAGGACCACCAAAGTATAGTACATATATGAAGGTGCACTAGAAACATAAAAGACACAAACTATCCTCTACTGTCATTCATAGATTTCTTCATTAATTCTCCTTCTAAAAGGGGAAGGGTATACCCTCCTTGTGGATGACAGAAATTGAAAAGCATTGAAATTGAAAAGAATTTCTGCATCAGGTAAGAGACAGACAGAACAATCTTTCTTCCAGAAAAAACAGGTGTTTAAAACAAGCAGTGGTGGGATAATACCTCAGCCTGGCCTAACACTATCTCTAGAACTGAAAGGAGAGGAGACTGTAGCATCTGACTCCAGAATTGCTTGGGGATGCTGGGTCACCCTCAGCTCAGATCTTTGGCCTGTGTTCTGAATTGTTTAATGGGTGACACAGCTCTCCTTTCTGTTGAGCTGTGACACCACTTTTATCCCCAAATGTTCTCCCACATTATTCTCTCCTGGAGACCACGATTCTTACTTTACCCTGTGAATAGGGAGGTATATAGGGAAAAGACTTAGTCCTGAATTTTTCATTTCTTATAGTTTTTACAATTCATTTAAGCCAGAAAATCAAAGCAGTATAATAAGACAAATAAATACTTATATATATGGTCATTATAAGACAGCAAAATTCAATTTTGTCATACAGAATATGAATGAAATTGCTCTTCATACCAACCTTCTTATCAAATGCATAGTGAAATACTTGTACTTGACTCAAAGATTCCCACGCTGGGAGACAAATGCAGAAAAATGCAGTAGATCAAGCTTAAGTGGCTTTTTTCCCAATATTTCCCAAAGAATAATGTTCATATTTTAAAGGAAAGTAAAAAGTTAAGCATAAGTGAAAAAAACTCATAATTAAGTATAAATTTAATATAATCCTTTCCCAAATCAATATACTTAATACAAAATAACAAATAATCCCTGAAAAAAATCAACACACTTATCGCAAGTTAGAATTTCATTTGCGATCTGAATCCATGAAGGACAGATTAAAGAGGAAAGATTAATACATGAAGTTGTAACAAGTTTCATCTATTACTTTTGATCAAAACAAATCAAAAGCACCAATGGATTTAGTGGCCTCAGGGAGTCCAGCTTTGCCAGGATAATGTTTTATGGCAACACAGTACTAAGAGGTACATGTGCTTGAATCATTTGGATGTTACAAGTAGTTGATCACCATCTTAATTTACAGCATTTCACACTAATCATAAGTGTTACAAGCCTGGTTAAATATTAGGAAATTCAACTCATTGCATTGACATTTTTTGCCTGAACAAAAAAGAAAAAATGAGTTATGTCAGGCATTCAATACTCACAGAGACACAAAAAAATTACCCTTTTCTTTGTTTTGTTCTTATATATTGCATGTATTAAAAAAATGAAAGACATAGATATCACTGGGGTCTGACCACACTTAATTTTGCAATTTTTAATCTAGCATCTTGCTGAAGCACCTTTTAAAAAAAATAGAATTCACACTAAGGGCAAAACAATACTATTAACTTGGGTGTGATACTGCTGGTAGCCCAGACCTTTTGTATTCTAAATCTTTTATACACAATATTACCCAGATTTTGTGCAATATGATGAAGAGCACAAAGAAAGAACTCCTAAAAAGAGCATCATCTTTGTGAAAGCTACAGTATAAACATTTTCAAATGAGTATATGGCTAATTTTTCAGACAACAATGTATGTGTTATCCATATAGGATGTATGTGCTTTTACAGCGTAAACAGAACAAATGAAGAAGTACTATGAAATTTTTCTCATGACTATAGCGAGGCATATCAACTGTATCTTAAAGTTACACTAATATAAATAAATGCAATATACATATTTGCTTTCTACACGATGCCACAACTTAGAGAAGTCTTGGGAGACTTGTCTAGCCTTGCAGTAACCTTGTTTACAGGCAGAGATGAAGCAGTAGCCTGTGTTCTACACACACTGCCTGTCCCACTGACCTCCTTCAGAGAACTGAGGCCACTGCCAGGAGTACCAGACTAGAGCTCTTTCCCTGAGAAAATTGATGCTTCTATACAGTCTCCCTAAGGCTGGATGAAGAAGAACATAATCGCATTGTTAATCTAGGCAATCAACTGGGCTTTCACGATGTAACTGGTGTTTGCATTGTTGATATCACTGGGAAAATTTTGAATAGCATATTTAAAAATGGATAAAGTTTGCCTCTCCTACCTGTCTCCCCATCCATCCTGCAGATTTATTATATTGCTCTAGCAGAGCCTGCAAGGATTGGCTGGAGAATATATTAGTTTGAGGATGTAGAAATGACAGAGTTGCAGCAGGCCGGATGGCAACTGAAGTTAAAAACATTTT
Organism: Cinclus cinclus; assembly: GCF_963662255.1. Classification (NCBI taxonomy): domain Eukaryota; kingdom Metazoa; phylum Chordata; class Aves; order Passeriformes; family Cinclidae; genus Cinclus; species Cinclus cinclus. The sequence goes on from NC_085050.1 coordinate 33,167,051, forward strand.
ATAAACAGCTTTCCCAATAGGAAATCATCCACAAGGATGTGTTTTTTGTGAAACAAAATAGTCATTAAAAAACCTTTGGTGTTTTTGGTGCAACCCTGCCCCTTCCAAAACCAACAGCTGGATAGGATTTCCACTTCACTTCACACATAAAACAAAAGCCTGACAGCATGGGTTCACAGGTAGTGTCTTGGGTCAGGGATGCAATTTTTAAGCACCAAGTTGGTGCACCACTCATTTAAACAATGAATGATGTATGAAAACATCACTAAGCCCTGACTGCCACAAAATTTGCTTTCTGGACGCTGCAGTAGTAATATAAGTAGAGAATTGCCCACATTTGTTAACCCACCAGACACAGGAGTACATAACCTACAAATGTTTAATATTCTTGATACACCATTCTAGTCAATGTGGTGAAGATTTACGCAAACAAAAAGTCTTATTTGATTTGGATTTGAAAGCACAAATGATGTAAGTCTTAAAAGTGAGATGTGTGTTAACAAAAACCTAAGTATCACATTTCTAGTTGCATTCTTACCACAAGTTTTGTTGTGCTCTTCCAAAAACTGTGACCATAACAGAATAAAGGTGTTATATCTAAGGAGAGTTATATCCCACGGATGAAACCATGCTGGAGCAGGCAGACGTGCGTCAAAGGTCTGCAGGCCATGTAACAATTAATGGCAGAGTAGGTGAAAGGAGTAAGAAACTAAGAGCAGCAAAAGGAAAGAGCTGCTGCAGACCAGTCTCCAGAACCACCTGCCCCATCACTGAAGGGATCAAATGCAACATGTGACATCACACACTGGAGATGAGGAAGGGGGAAGGAGAGGTGTGTGGATGAAGGTGAAGAGTTTGCTCTAACATTTTGTTCATCTTCTCTCTTTCTCACAACTGGAATCGGTGATTAAAAGCTTATGTTAATTGGCAATAAATCAAGTGAATTTCTATGACTCAAGACTGTACCTGTGATAAATGCCCACGCTAAGAAAATTAAATTAATTCTGAGCATGCAAAAGAAGATTGAGAATAATATATTTCTTTAACTTTACACTGTTTTAAGATCATACAAAATTAAGTTTGGTTCAATATCCATCAGTCTGTATGACATGAAATGATTCAGGAAAACAGCCACAGTTCGTTAGATGATGGAGATCTGTAAGAATAAAAATACTTTGGTTTTATTCAAATTTATGGTTAGAGATTAAAGAACACTGTGTTTCCACATCTGCCATGCTGATATTTGTGAAATGGATGACTCAATTTTAATATTTGAAGTAAATACTTGTAATTAAGTTTATAATAAATTATATATTCTATTTTTAAAAAATACTCAGTGAAGCGGATTAGCCTACCTGTTAACCTGCACTGAGTCATCTATAAAGTCTTTAGTAAAACTGAAGTAAATGTCACTGTGTAGAAATAACATTATTTGGTCTACTGTTTAAACTGGCCTGTCTGTGAGATACATTCAGCGTCTGAACACTTAATGTGTTTTGGATGAATAAGACAGATCAGGCCATGTGACCAAATGTCTACGGCAGATCATAGTGTGTGGCCAAACGTCCCAAGACAATGTCCAGGAGCTGGAACAGAGGAGTTTTAGTGGATACTCTGAGACAAAGACATTGCTAATATTCTGAAGTCTTCAAGTGCAGGGGTTAAGAAAGCAAAATGGTAATTTGAGGTGAGAGATTGCAGGGAGGAGATAGCCAGAAGGTGTTCACACCAAGGTGTCAAATTACCAGTCTTGGTGAAGAATTTATCACTAGAGAGTAGGAACAGAAAGATACAGGTCTGGGGACCTCTCAATCTTCAGCCCTTCAGGAAGCCTGAATCCATTGCTTACCTTCAGATAACACAGGAATCGATATAGGACTGTATTAAGAGATGGAATTAGATAACACACATTATTACCTTAGCAATTACAAGGGCCAACTGTTGGGCAGAATCATAAAGCTTACCCTAATTGCAGTAAAGAAAATAAGATGACCACACACTAGAGATGAAAAGACTATCAGAGAAGAGCTTGTATACTAAAAGAAAAAAATACAAAAAGCCTGCTATTGTCAAATTAGACAAAAGAGGAATTTGATTTCTGGGTTGAACAACTTTATATTGTCATTTGGATTTATTTACTACCTTGAGATAATTTAATTTAAAAATGGCTTGGATAATTTTGTATCAGTGATAAGGTTTTGGAACTGACACCTTGTTCATTGGGCACTTAACCCTTTTTTGTAAGAAAACTTTCGATCTGCAGATGTCCACTAATGTTCTTTGAAACTTTCTGAATTTAGTTAAACAAGATTTTCCCTTATGGCTTCATTTGCTGTTAGTTGTACTGGCAGTAAATATTCAGTTTTAAACATGAACACCTATTCCACCTTCTGTTTTTTGCTTTCATTATTATGCCCTTAATCCAAAAATGCTACGAAAACATGAATCTTCCATATTGAATCTGGATCACCTCAATCTTCATTTATGCTTCACACTGCATGTTTAAAGTAAAAAAATATCTTTTCTAAATCAGTTCCTGATACATTCTATTTCCCTTGAATTTTCTTGATTCCCACATGCCATCATAGAGGCTAAAAGGGGGCTTAAAAGATAGAACATTTCACGGTTCTTAAGACAGTGTCTGCTAATGTAAATGAGATGGAATAGTCATTGATAGTTTAGAAGATGTAAACCAGGCAGTAAAATGAACAGCAGGACAATGTGTTATGCTGTCAGTAAGAAAAATATTGGCTGTACCTTCAAAACTTGTTTAATCACCAAAGTGCTAGGATTCACTCCAAGCCTAACTAGACAATGGCTACAGACATTCAAGAGATCAGGAAAGGTGTTACTTTTGGCTTTCAGAGACATAGGAAAACACCTTGTTCTAATCTAAAAAAAAAAACCAAAAAAACCAAACTAACAAAAAACAAAACCCAACAAACCTCCATGGTATACTTCTAATATGTTTTTAAGAAGGTTACTGGATTTCACTGTACACATCTGTACATGGTTTAAAAGAAAAACAATAAGATAAACCAAGTATATAGGGTTTTTCAGCTTGTGGAAAGAAAAACTTAAGGGCATGTCCGCTTTCAGACAGGACACCTCTCCTAGATGTATAATGGGTACAACCTAGAAAGAATGAGTGGAAATTATTTTATATAATGATAAATTTAACTTTTCTGTCACATTACCAATGCCAAAAAGATATGGTTTTATTTTTCTGCCTCCTACTCATTCAAGTCAAATAACTGGGATTATCTGGAAGCAAAGGAGTAACCTGTTTTTATCACAATATTGACCGTAACTACTGGATTGCTAAACAATTTTTGTTCCTGAATGATGAGAATGAAACAAATGTATGCCATTAGTAAAATAAACCTGCAGGTGGTGATGAATTCTAGACTTTAAAAAAGAAAATAAAAGTGTTTTAAAATACTTTCCAGCTGTTTTTGGTCTTGCTGGAAATAATGTCATCTGCTTCAACATTTCACAGTACAAATGGTAGGTTGCATGCAATCTTTTGTGATGTCTTAGATAAAACAATAATGTATTTCTATACTCATCATCTGTGTTTTATCATCTTCCTTTTTTTTTTTTTAAGAACTCACTAAGTCACTTCCTTTTGTAATCAGAATTGATCTCTACAACAAGAGTTTTTGCATGGACTTTTTAAAAGCAATATTGTTTTTCAAAACAGTAGAAATCAGAATAGTAATTGAGAGATGCATCCTATTTGCACCCAGTATTAACCTCTATCAGTGAATATGGTAAACACAAATGATACTGCATAGGCCATGATGATAGGATCTAGTAAAAGCTGTTTCAGTTTCTTTCTTGGTAACCTTAAGGGATTATTTCAGAGTCTGAAAAACAAAACTAGAATTACAAAGAGACTCCAGGTATCTGTTTTTGTAAAAATGGAAGTGACTATAAAATTCAGAGATATTAATTAACCATCAACACTTGCAATCAAGATACTGATGACACCTTGTATGTTTCAAAGTACTGTAGGACAATGAAAGTGCAGGAAAAAAGGTTCTCAATGCACTACTATGAACAATTCTCAAGACAGAATTCTAACTTTTCATCATAAATTGTTAATCCATGAATAGCAGCTGAATAAAAAAGTCCTAGTAGACTTAATGTTCATATTTCCATTACTTTTTTTCACACATTCCTGATGTCATTTCATAAAATGAAATGTTAGTCTTAAATTTAATCTTAGACTTTCTGAACAATTAAACATAGCTGTATCTTTTTATTAAATTGCAACACTTGGGTTTTTCATGTCTAAAATATAAAATAAAGAACAACATAATTATTTCCTCTACAAATTTCAAAAAGATATCACAAAACTCTCCTTCCTTTCTTCTCTCTTTATCCAATCCTTAGATAGAGTGACAACCAGAATTATGATTTGTTTAGAAGCCAGAGAGATTCTAAGAGTCTCCTGGGGAAAGTGTGTGAATTACTACTAGATAACTAATGCTGGAAGCTAAGTTTAAATCTCACTCTTCCCTCTGACAATTTTTTTTTTTTTTTGAGTGATAGCAGATGAATTTCTCAGTTAAGACTGACTGCATCATTCTATCAGGTAGTCACCCAGAGCTTCATCCTTACAGAGTCATTTTACAACCTGTCTCTTGGCAGAGACAGCAATTCAGTTCACACCCAGATGGCCGGAACACGGAAAATCAGTTGAAAAGTGAATTTTAGAGTTTAGGAAGTGAGGAATAAGGCAAAATCTCTAACACACAACAGCCTTGAAGAAAAGACTCTTTCTGCAGTCCACTTCTAAAAGAGAACCTATTAAATTCTCTGGCCAGTGCATCTGTTTTTCTGCACATGTACGTGCTTATTTGAGCCAACATGATGGATCATTTGTTTAGTAATGCAGAGATTGATTTCAAAATATACCGTAGGAAAAGTGATGATAAATAGCCACTGGTTTAATTTTTAAAGGCAAAATACTCAGAAGTATCTAGGAATATTTCTAAATCACACATTGCAAATCAGCTAATTTGATACGAGATACAAATTCTGATTAGCTAACCAGGGGAAAAAAGGAAAAAAAAAAAAAAAAAAGCCCTATCCAGAAAATGGCCTCTATTTTATCTCACTTTGAGCTGGAGAGTAAACTGGCATGGAGTACTGCATGTAAAAGCCATTTAAGTACAATCAAAAGTCATTTTCATCAGCACAGATGCTCCAAATTGACCACCATAATGCGGTGGATTAAATGGATCTTAGAATTAATCACATATGAAAGAAGTTCTCTTGAATGGTGGAATCACATGGAACCTCCACCTACTGAGATGTTATCAATGCACTATATGAACAGCTTTCTAAAATGCTGAAAATAAGTCTTTGTCTAGTAACATTTTTCACTCACACTTTTATGAATTCAGGCAAATATGGCAAGGAATACTAACTGTATGCAGTTAACTATTTAAAAAGGCAAGTAACTCTGGCATAGCAGCATCTGTCCAGTCAAAATGAGGATGTTTTAGTTATTTCTAATCTTGATGATGAAGGATTTAATTCTATAACATAGGACAAACAGAATGAACAGAAGAAAGACCATCACAAAGAACTGGAAAGGAGTACAGTCATGTTTTCCTCACTGCTTTTCTTGAACTGCAAAATCTATTCAAGCTGGGGGACTTGAAAGCAAATGTCATGTTTACAAAACAAAAGAGGAAAACATCCCCAGAATCATAGGGCGTATGAATAAATTTAAATCTATTTGAACTTCTGTGCGAAATCTATAGTGAGCTAATGTAATTGCCAAGGTGGGTCGAAGAAACAGCGGTGTGGTAAAGTGCCACATGTGAGTCAATACAGAACTCATGAGCATCGGTCATTAGGGGCAATGGCATGGAGGACACACTCAAAAATATGACCTTGGGTACACAGAATTTATTTTAAAATTTAAATCTAAAGGGGAACAACACAATCATAATTTTAAAAGAAGGCTCTGTCTAGATAAAATTCCATATGTATTAAATATAAGTACATAGAGACAGAAGAATGTTGTACTGTTTGCATTACATATCTATGATCTTTGCAGAAATTAAGCTAAATGGTATACATGACTGTTGCAAATTCTTTGCCACTTCTGCCTTTTTCATGAGGGTACTATCATGCCTCCCATATGTGCAGTGACATTTTCAGACGATTCAAGAAGTTTCCTGCTCCTCATACATACAGAGTTAAAACTTGTAATCTTAATCCTTTGCAACATTTTTTAATGAATAAACAAGAATAAATCTAAAGTGATTTTCAGCCTTCCTCTAAGTCTTTGAAAACTGCACCTTGCCTGTGCTGGGAAACAGCCATCACCTATACCAGGAAATCTGACCTGATGCCAAACAGAACATTTCTAGAGAATTAAATTGTCTGTCAAAACCATAAAAGAGGACAGTGATTGAGAGAACCATATGGCAAAGACTAAAAGTCCTCTTTCTCCTCAAGTATAACCAAACATGTCAACTGAGTATCACACCCACTGAGCCAATCATTCTTCCCTATTTATTAGGATACCAACTATTTATACAATGTGCAACAGTTCCAACATTTATTTCTCTCAGAAGATGGAGACCTCATTTTTAAGGCATTCCCAGTAGGTTTACGTTCCTGATTTCGTCTTCTGTAATGAAATTTGGAAAATATATGCCATTAGAGTTATTCGGAAAGCAAAATGAAAAGCAGCAGACTTTGAGATATTGATCATGAAACACAATATAAAATCAGGTACAATGTTGTAGACCAACTCCTGACCTAGCCCAAAGTTCTGCTCCTGGTATTCGACATTAATAGGGCAGAATTACTTTCTCCAGATGATTGGGTTAGGTTCCAGAAATTTTTTGGCCGGAGTCACCCTGGGCAGGGGGTGTTGTTTTCTATGAGCCAAACCTTTGGCATTTCATGTGTGTCTTTAAAGTTGAGAAGTTTTTACTATCATGTTAAAAAAAAAATAATCTGACATATAAAGGACAAATAAATTTCTGAAATCATGTTTGAACAAGGTTGAGGCTTTCAGATTTGGGAGGTGTTGGCATCAACATCGCTGGCAACTAGATTCAAAGCTAAATTTAAGAAGCATATATAATGTCCTAATCTTCCATGAATATTTATTTACAGGAGCAAAGCTGAGCTCTTCCAACTCTACAACCACTGTCATCTTAGTGAGGGAATCCTGTCTGGATTTTTCTCTTCATTGTAAGTAAAAATCTTTCCCTACAGTGGAAAAGGACACAGTCTAAGTGCTTTTGTAATACTGCCTTTTACTAATATTTTCTGTGACTGAGAATAAGTAAGACCTAAATATCTAAAACTACATTATTTAGCCTTCTGGCACTACTTCTTCTTAGAGCTGAGAATTCATGAAAATTCAGAGAATGCCACGGTTAACTTCTAGTAAGAAACCCAAGAATATTCATTTACACAAAGGCAAACCTTTACTTTACAATCAGAACATTGCAATTTTATTAGGAGAAATTAAAGTAAAATAGATTTTTGTAAATTAATCTTATATTCTACTGGTAACTTGAAAATCTCCATAAGGTTTTGAACAATGCTAGATCAGATAAGAAAAGATTACCTGAACTACAGAGGGAAATCACATATTTTAAGAGACCTGGCTTTAATCAACTAATTCAAAGTTAGATTTCATTAAACTTTGTTTCTTTTATCAATCAAATAAACTTAACAAGGAGAAGAGTGCTATTGCATTTAATGACCAAATACACTGTAAATGCAACAGAAACAGAATAGGTCTACAGATTATAAAAAAATCTGTATTTCAAAGAATGCTTTCAATACCACCAGTGAAAAGGTTAGAATTAAACATCACATTTTTTAACCAACTCAGAGGTATTCTTTTCCTCTAAATGTTCATAAGACACCAACTCTAGTCTACCACAAAAAAATAAATCAGCTTTTCATGTGATTATGACTTGTTGATTTAGTTGTTTAAAAACAGTGAAAACTCTTAAGGTTTTCTTGGAGGTTTGTACTGCTCTTTTCCCCCTAAATGGATTCTCCACTGTCTAACTGGGATTAATCTCCTGATGCCTATTTTCTGTCTAAAAGGGCACACAGAGGTCATATGTGTTCTTTTTTCCTGGAGCTTGTAAGAACATAAGTATTTTTGAGACCTCTAGCCCCTGTCAAATTTAGTTGAATCATTTGTGTTTTAAAGTCAGTACGATGATGGGAGAGAAGTGGAGAGAAATCCACAAATTCTTAATGTGATTGTTAAGACTTTTAGTCCACAGAAGATCAGTTGAAAACATTAAACAAATATTCAGCTGTATCAATTAAATCATATTTTATCGAGGCAAATACCACTCTGCTGATTGCTGACAACTCCCCTTATGGAAGAATTCAGATAATCTGGAGCTGGCACACCCTGCCCACTCACCCCCACCTTCCTGGGATCACACACAGTACGTCAGACATTTCTTGGCAGGGTATTTTGATAATCCTGAACACACCAACCTTTTGGAGCACTTCCAGGCAAACATGTTCTGAAATAGCCTCTTTCTAACCTGTTTCCAGAAATCACAAGAACACTGCAAATCCAACCAGGGAATTTGGCTCCGTGTCTTTAATAACCAGGTTTTGGTTACCCTGAACAGCAGAACTACCCTGAATGCCTAGAGATACATAACAGCAGTATAATCCAGACACATTTTTATCTTGGATTCATTACTTTTTACTTAAAAGAACTGATATCTTTCAACATTTAACATATTTTAGTACTGCATTTCAGAATTTTTGATGGCTTATTTTAAACAAGCGATCTCATTAAATATAATATTAGATTTAAGATAATTAGTTTTCAGTTTGTCCTTATACATTATCTAGACAGGTGTGATAAAAGGATTTCAGATTATCACTTTATTCTATTATAAACTTTGCACTGTGTCTTGCTATTGATATGAACACTTCATTGCAAAAAAAACTTTCTGGTTATCTATTACTTTGTCTCTTTACTTGCATGGTGTTTAGGCAAGATAAAATAGACGCTTCAGAAATAATTTTGTACCTGGTCCTCACACAAGGTATGATTTGGGAGCGTGAAGTTAGTAGCATCTACAAAAGTGCCAGCATGTCTTAACAAATTGATATGATTGATGCAAAATCAAGGTAAAAGAACAATAACACTCCAAAGTTTTGATTCAACCAAACATGTAAAAATTACAAACAATCTGCATAAGTGAAATTAGAAATAGAAGCAGTTCCCTTTCCTGTTTCAAGTTTCCTTCCGTTCTGTCAGTATTTCTAATATAAAAATCAAGTGATATAATATGCAATTTCTCTTTTCTGTGCAAGTCCATCTTTTATTTACCATGCATTATAGTAGGCAAATCATCATTCATTTTCTCCTTGAACTATCATCCATAAGAATAATTTAAAACCAGCTAATAAACATTATGGTTTGTTAGAACTGCTACTGATTAAATCTTAAGAGTCTAAAACATACAAATATAAACAGAACACAATTAGAGCTATTTAAAGAATCCATTTTTAACTTAGATTAACCATACTTTCCATTTGCTAGGGATAAACACTCATAAATGAAACCCATTGCTGAACAAGAAGCAATTACTCCAGTTTAAAATATTAATACATATTGCCTTTTAAAAAGTCGAGGAAAATCATTTATGTACTGTACAATACAAACTCAATTCATACTGAGAATGAAAATGGGACAGCATTCTGAATCCTAAGTGAGCTGCATCCATCTTTGAGGTACAGTTTGTTCATGTCCATTTAAAAGTCCATTAAACTCTGCTCTTCAGTGAGTATTGTTATCAAAATAATAATAGTAATAAAATACGTATACATGGGTATTGCATTTTTAAGCTAATTAACCCACCCAAATTTGTCAACTAACTCTCTTGCAAGAGCCCTTTTTAATATCTGAGACATGCAAGTAATGCAAATGGATTACTGATGTGCAGCATACTAATTCTAGATTGGGTAGACTCTCAAATTTATTCTTGATTGCAGGTCTAGAAATGTACACATACATGCATATACATATATATATATATATGCACCTAAATATGCACTAGGAATAACAGGGATATGTCAGATTTTAATAACTACTTGATTATGAAATACTTCTAAGTTCTAAAGACAGCTGAATTTGGGAGAATGATTTCTACTTCAATGCTAAGATTTTTATTCTGCTTAGACTACTACTGGGTTTTTTCTAAGCATGGTTTTATAAATTGTATTTAAAGATGTAATTTTGAGCTATATCATACATTCTTATTTTTTGCTCATTGATGCAGTGAGGAAGTAGTAAGTGTTTTTTCAACCAGATTTTTTGTTTATTCCTCTGATATCACCTCATACACTCTTACCTGGTTACATAGCTCTGAACTACACTAAAGTGTATAGAAACCAGGCATGGGACTTTATAAAAACAAAGATTCATTAAAGTTGTAAAAGGCCTCTAAGATCGTTTGACCAAACACCAAACCCCCCTAAAATTTAGTGCCACACGCAGTGGTTTCTAGAACACCTCCAGGGATGTTGACTCCACCACCTCCCTTGGCAGACCATTTCAATGTTTAACCAACATTTCCGTGAAAAAATTCCTCCTGAAGTTCAGTCTGAACCTCCCCTGGCACAGCTTGAGGTCATTTCCTTTGGTCCTGTCACCGGTTGCCTGGGTGAAGAGACTGAACCCCATCTTCCTACCTCCACAGTCTTTTCCTCATCCAGTTAAGTGGGCCACCCCTTCATAAGGGGAGATCAGGTAGGTCAAGCAGGACCTGCCTTTCCTAAACTCATTCTGGCTAGCCATGCCTGATCCCCTGGATGCCCTGCACATGCCATGTGAGTGTACTCTGTTCTACAGCATTCCCTGGCACTGGAATCGGGCTGACAAGCTTGCAATTCCCTGGATCCTCCTTACAGCCTTTCCCATAGATGGGCACCACACTGGCCAACCCCCAGTCACTTGGGACCTCCGCAGACAACCAGGACTAATGACAAACGATGGAGAGTGTTTTGGTGAGCTCTTCCACCAGCTCTCTAAGTACTCTCAGGTGAATCCCATCTGGCCCCATAGATTTGCAAGTGTCTAAGTGACACAGCAGGTGTGTAACCGCTTCCTCCTGCATTGTGGGGGATCTACTGTGCCCCCTGTCCCTGTTCGGCTCAGGGAATGGACTGTCCTGGGCTCTCTGCTAAAGACTCAGGTGACGAAGGCACTCACTACCTCAACCTTTTTCCTTCACCGGTGTGGTGAGTGTTCACCTCTGGGTCTGACAAAGGACTCATAATTTATGAAGTCATGATCTACTGTTTTAACACTTTTACCAGTCCCCCATTCTATGAAGCCACAATTAGATATAAAAAGTTTAACAAACTATGTTTCTATGCTCTTTGAAGCGGTATTTTTATGTTTATATAAAGTGTACGTTAAAAGGCAATTAGCAACTGAGCAAAGTGAATAATTAATTATGTGCAATTAGAGTGTAACTGTAGACAAATAGGACCATATTACTGGAAAATTTCAACAATGTGATAAATTATGGCAATTACACGCAAAGTAATAATGATTTTCAATCAAAGAATATAAATGAGAATATGTTTCTCTGTAATCACAAAATTAAAATTCAATCTGTTTGCCTGTGTTTAAACTGGCCGCAATTCATATACACTCAAATCATTATTATCACTCTTATGATAAAACACTTTTGTTTTCAGCACTCCTTGGTATTCTATATTTTTGCATACCTATAGAAACATTCCCCTCCAGAAATGCTCAAAGGGCTTTGAGGATTGTCCTCAGTTCAGCCTTCTAAGACATTTCAGGACATAAAATCCCTTACCTGACTGCCTCGTGTCTGTGCAGTGTGTCCCACAGCACGACGGGCTGCTGAGAGGAACCCAGAGCTGAGAGGAGCCCTCAGCCTCTCCAGCTGGCCCCCTCCTGTAGCACAGCAAGTCTCCTCTCATTGCCTATTGACCTAACGCGCCAGGCTCTCTCCTGGAAAAACTGAGGAAATACTCCCTGCACTTGTCTCTCTGCACCGCCAGTAACCTTGAGGAAAAACGTGGGACTGAGTAATGGGATCGCCAGAGTCTAAAGCTTTTGCAGGAGTTTGAGCAATCCGGTCTACAAAAGCCCAGCAGCTGCGTGAATTTTGGATAGGGAAAGGTGACCTGGCATTTAAAAGCAGAAGCAAGTACCTATGATTTCAGAACTAGGCAAGGAGGCACACGTGCTCCAGGAGAGGGCTTTGGAACAAAGGCTTGGGACCAAGGGCTCGGCCAGGCGAGGAGCGACACGGGGAGGGGGTCCCAGGTGTGGGTCCCGCCCTTCTCCCCTCGCTTGCTGGGAAAGCGCCTGGGCTGCAACAGCCAGAGGGATGTCCGGAGCCGTGCCACAGGTGAGCGAGGGGCCGGGCCGGAGTCCCCCACTCCTTTCCCGAGGCACGGCTTCCCGGCAGGGCAGAGGAGCGGCAGGACAGCCCGACCCCCTCGGGATCCCCGAGCGAGCGCGGCCGCGGCTCCGCCTCGGGCGGAAAACAAAGCGCTCCCTTTTCCAGCTGCGCCTCCGCCGTACCGCGGCCGCCTTTGGGCGGGCCGTCGTTCAAAGCCAGTTTAAATGATAATTGAAACCAGTTGCAGTCAGTACTGTAACGGCCCAGTATTATATGTCAGCATTCTAGGGGAAAAAATATATATATATTTAAAAGGGATCTATGCAATATGAATATAAGCATTCACTCCAAAAAATTTTGCTAGTAAAGTCAGTTTAAGGACATGTACAGGAAACGTAAGGATAATTTTCTACATATTCATAGAAGTTACCTTAGTTTGATTTTAATTTCCTGCACTGTAAAAACATTATATAAACCATGCTGTAGATAATTTCTGAAATACATATTTAACAGTTACTGTATTGCTTCAGCTACATGATACCTATGAAGCTAGAAAGCTGGGAATGCAATATATTAGAATTTCTTCTTAAAATTAAATGTAAGACTTCTGAGTAAAATACTTGCTGTTAACACAGTATGCACAGGACAGACATGGTTCAAGCTGCAGTCTGATTTTTTCCATTAAGTAAACAAGAAATATATAAATGTGCTCAAATATATTACCCCCCCCCCCCCCCCCCCCTTATTTAATCTATTTTCTTTATGGTGAGAATATATATATATATATATTTTACCTCTGAAAATGACTAAACCAATTACAGGAAATTAGGGGTTTTTTTGATTGTACTGCCTTTATACTTGTCATGTAGTGTACACAAAGGAACTTTTGAGCTTCTTGGCTACTCTTAACCAGTCTGATGAGAAGCTAGAGTTTTCAAAATAAGACAGTGCGAAATGTCTCATGAACATGGACACCAAGGCAGAAGAAATGCTGTCTATGCCCTCTCAATATGTGTCATGATTGTGTCACGCATGGAATCCAGAGATGAGATTTTTTTTTTTTTTTAAATCCTTACCCATTGTCATGCTTTAAGGTTCAGTCCCACTTTAGAGGTTATTCCTAGAAAGTCTTTCAGTATGTCCAGTGAAAATGGGACATTATGGACCAATAAAAACTTTATACGAAGCAATCAAAATTCAGTTTTTCTGTTGGAAACTGGAATTACCTCACTGAATGAAAGATTCAGTTACATCTGCATTTTGAGTTTACCTACTGGATTAAAGTTTTCAAGAGAAATTCTTTGTCAAGAATTCTGTATTTCTTACCTTCCTTTTGAATTTGAATATTCTGAAGTAGTCTAAGAATAAATCCGAGATAAAATGATATAATTTTATCCTTATTTCTTGCATGATCCATTACTCCCTAAGTAATACTTTTTTCTCTATGTTTTTGTCTGTCAACTTTGCCCCATTAGAAAAAGAAGTCTTACCTTTGCCCCACTTGCTTCATAAATAATTTTTCTTGCTTTTAAAGCTATGCAAGCTTTTCATTTTTAGGGCATTCCCTCAAAACATACACTTATTTTCCTTTCTTTATGAAATCAGCCTCATAGGAAAACTGTTATCTTGTTAGAGAAACCAACAGACAGTAATGTGTTATTTGTATCTAGGCAATTTAAATTCTGCCTTTTCTTGGGTTTTGTGCTGTACTTGTTGATGACAGCACTTCCCTTTTTTATTTTCCAGCTTTTTCTCATTTTCTTTCACCACTCCTTTGCTGTGTCACAGACTTCCACTTTCTGTCCTCTTTATATCAAGTTTTTTCACTTTCTAATCCCCATTTCTTTCCCACTTTCTTTGTATTTTTTTTTTCTGGCAAGATCTGTATACCTCAGTTATTTGCAGCACAAGCTAGCTCAGATTCTAGATATTCAAAAAGCAAAAATATTATAGTTCTTTTAATGCACCACTCCCTTTCTATGTTAGATGCCAGTTCTATTTACCAGAAAATACTTAATTCTAATGTTCCACTCCACTAAATCATCTCTATATATCTTCTCAAAAGTACTTGAATCAGCAAATTTACATTGTGCAGATTTCTATGCATCTGTATAAAGCAGAAAAATTTATTCATCTTTCACTTTTAACCATAGCACCAATTGCATCTCTCAGGCTTCCTTTTGGAGCCCAGTTGCAGCCCACCAGCTGTTCCATATCCATCAGGCTTCCACAGCCTTTATGTTTCATCATTTCAGCCAGGGGGCGGAAACAAAAAAATCTCTTCTTATATAACCCGGAAAATATCACAAGAGGAAAAGCTCAGCTACATCAGTGGAAGTCAGCCAAGGAAAATAGAAAAACCACAGTGGGTATCTATTTATGTTTACCTCTTCATGACAATCAAGGCTGCCATCCACCCCATGTTAAATACATTTATTTCCACAAGGCACAATCTCCACTGACACAGGCTATTGTTTCCTGACATCTGTGAACTCTGATGAAAAGGTCTAACATCTGAAAAGCTGTTTTGGCAAACCTAACAGTATTAAACAGAACAATTTTATTGGACAACTGATTTTAAGAAACTTATATCTACTTCAGGAGATTTGTTTCACCCACTTGTCATTGGACAGACACAGATGCTGGGAAGAAAGCTTCAGGACAATGCCATGCTCCACCCAACAGAACAGAGATCTTCCACATTACTTAAGGCCAACGCAAAAGAGTGAGAAGGATCCTGGCTGCTCCTCGTCCTCCAGGGTCAGAAAAAGTGGGTCAGTAAAGTGTAAACCATGTTCAAATGGGACTTTTGGATTCTGTGTATGAACAGCAGCACCACTGACATCAATCAAAGTTGTGCGAGTTATAAAAAACAGTGGTGTGTACATATAGGACGCTTAAATTCTTTCATTCTTTTGTATTTTTGTTATTAACTTCCATGAAACGGTACCATTAACAATCCTGTATGTGTTACTTTCCTCCTAGTTATCACTGCAGCCGATTGCAAATATTATTTTGCTCTTTTATGTTATTTTGCTGTTTTAACTGGAACACAGCCTTGAAAGCACAAGCACTATTCATAATGCAATGTTGAGATTATTAAAGCTAGAGATACACAAACATAGTAAAAAAAGGAAAAAAAAGGTATTTGAATTAATTTGTGGGCTTCTGTTCTGTAAAAATAAACTTTGGAAGTCTCTTAAAAACCTCTTGTGTATTCTCAGAAACATCCTTAACTCATTATAAGCTGAACTGTCACTTTTATTATTGTATGTATTAGACATTGCTTAAAATTAAAAACATTAATCAGAAAACTGCTGTCCTAACCAAAGAAAATATTGCCCAGTCTAAAATTCAAATATTAAATTATTTAATTTACAGTCTGGGGTGTTCACAAGATCTGGATACAGTGTGCAGCACCTTTGTGTCACTGAATGCATGTGTACATGTATTGCAATCTTTATACTGGAAATTGCAAAATTCTAAAAATTAAAATGATGCCAAATCTGTGGCACATACTATTAAAAATATATTTGCAACCTCCATGAATGGGAACATTTTCTGGCCAAAACCCAGAAGCTGTGTGATAAATCTGGGCATGTGGGTACAGAAATCTATTCACATCCAAGGACTCCAGGGGCAGGGGCTTCACTGACATATATAAATAATGCAAAATTATGTTTCTTTGAGAAGGCAGAAAGTCCTTATGGGGACAACATTGGTTACAAGACAGCTACAAGACATAATAAAAATCATTAATTAAATAAAAAGCAATAGCATTTCGTTCGGATTACTGCCTGTCTTCTGTGAGAATCTGTGAGACAGATAAACCCATTCACACAGTAATCAGTGAGACATAACTTCAGACATGAATATTCCTCACTGAATAGAAAAGGATGTCAACAAAGTCACACTTCTGTAGACTTTCTAAAACCTTTTATAGTTTCAGTGAAAACTTCCACTGCTCTAAATTGAATGGCACTGCAGGAAGCAGGAAGGGATTCTCAGTCTCTCAGCTTATTCATCTTCAGGTAACTGACAGGAGTTGGGTGCAGAGTTATTTTCACCTCTTCACTTTCAATACAGAATAGTAGATAGGCACTCTGTCCTCTTGTAAGACGTTATCCGGACAGTGACACAATTTAAGGCTAACTATGTCTCTTTTAAAGTTTGACCTTTTTTCTCTTCTGCAAAAGAGTGTTATATGTGTGCATCTGTGCCTTTTAATTGTTAGTAGAAAAAAAAAAAGTTATGCCTCGGCTGAAAAAATTAGGCTTTTTTTTTTCCTGAAATACTTTAGAAGACATTATTTAGAAAATATCACTCAAATCTACTTTCATATATATTCTACTTGTTAAATACATTAAGAGAACAAATTGAACAAATATAACAATGATGTTTATGTGTGTTTGTTTATATTTTCACCCACTTTTCTATCTGTACATAAAATAGAATACTCTTTGAAACTTCAAGCACATAAGGAGTCATCTGAAGTCCTTGTAGCACACAGCGTAACAGAGTGGGGAGTAGAGCCATGATCACTGAGAGATATAAGGGCTATAGGAAGATTGAAGACAGAGAGGCAACAGGATCTTACAAAATTTACATAAGGAGTCCAATTACCCTTTTAAGCTTTTGATGTTCAAGCACATATCATTAAACACTTTATGTTGCTGTCCACACCCCTCTTACACAGGTAACTTGAAAGAAAGATTCCTATTTTGCAGGAAATTGTTCCTTATTTTTTGTAGCTTTTCTAACTATATATTTTTTCTTCCATTTTACAGTTACCATGAAGAGCACCAAAATTAAAACTTTGATAGCATTTCATTTATGCACAAACATTATCTTTTTGTATAAGATATATAGCTTCAGAATTTAATCAGACCTGTCCTCAGAGCTATACTATTTTTCTCTGTAGTATTAAGTATAAAAAGGAAAGACACTCTCTCTGCATAATACTATTTATATATATAACACTGCATATAACTTCAAAGGTACTATATGAACACATATGCATAGTATGTAAGTGTTATGTGAAAGCATGTATGTGTCTTCTGGAAGCCAATAAGAAATTTATTTTTGAATGAGATGATTTACAAATCCAATCTCTTCTAGTATTTACTGCTCTGTAAGTTGTTATTTTGGTTGTGTAAGATAACTGTATTACAGGTATATGTCAAACAGTACAAGTCTTCAGCTTTGGGGCACTGCAGAACAGAAGGGCTAATTCTAAAGAAGTAGAGTGGGGGCATCAAATACAGGCCCTTTACAATAAATTGCACTCTTAAGCGACCCTGCCTTACACTTCTGAAATATCTTGTGAACATATGAAGGCTTTGGTAATTAAAATTTTATTACATTCAAATTCTTACAGAATGTATCAAGATAGTCTTAAGATCTGATTATTATGATTATTAGAGAAATGCCTCTTCTTGAATTAGGGTGCAAGTGAGATCATATGCTGAAGTCAATAGAATGGATTTTATTTAGCAGTAAATGTGAGGTAGAGAGGAGATAGAATAAAATAGGGAAAAGAAGGAAGAGAAAGAGAGTGAGAAAGAGACAGATTATGGGAACAATCTCTAAAATACTAACAGCCAGCTTGTCCCAATACAAATCAAACATAGCTTTCACTGAAACCACCACCCAAACCACTAGCAGAGGCTGGCCCACATTTGTATCTCTTACTACCTATTCCTCAAAGATAATGCACTCTAATTCATGCCTCTACAGTAGAGATGCCTGGATTGTTTTTGTAAGAAGCATGTAAGATTCTATGAATGTAAGTTTGGTTGCAGACACCCTTGAAGTCACGTTCTTACCAAATTTTCCATAGATACTTCTGTTGGTTACTCTTGTCAAAGTTGGCAGATCATAGAAGGGCCTATAGATATAATTTTACAAAAATGTCAGTTCATGTGTATACTCCCTCCCTCCACAGGACACTAAAGTCTATACAGAGAGAAAGTGGGACTCAATGACTAACAAAAAAATGATGAAAATTCTGAAAAGGATATCTAGCAGAAGATACAATTTCTAAACCTGTGTTCTTAAGCTTAAGGCAAATCAGCTATATAGCTTGCCTATGAAGATGGCCTGAGTACCAGAGAATACCATGACAATCTTGGATCTGCAGTTTGAAGGGAACTACAGGTATGCTACAGTTAGAGTGGTGAATAATTGTCATTTAAAGTGAATGTATAAGGAACATGACAATGTGATCAAAAATAGGCATCAGGAACATAATGACTCCACAACAAAACATCGATAGGCTTGTCCTTAGGACAAAGAGAGATATATGACTCCTAAGCATAGAGTGAGAAAATTATCCTGTGAGAAGCCCAGTATAATTGGTGGTAGAGAACCTTGGTCCCCAGGGAAAGGGGGACTAGTAACAGAGGTGGGGTGGAGGGTGTTGAGCCCATTTTACTTACTGAGAAATCTTTGGGGAAATGTTAAACAGGTAATTAAATAATTTTTTTGAAACTGCTTGGATAAAAAGCTATCAGAGTACTTAAAACTGAATGTAAGGAAAAAAAAAATCTCTTAAAAATTATCCACATTTTTATTTAGCTGGTACATCTGAACCTTTGCTTTTACTTTTTTGTAATATTATCCTGTACATTTAAACTGATCACCTCCCATAGTATGTAGGCAAAAATGTTTCAAACATAAAATAAAACTCATTAAAGAAAGACAAACTAAATTGCTTGTCTTAAGTACATACATGCTATATTATATATGGTTATATACCTATGTATATATATCCATTGTCTTTCAGGGGAAGGGCAAGAAGAGTAAAGGCACCATCTATTTGTGACTGCAAATGCTGTTGTGTTATTGGAAATAAGAGGGGAAAATAATTTCCAGTCTTTCAGTTTCATGTCACTGATATGAGTGAGATAACTTGGTAAAATGCTTTACCATATTCTTGATAAAACCTACCATTTATAAAAAGTCAAATTCACCGCTGCAGCTACAGATTAAAGACATGACCTTAAAGGAAGAATTTTTTTAAAATCTACTTCCAAACAGTCACTGTCTTTGTAAATATGATAAACTCTTGGTCATTTGCTCATACTTCCTGACAGAAAAAGGATAACATTTCTCTTCAAATAGTTCTTATTTGTCTTTTACAACTATTGATGGGTTTATCTCCTGTCATTCAATAAGTGGATGACTTTTCTAGTGAAATCAGTGATGTCAGGCCTGTAAATGAGAGCATGATTATGGGGAATCTATGAAACACAATAAGGAGTGCTCTGGTGTTAAAAGGAGTTTTTAGAACTTTGCAAAATTGTCTCTCTAAGCTACAGTTGGAATGAATGGACTTGATTTTTATCTTCTTTCTGATTTCTAATAAATGTGTTTAGTGTAAGATATTTTGTAGCAATGAGCATTTCCTGTAGATTAAATATAAATTCAGTTATCTGTGTATATACATATAGTACAGCTGTGTCCCAGCATAATTAGCATTTTATTCCAACTGATTGATTACCTATGATAACCTCAGAATATAAACCTAGGAATATAGGAGCAGAAAGCAAACCTTTACTTAAAAACTTATTCTAAAACAGCTGATCAGGTTCAAAATGTGCATTCAGGATTAAAGAATTTTGACATTCAAGTATGCTATATACTCTTTCAAAGATTCTGCTGAATCCAACTGGCCTCCATCTGCAACCAAAAATTCTACAAAGAGTTTTCTGCAAAGAGATTGGTTGCACAGTCTCCAGTTCTGCAAAGAGAGTCTCTGTGAGCAAAATTCTCATATATAGACTTGTTCTTTGCTGGACTTGAATTCAATTAATTTATTTTTATGCCAGCAAGCTTGGTACCAAAAATTGGCTTCTAGATTTAATGTGAAATGGGTGGAAGAGTACCAGAAACTGGAATTTCTTGCATAAGAAGGAAAAGGAAAAAATATAGGGACCACTATAGTCAGCTTGCAGCCTGTGGTTAAAATGAGGAAAAAGGGATTGACTGATTTTTTTGCAGGAACCTGTCAGTCTTGGAGACAGTGTCCCTGCAACCAGCAAGGGTGATGAACTACCACTGAGTGAGGAGCTCAGCAACATCTGGGAACTGCAAAGAGCTGCCTTAGCAAATCTTGTTTGCTATATTTTTGATGGGTTTATCACCTGCCAGTTGGTTATGTGTAACTCTTGCTCATTTATCACCTCTCTGATAATACAAGACCTTGTCCCTGAAAGACTAGAATCTGTTCAGGATCTCATCTCAAAGTGAGAGCACAATTATGTCTGAGAACCAGATTATAAACCTGAGTGGGAAGTTTTTTACAGCAATGCTTACATTTTTGGAGGCAAAGAATGAATGAATGGATCAAAAAAGAGGAGTTGGGCTTTTAGAAATTTCAGAGTGATAGAAAAATAGGGCAGAAAAAATGCAGGACTTGCCAAAATTTAATGAAAGGAAGAGTAAGGTTTGTGAATCTGTGACACTAAAACAGATAATGAGAAGGGGGAAATAGTGAGAAGGGGGAATGGTACCATACTTGGCTACTTATGGGTGAAGAATAGACTGTGGAAGAGGCACTGACAAAAGGTAGGAATGTAAAGGAAAAAGTCAAAAGGACATTGTGTGAGACAGAAGACCCTGACAAAAATTGCTGAGTTTTTACCCTGCTTTTGCTGAAACTATTATTATAATGTGTGGAAATGAAAGGAAAAGAAACTGAAGAAAGAGAAAAAGCTTCAGCTGGGTCTGGGAAATGATAGATGGCAACAGTACATGAAATTACCGGGACAACTGGTGTCTTTAAGAATAAAAGAGATATTTTTGTATAGGTGGCAGAATGAAGGAGACATAGAGCAGAAAGTATTAGGGTCACAGAAATATGTTGGTTTGATCTCCTGTTCAAAATAGTTGGCAGAGGAGGAAGTGAGAGGAACTAAAAGTAACAAATAGCCAGCAAGAATTGCTAACATGATGTTTTACTGTAAGGAAAATTCCATGACTGCATTCTACAGATGAACAAAATGGAATTTTAAAAAGTCACATTTTCTAATCTTTCCTATGAGAATGTAACATGTTAGCCTGCACAGATTTTTGCATGGAATTCTATGTAAATATTTTCAAATCCTCTATGTTCCTACTGTAGACTGATGTACAAAGTGGAAGAAAGAAAACATGCTTGGAAAAGTGGTTACAATTTTGTTCATACTGTAACTTTGCAAATTGTATTTCTTACTGTGAATGTCTTGGAAGGTGTTTATGAAGGATTTCTCTTGACATCTTGGTCAATTTTTGTTTATTCCTTACTGTGCAAGAGATGATGCAAAAAGGAAGCTAACATGATGATGTTGGAAAGAAGCTCCAACTGTTTTGCATACATTTTACAGAAAGTAATTTACAAGGCTCCAAAGACTTTAAAATGCAACCTTAAAGTGAAATCAATATGAAGTTGTGGGTATTATTTTCATCAGAAACCTGATTTAAACCAAGGAATAAAGAAATAGACACACATGATCAAAACATATGGGCCTAATCCAAATAATGAAAATAGCTACTTGTAGACACAGTAATGACAGCAACATGTTTACAGAGCTAAGTTTGATTTGCCTCACTTCAGTCGTGATGGACAAAAGCTGGTCCTGATTTGCAGAGCTGCTGCTGAAATCTCTGTACTAACACATTTATGTGGTTTCCTGACTATAGCTGCCTCTTGTCCCCTTAGTTTAAGACTGGGCAAAGTAGGCTTGCACCTGCCAGGTTATATCCATGTAGGTGGTTTCCTGGTCTTTATTGCAGCAGCTTGTTATTACTGCATGCCTTTAACATTAGGATGTGTCATGTTACATTATGCCTACAACATGACATAATATAGAACTTCATGCACTGCTATTGTCAGGCAGCAGCAAAACTTCTGACTGAACATAAACCATTCAAGCCCAGTTTATTGCAGCAGACTGTAAGGTATGTGCAGTAAGGTATTAGAGGAGTACTCAGCATGCTGACTAGTCAAAAGGACTTTTGGATAGTTCCATATATTTCTAGTTTTCAGATTTCATTTGTGCTGGCTCAAGGGAGCAATCTCTCTATCACTGAAAAACACATCCAGCATAAGTCAGTTCCTGGGAGGAATGTCAAATATGAAACCAAAAAACAAAGCTAAAAAGCTCTTGCAACACAGCAGAGCAGGAGTGTCATGGTGAATTAAAGAAGAATTGAAAATAATTAAATAACTACAATATGACTGCTAATATGGTTTACCTTGTATTTTTTGACATAAAGGTTGCAAATGAATTGTCACAGTAGAATGTCTGAGTTACAACACACTGTGTAGAACATAGGTTAATTTTAAACCAGTGAAACTCAGTTTGTGAAACTGGCATGTACAAGGCATGAACCTTGGTGGAGTTAAATAATCTGCTATATATATTGCTAAATTAACAAAAGACACCAGCTATGAAAAATATGTAAATGGATGATGTATGTATCAGAGCATTTTGGACTACTTACTAATTCCTTTTCATGTTGTGTTGACATAAGTTTACTGATCAAAAGCAGAGAATTATTTTTTTGTTTTATTTGAAAGCTCTCTGCTTTCAGATCTTCATTGGAATGGTGAGCCTAAAGCAATAACCACAGGAAGGAAATGCTAAAGGGAACTCCTGCAGCATATTGTAGCAGGCAACAGGACTGAATTTTAATGCTATAGTTTGTAGCAAATTTTCCCCCTGCCCTGTAATGTTTATACCCTCAGCATTTTAAAACCACCACAATTTACCTAGAAATTTTAAATCTTGTATTAATCATTAATAATATTTTGTGCTTAGGTTCAACCATAACTATTTTACGCTTGCTGAATAAACTATGGTAATCATTATAGTTCAAAAAACATACAACTTTTAACTGCTTCTACTAAGTCTGCATAAATTATTCTTCACTATTTTCCAAAGAGTATGTACTTCTTATTTATCGATACAAATATTATACACCTTGTGGCAAGAATCTCTGGGAACAAGTCACAAAACAAAAAACAAGTTAGTGACAACTATACTGAACTAATTTATTCCCTTTCAAATTTTAGAGGAATAATTCCTTGATGAGTTAATATCTGGAGTTTAGAATATATTTCCTGTGTATGAACTACAACTGAACAGATGCCCACCACGAAGGGTTTTTCTAATGTTGCAGTACCACAACCTGGGGAGTCAGAATACACCAGCTTACCTTGCAAGGGAAACAGCATGACTGAGGAAGTCCTTGACAACAGATGTTGTTTCAACTAAAGTTTTCATGCTGATGGTTTGTGGTTTTTGTGGGTTTTGTTGGTTTTTTGTTTGTTTGTATGTTTGTTTTTAATTCAGAAATTGTCCAAGGATATTGCTCCAGGTAATAGTTCTCTTTTGGGGTTACAGGAATCAGGTCCTTTTTGAACTGATGCTCTCTGTTCTTGTATTAACAATATTAAAATTTTAAAAAAATCATAAATGCAAATAAAAAAGGGTATAATTTCATGAAATTATCACTTATATATACTTATATATACTATATATATATATACTTATCACTTTACCTGAATTACAGAGCAGAATAACAGAGGTATTTAACACAGGGTTTATTACAAGCAAAGCTTGAAAAATAGTTTAGCAATTACTACCTGAAAGTTGAAGAGGTATTATCAAGAGCAAATACTTAGGTCTTTTGTGCTCTAAAGACACATCTACCCCTGCAGCTCATGTTCAGCCATGCTTGGGCCTTGGCCTTTTGCTGACTAATCTCTAACGGAGCACATTTCTCTTCCATACCAAATACAAAACTAGATGTGTTCTCCTCAGCAATGCCTTGCCATCATACAAGAAAGGAAGAAAGGTGAGGACAGATACAGTTGTCAATAGTATTAGAAATTAGAAGGATGATTGCCTATCTGCAGTGAAGTTTTTATACAAGTGTGAACCAGCAATGAACAATGAGTAGAGAACTAAATGCCTGCACAGCAGTCTTATGGGGAAACCTCTCAAACTTTTTCTGGGGAATTGGAACACTTGGGTGCAGATAATATTTCTCTGCAATGCTTGTACACTGATGTACAAGAATCAGAAGTCAGTGTGCAGTTCCAGGGCTATGACCTTGCTGGGATCATGAAGACACAGTAGGATGTCTGCCAGGACTGGAGTGCTGCAGTTCTTAGGAAGGCTCTTTAGGAAGGGTGATATAGGAAGGCAATGAGGGAGAGTTGTCCTCATTGTGATGGAGAGCAGCTGGAATGCATGGACTTCTGCTTTGGGATGGGTCAGGAGTCAGAACAGAGACCATGGGGGAAGATTAGTGGGCAAACAGAGCTCTTGTAGCTGGTGTTTGCTATAGACCCCGAACAGAAATCAGAAATCAGAAAAGTAGGAGAGGTCTTCTTCAAACAACAGAAGAAGCCTTACATTCACAGACACTGGGGAAAGTCCCTCAAGGGGCAGTTTAACCATTTGATGACTGCAGCTGGTAGAAGTACAGAGGAACTTTTAGAAACTTACAGAAAAAGGTTTTTGAGTTTAAGAACAGCTTTAAAATGCTTGCAGCTGAGGAAAAAGTATCTTATTTAGCTTAATCCATTGTATTCTGGATCACATTGCTTCTAAGGAAAAAATTGTATCAGAAATACCTGACCAGAAATAGTCATCACCTTCTTTGGGTAACCTACACAGGTCAGTCTTGAATGTTTTACCAACCCACTTCCCCCACCTTGTATTTATCAAATGACATACTTAATGACTGCATGTTTGTAACTGAGAAACAAAGGATGAAAGGCCCACATTTTCTTATCATTAAACTCAGAACTTGCAACTTAAGTAAACATTCCCTCAAGATACTTGCTTAGATCTGTATTTCTGCAAACAGACATGTATAGTAATTTTTAAAGGATTTAAAGTTTCTTGCAAAATATTTTGGGCATCATGGTAAAGAATAAATGAAAAATGCATAATTAATAAATATTAATGATTTACTAATTGAAAAACACCATTTCTATTTCTATTTCTATTTCTATTTCTATTTCTATTTCTATTTCTATTTCTATTTCTATTTCTATTTCTATTCAGATTACTGGTTAGACTAGTACTAAAAATTGAGAAGTATTTTTGAACCAATTTAGCTAATGAAAAAAACAAATTAAAGCTACGTGGCACCTTGTTAAAACTGCAGCTTTAAGAACAAAACACTTTCACACTAAGAAAAGTTTTAAACAGTCTTTTGCAACTAGTGTTGCTGGATGGAACTGGAGGTAGCCCAGCTGTTATCAATATTGCCATTAGTTAATTGTCACATTTCATTTTTTGTCAGTACGGTCTAAGGTGAGAACCATATTGGAGTCAAGCCTCTAATGTTTTTCATTCTCTGTAATCCTGTTTAAATGACACAATGACTCCCTCAAAATCTCAGGGGAAAAAACCTCAAAAGATTGCTAGATCTTAAAAATTGCAATTAGGTACTACCTTGTAAAAGTGAATCATAAGGACTAAAAATATTTATGTTTGACATGCTTTTGAGCAACTAATTTTGTACAATTTGTTAATTTTGTTGTGTCAAAGAAAAGTTATTTTGGAAATTCAAAATATGACAAAGCACACAATTTTGTTTGATTTTTTTTCTGTCAAAAAAAGTAGTGTTGTCTTATTAAGCTGGAATAGTTTAAAGAACACATGGCTGAGGGGAAAATGCTTTTTATTGTTATAACTAGAAACTTGGGGTCGGTATTTGCATAGTTCTAAATTTCCACCCAGCAAGACTAAAAAAAAAAAAATAAAAGAAACAAACCCATAATATGGTGCATATTTAGAAAAATTCCTTACTTTTTGCATTGTTAATCTGTTTCCACTTCGCTGAGTTACTAGAGCTTTGTAAACATCATTTTTTCATGCACAGTATTTCTTTTATAGAAAGTGTTTTTTGCAAATTGTCATTTTAAGTTTTATTGGCACTGTAAGCATGCACTTAGCTGAAACTGAATGCAACTTCAAATTATCTGATTTAAAGAATAAAAAGTAGGCAGTGTCTCTATATTTTCAAATAAATCTATTAATTTTTCTTTTATCTGGAATTATTTCAGCTGGATTTATGATTCCACTTGCAGATATAATGACCTGAAATATAGTAAACAAGGTTTCCCTGTAATCCTAAGAGTCAGCTGCAATTTCATTTCTTTTGCTTTTCTGCTGCCTAAACAGAAAAAGCAAAAGCCTGTCTTTGGTTCTCCCTCCTCAGAAGGTAACATAATTTGCCAGCTCTGGAACAGGAAAAGTGTCACTGAAAGCATCTCCCAGAGCTCCCCAGGGCCTCTTGCAACGCCTGGAAGCTCTTTGCTATCCCCATGGCAGGCATCTGTCTCCATTCTGCCCTTCCACTGCAGTCTGGTGTGCCTGAACAGAGCAGGGGAAGGACGCTGCAGGGACGCCTTCCTAACCCACAGCAGAGTCACAGGGCAGTGTGACACAGAACGTGGAAGTAAATGAACATTTAGTATGTGTTTAATTGCACAGCTCTCACAAAAACTCAGAAAAAAGATCCTTTGGGAGCCTTGTTCTTTTTTTCCTTGCGTATGTGCTCCTGCACTCCAATTTCTAGCAACTCATGTCCTGGGAAAGAATACTATTTTGCAAACAACTTCTTAGCTGTTAAAAGAAAATATTAGAAAAATTATGCTGTTTCACCCCAGCAGTGAACAAACTGATAATACTGGTCAATTTAATTTTACTGCAGGTAATAGTAATAGATTTAGCCATTTATTTTATATGAAACCCTGCACGTCAGCTTGAACCTAATTAAGTTTTTGAAATGTACAGTTTTTGAAATGGTTTTGGTAAAAGTGTTCTGTTCTTTACTGAGAGGCTCAAGTATTCTAATTACTGAAATATGAAGCTCTTGATACAATTGCAAAGCACCTGTTAGTCTAGTATAGGCTGTTAGTAGTTTTTGGTGCTCAGCTTGATCTTCCATGTCATTTCAGAGTATGAACTCTGTCAAAAACTGGGCTTGAACATTCTACATTAGAAGTAATTGTACTTTTTGGCCAACATGCTCTTAGATTAGATTAAGGTTAGATTAAAATTTAGTGTTAAACTACAATTTTAAGAGGCTTATGACTAATGAAAGCCAGCTAAGCGTTTGTCACACAAAAGGCTTTATAAAGGAGATTTGCATTTCTGAAATCCACATGAAAAATAATTGTGTTAGTTCAAAAAATTATGATATTGCATTCATTGATAATTCATTTACTGTTAAAAGTTAAACTTTACACAAAATAGCTAGTGATTATTCACTTTAAATATTTCAGTAAAGAGCGCCTTTAGAAGAAAAGTCTTGAGATAAGGTTACTTAGGTGCTAGAACAAAAATTGCTATCATAATCTGTCAGTCTCAGAAGAGGAATTTTTGGATGAATAGATCAAACATAGGATAGTTTTGAGCCACCACTGTGATATAATTTTGGAGCAAATTCCTAGCTGAAACTGAAAAGAGGGCTCTATCAGCACCATCAGGTTTTGAAACACTCTTTCAACCAGAAGGATGGGAACAAGTAATCTAATGACATTGAGATACCACTGGAATGGCTACACAAAATGACTGTAAGATACCACTGCCTATGGTGGCCTGGAATTGGGAATTCAGAATATCTCTTCCTATTCTGTGTTTCTATAGAGTTTTACTGCCCCTCCTCAGCGTGAAAATTATTTTATTAGGAATTTACATTGATGTAAAGCAAATCCAAGGAAAATTTTGGTTTGCTGCTCAACAAAGAGGACAATCTATAGAATTGTGATATAATAAAAACAACTTATTACCTCTTTTGCATCAGCCTTCATGAAAAGATCAACTGCAAGCAGACACAACTAATACCAGTAAAAAGGGATAAGATCTTACTATGTAAAAAGAATAGGAAAGGTTACTTAGTGCTTAAATAACACAAATACTCTCAGATCATCCATGCTGATAAACTTAATTCATCTTAGGCGATTAACTGATTAAAATATACTCAGAGGGTTTAGTGGTCTTTGAAAAATTATGGAGGATATATGAGATGCTGAAGGACAGAAAAAGAGCAGATGGATTGCTATTTTTAAAGGGGGAAAATGTATAGTTTGGTCTACTTAGTTTCACTCTCTGTATGCTAAATCCAACACTTCAAAAAAAAAAGGAGGTATATTTATTAAATTTGCAGATGTCACACACTTGGTGAGACTAAATATCTTGAGGAGTGGGATTAAAATTCAGTTATGTCTCATATAGATTGAAGGGTGGTCTGGGGAAGAAAAATGACTTTGCAATAGGGACAGGTGAAAAGTATTACAAACAGGCAGGTATGCCCAAGTGCACAAGGGGAAGGGGATCAGGTAATTAGATAGTAATTATTCTGAAAAAGATCTCAGGGCTAAAGTGGAAAGTGATGAGTCAGGAATGAATATGACAACAACCTTACACTGTAAATAAGGCAAATGAGAGAACTGGGAAATATGAACAACAGTACAACTGACAAGATAGCAAGCACTTTCCTTATGTTCTTTTCAGAATCAGTGGCAACTCAGGCAAGACTGTGTGTTCAGATTTGAATGCCATACACGAAAGCAAATGGATATGTTTGGAAATATTTCAGAATACAGAGACCAATCTAGAAAACATGATCTATAGAAAAGACTGAAAAGACTGGGATTGTTTAACCAAAAAAAAGAAGAAAAAGAAAGAGAGAGAGGGAGAGGGACTAAAGAAGGATTTTATAAACAGAAAAAGCTGTTGCAAACAGAAGAAAAGAAACTGCTCTTCATTTCACGTGGTGAATACAAGCAGAGATAATTCAGTTAAATTGCAGTAAGAAAGATTTTGTTCTGGCATCAAGGAAAAAGGAACTCTACTGGAAAGGATTAGGAACAGACTATATTCTGAAGTTTGAAGTATTGTAAATCGACTATGAGGTCCTCAATCAACAATGACAAGGATATAGCTGATTCTGTTTTGGACAACTGGGATGGAGTAGATGACCTACTAAGGTCCCTTTAAACTACCTTCTGTGATTACTGAAAAAAAGATATGAATATGGCTTGAGTAATTTACAGGGAAACACTGTGAACCTTCAAGAATTAGAAAATTGTTAAAACACTTTGTTATTTTAAATTTCTTTCATTTATAGAGTCCAACCAAATGTAATTAGTTTTGTTCTTCCAGTGAACATATAAAGAAAATATTTCACAATCTCTTTCCCAGTAATTATATTACACATATAAGGTGTTCCAATGCTCTTATTTCACCTGAAGAAAAGGTAATTTTGCTCTGACTGTTTTACTGGGTCTAATTCAATGTGGACAGAAAGATGACATGAGTATGAATTTGGAAGAAATAAAATTCAGTGTGTACTGACCTAATAGCAGGCCTTTGTGTTGTCTGGCCCAAAGAAATGTCAACATAAACAAGTAAACTTTCACATTTAAGTGAAATACCTAAAACAGTATTTTAGGCTCCATGCATTACTTTTTTCATTTTTTTCTTCCCTTTTCTCCGAACATTTCATTTCCAAATAAATAAAACGGATTAGTTCTTAATATCCTGAAATCAAAAGTCTTATATAGACTTAGTGGATATGTATGTGCTTTCTTCTGTAGAAGTCAGTCAGTTCTACCTTTGAGAAAACTTCCAGTGATCTGGAGGCTCCCAGAGGCAGAACAGATACCAGGACTGTCCACACAGGGAACTTACCTTTAATAAGGAAAAGTGCAAGTTTACAGTGCATTAGGCCCACTAAAGTACTCCCCTGTGTGAACACCACTAAGTGCGTGGGACAGTCTTCTGCTTTGAGCCTAGACTGATGGATGGATGGATGGATGGACGAACAGAATGCATACAGATGAATCTGATTTCATTAGACAGCCAAGCTAAAAACAACTGAAAGGAAAATACAGTGACTAGATCCTGGAGTTGCCAAAGATTAAGGGCAGTATGCAAGAATCAGGAACCACTTTTCTAAAGACAGAAAGAAAATAGGTTTGTTTTTTTTCCTGGTGTTAAAAGATTTAATGAACCACCGATCAGTGTCATTCCTGGTTAGATCGATAAGGAAAATACTGAATCACTTTACCATTGTTCACTTGTGTAAGAGAACTGTGCATTCAGGCATTCATGGACTAGAGATGGAAGACTAAGGGGATTGTCTGAGATGTTTTTCATCACCACAAACTATAACACATAGATAGTTAGCAAAGCTCAGTTGTCTTTTAAGTGTATTGTCTATTTACCGCAATGGAAGAGTGCTTCAGAAGTACTCCTTTTTGTTTCCTAACAAACAAACTCCAATCTCTTACTCACTGGGTTAAACAGAAGCAGTGTTTAAAAAAGTTTTAGCTATTGAAGGCTCAGATATTAGCAAATCTATTAATCTCATTTAAATTCAACATGGATATTAGTGATTTTCCAATAAATGAGTTACACCATTTAGATTCAGTTAACCAAGCACAGGTTTCAGCTTCTGCTTTTTTTTTTTTTTTTTTTTTTTGTTTTGTTTTTGTTTTTGTTTTTGTTTTTGTTAGATAGCATATTAGGGTTACAGTCACAAACGGCCGATCTGGGTTTTCAAATATCATGAAGGAAAATTATCATAGCAGGAAAGCAGTAAAACCATAAATTGCTAGAAGTTAGCACAGAGCGTTGCTTCAGCAGGTTGGGCATTATGCCCAATGAGACTGAGTGGCACAAAAATCTACTGCCTGTGATATGTGCTGGCAGCTGAGGGATTTAAGAGAGGCTTTTGAATGCAGCAAGGGGGAAGGTTTGTGCAAGGAGAGGGGAACAACTGAGGATACTGATGCAGGGTATGTAATGAATTACAGATACGCTTCAACTCCTTGTCTCAGGGTGACTTTTACCACCTGCTTACTCAGTATTCTGCCCCTTCGCTTTCTCCTGTTACAATAGAAATTCACACTTGCCCCAAAGGAAAAATATTGTTCTGTCAAAATCCTTGCAGAAAATTGCTCCTGCCACACATGCCTACTTTCAGATTCTTTAAATTCCAATTTAAATTAATATATTCTATAATCAGCAAAATCCAATTCAAATAAACATCTTCCTTAGATCCTAGATTTCTCTACACTTGGATTTTGTCTGCTTGATACATAAAGTCTAGATACTTAATAGAGCTTTTGGTACCTTTCTGGTCATGCCAAGACTCATAATCAGCCTCTGCACCTCATTCTTTCTGTACCATACATTTCCAGGCAGTTATTTCCCTGTATTGTTTTTCAAGTCCTTTCTTTCCCAGCTGCAAATTTCTTATCTTCCATGAAGAAGATGCCTTTTCTTCTTCCCACCTCCATCATGTAATAATTTTGAATCAATTACTTCAGATATTCCAATTCTCAATTAAATGAAATAATCACTAGTTTTCAGAATGCTCTCTGAAAGTTAAGAAATGATTAGGCAGAGTATATTGAGTTTCTCATGTTACCTGCAGACAAACAGGTATGCTGTGGAAC
Organism: Cinclus cinclus; assembly: GCF_963662255.1. Taxonomy (NCBI): domain Eukaryota; kingdom Metazoa; phylum Chordata; class Aves; order Passeriformes; family Cinclidae; genus Cinclus; species Cinclus cinclus. The sequence continues at coordinate 33,198,944 of NC_085050.1, forward strand.
ATGCTTAAGACTTGCCTTTGTCATGATCATGAAATAGCTTTGTTCCTCTGTGGTTTCTTGCTTTCAGGTGCTAGAAAAATGCAAGAAGCTTTACTGACTTTAGTTGATAAATCTGCATTAAGGAAAAATGTAGATTTAGAAATTTGAATGTGTCACATTTTCCACATGTATATAACTTCCCATAGTCATGGTTTCAGTGGTTCAATTTTCATGGTAATTTTCACTAAACATATTTGTGCATTCTTTCTACACTTTTTCCAAATTTTCATGTTTCTATATCAATGTTTTAGTAAGGATAAATCACTAATATAATGGAATGAATCATGTTTATGTTAAAAATGCATTGCTTTTGCCTCTATGAAGAAATTTCATATTTAAAAGAATATGAATAGGCCTTAAAAAGACATTAAAATACCATTTAAAGTGTATAACTTGGAGTATAGAAGAGAATCCAACCTTTCTTTTCATTTTGAAAAACTAATGCATTTAATCAAAGGTTTAATTCTTTTTAATGCTTCAATTTTCCCAACTTTTCAGAGTGGTGTTAGAGCTGAAATGCTGTGAGCTAGTGCTTTACGCAATTCCATTGACACATCAGACAGTTAAAATAATGTCCTTTCACTTAACCACATTTAACTGAGATAAAGCAACACAAGATTTAATAGCTTCCAGCAGTGCCCAGTGATGGACTGGCTAGCCCAGATTGCAGCAGCAGGTCACAGGTTCATTCAAAGGGCACGGTTCACATAAACTCTCTCACATGGTAAAGGGCCAAAAGTAGATTTGATATGACTTGAGGCAACTACATCAAGTAGTTGTGGTTGATTCTATCAGCCCTGGATTTAGATGAAAGGTAGAGCAACAGGAGGAGACCATGTAGGATCTACTCTAGCAGTTTTCAGCAATCCTACTTTAGCCCATGAATGAAGACTGGGATGCAGATGATGCCAGTAATATTCCTCTTGCAGAGAAACACAGGAAGGAGAAGTTATTTACCAAAAATTAATTATGAGTGGAAGTAACCTTAAAAATGTACACATTATTTCACTCAATAGCATGTCCAAAATGAGGGGAGCAATATGCTAAAACATGTAAGATCACAATGCTAAAATCTATCACAGATTGTCAAGATATATCATGTAACCAAAATATCGTGACTAGCCATACTCTTCACTGGGCCAGTGATGAGGGGGTAAGAGCAAACAGCTAGGTTGTGATTACAGGGCTCAGCAGTTCCTTACAATGCTCAGATTTTTGCCTATGCAATGAATATTTCAGATACATCCTGCGATCTTTACATTCTTCACTGACAAGGAGACAAGATGCATTTTGCAACTGCTAAAGATTTCTGATTGGCACATATGTTGAAAGACTAGCCCAACACTGAAAGACAGAGTGTTCTTCAAAAGCCATAGCCATGAAATATTTATTCTTTTCTCTTTCATAGAAATGCATTTGATGACTATATGACATAAAGTGCCACTAATAGCTCTGGACAAAATTATATGGCTCTAAAGACTATTAAACTATTATTCCTGGAGGGTGGAAAAGGTTTTGTTTGACACATAAGATCACAATAGTATTAGCAATGCTTTGTTTACAGCCTAACATGAAAAAATGTTGTACATTATCAAGTGCATTTTGCACTGGTAAATTCAAATCTGACAATCACAAATAGCAACAATATTTGTGATATATTTAGTAGGTATTTTATCTCACAATACTTTGACTGGGATGTTTATTAATTTTTAAAAACTTTAAGTATGCAACTAAGGGCAAGCGAATACTAATGACAATGTTCAAAATATGTTTTGTTTGTATCCAAGAGTATATATTTTACAGAGCACAGGCAAATGAATCCCCATATGTTATTTAAATCTCTGAAGTCAGCTGAAAAGCAAAGACACTCATACATACATAATGCCTAGCATGACAACCTGAAAATTATGTGAAAACAAAAAGGCTCCTTTGTAAAATTCTAACTAATTTGATTTTTTTTTTAATAAAAAGACCTAGAAAGCATTGCTGGAGCATAGAAATTGTATTATGAATTTTACATGGAAATTTGTAGGACTGTTGTATCTTCAAACATTATAAAATACTAAAAACCTTAGAAAAACTTAGCACCCTGATAAAATAATTAAATATTAACAAGCTAAATGAATACAGTTATCCTGTAAACCACATTATCAGTGCCCATTTACAATCATATGTGTTTCATAAACCTCCTGCTACTGCAAATCCCTCAGTTGTATTTGCCATTGAATTGCTTGCTTCTCATTATTAGTGGATGAAGAAATGCAGCATAGTCATGCAACACCTTTCTAAAATGGTCTAAAAATGCATTCCTGAAAACACAGTTTATCTTTCTCTTACAAAGGGTAAGTGCTGTGTTAAATACTTACTTCTGCCAGAATAGCCAGGAGAAGGGTAAAAAAAAAATCAAGCCAAAGTAAATTACTCAGTGGCATCATGCCCAAATCAATCACAGACATCACCTTTTAAATAGTGAGTTGAAACTTGCAGACTGCATTTTAATGCTCATGAGGAATTTTTGTTTTGAAACATAACTTTTGCTTAAAAGACCTTTTAATATACTTATGCAGTTGTTCAAATCTTGCATATTGGGTGAAGTATAGTGCTAATTATGCATATATCCACATCTTAAAATGTAGAGGCTTGCATGAGTCTGCAATTTTAAAATGGTGTGCAAAAAAGAAAGGCCATGTTACAACATGAAGTGACAGCAAATATTGCTTCTTATTGTTCTCGGAATAGGCTGCTAGATTTGCTCTGAACGTTTTTTGAAAGGGGCAACACTGATGACTGGAATTTGCCACATACTTTCCTTCTTTCAGAATACTAGGCACACATTTAAGGTTACTAAGATCTGTACATGGCTTAATATTCATATCTGAGAAGTAATTCTGGATTTTTATTTGATTCTGTAGACTGGAAATGTATTTTGATGAGGGGCATGACCACAACATTTCATATATCTATATCTATATATCTGCAGAGTTATAGAGCTATATCTATCTATCTATATATTTGCTTTACTATTCTAATGTAAAATAAATGGCATATTTCAACCACCATTATATTTTTACACAGAATAATAAAAACAACTATTTTCATCTTGCAAGGGTCTTGAACAGTGTGTGAATATCTTGAACAACTAAACCTAGTGTGCCTGCAACCTTGAGGGAAAGGCAAAAGACATGGTTAAAAGGATGGACAAGAGAGTGTGTCCAAGAAGTTCTCTGGGAATGAGTGGTAGGGAATGTGTCTTGATCCTTATTTTTCTTTTTTCTTTTTTTTTTTGTTTGTTTGTTTTGTTTTTGTTGTTTTTGGTTTTGTTTTAAGAGCAAAAATGAATTAATAGAATCTGTTAGCAAGCTGAAACAGTGCAGCTATATAAGAGATCAAGCCACGAAACTTGTGAATCACAAAGTGCAAGAGAAGTATTACTGCAGGAGGTAGGAAGCGGCCAGCTGGCCTAGTACTTACTTCACCAAGAAATCAAACAGAAGAGTAAACTCTTATGGTTCCATGATGGGGACGGAGTAATTAGATATTGTATGTTTCCCTGCTGTTCTTTTTGTTTCTGCTTTCAATAAAGTACTCTTGGCTAAGCCATCTGATTCATATTTGCGAGGAAAGAAAATTAGCTGACTGAGCAGCAGAAAGACTATTTTAATTTTCCCAATTTTCTGTGTGGGTGTTTGAGTTGCTGTTTATTACTCCTGAAATTTGAGACTGGCTGTTGTTGCTGCTGCTAATCATGCAGCTAAGTAGGTGATGGCTGGTCCAAATCCTGGTTGTGAACGATTGGTCATAAACAAGCAGGTGAAATTCAGGTAGGTGTAAATCAATTGTAAATCCAAGCAAGAACCTGAAAATACCACAGTAAGTGAAAATACCATGGTAATACCTAGGTAATTGTTCTTTGAGGACAGAATGATGCAACCTCACTTCTGGTGGCTGGTTCCCTTTTTACACATAGGTACATGCTATAATGTCTCATTCGATAATTTTCTCATGGAGTTTAAGGTATGTATACTCTTACATTTATTCAATTGCATAATTTATTTACTGTTTTACCAAATAGCATTCTCTGACAAATATCAAGGTTTGTAAACCTCTATAATACCCTTAAATCTATGTATATCTCTTGCTATCATTTATTTAGTTGGTAACTGTTTTGTGATGTTACAGAACTTCCATAAGAAAGTCACGCTACATCTGTATATATGATGAAAATCTAAATATATGTACTAGTAATAAATGGTTATCACATAACACAATATCTAATCTATTAATTCTGGTAATTGGCACTTTAATACACTACTCTTTGGATTTCTGGGTGCACGTTCATCACTTTATCTATTCTTTCTGTAAATTTAAATTCTTACATTGCCTTGGTTTTGCTATTTACTTTGACAGAGGAGCAAAGATTCCAAAGTCAATAATTTTTTTTCATTCCCATTGTCATAACACTAGACATTGCTACATTGCACAGATGACTCATTTTTGTGATAACTTTAGGACTCACAGTTGGCAGCAGAGCCACAATACTGGTGAAACATCTGGATTAACAGAAAAAGAAATTCCACTTCATGGTGCCATGCTTTAGGCTATAGCAATTTTACAAAATTACTCTAATCTTGGATAGTGAACATTATGCTTCCTACTTGTGTTGAACATTCTGTGCATTGCTTGATTCACACACTCCTCTAGAAATCTTTCCTGACGTTTGATGTTTGTTTTGGCCTGTGTGTTGGATGAAAACCACATGGCAAAAACCTGATACAGGGAAGTAGACATTGTGCTCACTGATGTAGGAAACACCCCATTGCAGCCAAAGTCATCCACTACTGTATGTATATTAAGGGGGCATTGCTTCAGCTGTTGTCAAGGGCTCTGAGTACCACCAGCAATTAAAACAGCCCAGACAGAAGGGAAACTACATAGTCAAACTACTGGTGCCCATGTCATAATGCACACATTAGGCATTTCAAAAAGAGGCAATTCTAGAGGTAATTAGTTCCATGGACTGAATGTCCAATTCAGTTGGAGTGCATTTTGGTGCATCTTCTAGCTTATTTTTAATTCATTCCAGGCATGCTGAATAGATACTGAATATCAATATACTGAATACCAAATTTGAACAGTGGGAGGGAGTGATCAGGAGACTTAATTCTAAAACACATCCAATCTCAATAAAAGCAGTAATATGGACACCCTCAGTGAAGGGCCTCTATAAAGATCTCCCTTAATTTCACTGCTTTTGCTCACTTTGTTTACAAAATTAATAATACTTTTCTTTTTATGATATTATTGTATTATTATATTTTTATGATATTATTTTTATGATATTATTTTAAAAATTCTATATAGTTTTTGCTTGAATAATCTATCCATGATTACCTCTGGACTGCATGAATGAAAACTTTTTCCTGGGTCTAGTTAGAATACAGGACTGAACATACTATTAATGAGCAACTTCTTGATTTCTGAGTAGTTTGATGGAGACTGGCCAGAATGCAGGAAACCACCGGTTACTTCCAGGTGAATTTAATTTTTCAAGCCCTTGTTCAAATTTCATTCAGATCAGAAAAGGTCTCCAGAAAGACTTAAATAGGGGTATTTATTTATCAGGTGTTCACTTTTCACTCAATTCACCTCTTTGGCTCACTCAAACACTCAACCAAACTGCGTAGGAGAGGAGTGCTTGCCTCATATTTTCTGAATATTCCCTCTGACATAGCAGAATAGTGAGATCCACAGCTCATTCTTGGGCGTTCTCCTTCCTGAGCTCTTCTAACCACAGACAATGAGAAGGATCATGTGTTTTTCACAGCCATTTTATATTTAATTTCTTGTTATGTGACAAAACTGAGATTTACCATACAACTGTCTTATAAGATGTGTGCACCAAAACACACAATGTCAGAGGACAGGATTATGACCAAGAAGAGTTGGTCTGTACTTGGACATTTACAGCATGGAATTGCAAGGTGAAACTCTTGCAGTTAGTCACCTGTTTATGTGACTTATCACAAAAAATTCTATTTTTGACTCACAGTAGTACTGCATGAAAATGTCAAGATTCTTTGATTCTTTGCTTGCTGTTCTCATGAAGCCAGAAATACTCTACCAGTAGCCAAAAACTGTCTCCTTCTTCCAAAATGAAGGACTTCCTTTCTTTTCTTCCTTTGCCTTTCTTTTTGAATACCAATGAATAACGTGCCACTGACAACAAGAAAGGCATATGCAAATTGACAGGGATGCATCCAGTGGTATGATTATATACAGTTTTTGCTTTGGGAAAAACCTATTATTGCTTGCTTTATAAAGGGCATGCTCTTAATGATATCTAACTAACATTCTCCCCTTTCATAGATGAATAATGGGTTATAATTTAAGTCTCAGTAAATATCTGTTGTGATTGATACCATATTAGTGATAAAATCAGTAAGTCACTACTTTTAAAGACAGCTACCCTTACTGAGATATTTGAGTTCCTTCTACATGAAATGAATAGTGACAACCAAGTCCCCAGTGGATTGCAAAGAGCCTCCAGAATTTCCTCCAGTCTCTTAAAGACTTCTTATTCTTCTTTATTTTCTTTTGGGCAGGGATTTATTAGGTGAAAAGAGCTGTCACGATATCACAATTGTGTTTATGGTGGAAATGTCATTTCAAAGACGTTCATAAAGCTCTAGACCCATTTGCTGTTACCTAGATTTTTGCTCTTTCTATGGACAGAACAAGAAGAATGGGGTTATGTACACCAAAATTAATTTTAATAATTTAGCTAAGAATAAATACATTAATTTTGTTGAAGATTATTTTGAACGTCAAAGCCCCAGAGTGGAAGCTTACTAAAAGAGAGCATGGGCTTTATACGAAAAATGCAATAGTGGAAGTGCTCAAATATCTTCTGTATCTTCTATGCCTGTAGAATAAGCCTGTGATATAGTGAGATTCTTTATTCCAATTTGAGGATAATAGATGTATGGCTCAGAATGGCAAATTCTTCACCCAGAAATAGGAAAGACATTTTCTAGCATTTGGAAGTTTGAGATACTTATGAGCCCCTTTATTAAACCTCAATATAAAAGTCCAATTAAACCTTGAAATGAATAAGATTTTGACCTAACTTTAAAGGCATTTCCTTTCTGATTAGCATAATTTTTTTCTTGATTTAAACTTGTGATACTGATCTTTATACAACAGCTGAGTTTTTCATAAGTGTACTTTGGGGTTGTCACAGACAATGAACTGAGTTTCAGAATGACTTCCTACCCCCCCCCCCAAAAAAAAAACAAACAAAAAAACCAACAAACCCAAACCAACCAACCAAAACAAGCAAACAAAAAAAAACACCAAACAAACAAAAAAAAAACAACCCTGCACCAAACCAATAGAAGCTTTTCCTCCATGCTTTGTTCTCAGATTTGTTATCACGTGTTCTCAGAAACTTCCAAAAAGGCAAAACTTGGAAATGAATACATATAATTTTTCATGATCATAGATTTTCTGTGCCCAAGAAAATGAGATACATGTCTCATGACTGTTTGTCCTGCTGAACACTATAATGAATTGTTTCACTGCCTTTCATCCCCTATGTCAGGTAGCAGGTTAGCCATGGAGCCTAAGGAGAGTTCACAAAAAGGTGAGGGCATACAGGAAGAAACGAATCTACAGCTGTCTAACTACACAGGAAGATTTTACTGAGCTTTTTAGAAAAGAGCTACACCCTAAAAAGATTTGCAAAGGAAATATTTTGATTAAAATTTGTAATGCTTTTATATTTTGGAAATTTGAAAACTAATTCATTAGGTAAAGAAGCTAAAATTTTCCTGTCATCTGTGTAAAATTTTTAGCTATAGAGACCAAAATTGAAGCTGTGGATGAAAACAAAATTCATTAATAAGGAAAAAAATATTAATATTTTGTGGGGAAAGAGGATTGATAAGCCCCTAACAGATTATTAATTTTCTCTCCTGCGCATTATCTGGACGTTTGTATACCTTTTTCCTAGTATAACCTGCTAAAGTGTAAGGCATTTTGGTATCTGTTAAAGTGAAATAGCATAATCTTCCTTAAAATAATAATAATAATTAAAAAAATAAAAATAGGAGTTTTCCTCCAAAACTAATTCTGAAGATCAGCTGGAGACAGTCCACAGCAGCTGAATTCAAGTAGCATGTAAGAAGAAAATGAGGCCTTAAGTCCCCCTAACCTCCATTTAAAAGAAAATCTTTCCATGGGGTATTTATTTATTGTTTCATATGTAGATAATCCTTTGCAAATGGCAAAGAACTAGAAATTAGAAAAATAGTAAAATTAGAAAAATAATATCAGTGGGAGTCATTTACTTGGGGTTCACTTACCTAAAATTACTACAATTATTAAATATGTTGGAAAGAAATCATGAAACACTACATTGCCTCCACAAAAATGTACAAATCATATTTCTTCTTATAGAAATTGTTTGAGAGATATAAAAGACCATTATGTCATGATTCAGCAACAATTTACTTGCAATTTAAAAGCACACACTATCATTTATTGCCAAATGGGTGGTAAAAAAAAAGAAAATAAAAAAAAAAAATTCTCCATGTCCAAAGAGAGACTTTGTATTTGGCACATTTATAGGTTTCTAAATTAATGTGTTTTGCTAATAGTTTTCCTATGAGTATGTGATAGCCCAGTGGTCTTTGGACTGCTCTGGGCTGCCTGAGGCCATGTTGCCTTGCAATGTTTCCATCACAGCAGATGATGCTCAACAAGGTTGTAATGCTCTTCAGAAGAAATATTTTAGGAAGAGCTGTGCTGTACTAAAGAGCTTTGATTCATGCTGCAAATTGGTGACACTGATATGAAATAAGCTGTGACTGATGATCAGTCAGCGAACATTTCCATAACCATTATGCCATCAGTAATTTATAAAGGTAGTATTCCTGATGTTACACAGCTTGGATAACTGAGGGACAGAAATACATGCTGTGATTTAAAAATGCATTTCTAAGGATATTCCTTATGCATAATATGCATAAGGATTCATAAGTAAAATAACCTATACCATGCTCTGAGCATTTAATGATCAGCCAAGACTGCAATAAACTTCTGACAAAAATTTTCTCAAGAAAAAGGTGATATTTTCATCGGACCATTTTCATGAAAATTCTCTCATCAGATGATTCATCATAATTTTCCAGTGTGGTCTGAAAGAAAAGAAACTTGCTGTGCAAAGCAATCTGTCAAGGAAACTTCTATTAACTCCACTAGACCCTTCAAAATATGTCTATTTCCTCTTTCTGTGTTATTAAATATCTACCATTGCTCGGTGATTTTTGGTTTGCTTTTTATTTCGTTAGCACAAGAGAAAGACACCATATATAAAAGCACCCATTTGAAAAATGTTCTCTAATGACATGCTTTTTTTTCTATACAAAAACTCTCTAATGATGAAATTATCTCTAAATTGCCACGGTTACCTTTATGTCTGACATAAGTAAAAGGTTAAAATACAGAGATATATACAGCATGGATATGACCTAAGTCAGAAAAGACTCTTTTTGGTATTCACAATGTCTAATTTATCCATTTAACTTCAGGTCTCTAAATTGGGACCCAAGTTGTGCAGGCAGCATAGAAAGAGGCAGGCTGTGCCACCTCCCAGTGTAGAGTATGAGCCCTGGAATGAGCTCCTAGAGCAGTCTCCCTCTCTCACTGACTGCAGAGAGCTTAGTGAGGCTAACTTAGACACACACACCTTAAATTACATACCTAAAGCAGATGGACTGAACACCTGTCTTTGTTTTCCACAGAATTTTTATTATATTTGGCTTTGCAGAAGATCTTTTGCAACAGCAGAGGATTTTGCTGACCTGAAAAAAATACTAAAAATATTGTAACAGTGACCTGATATAGCTAAGCACATCCCCAGAATTCTTTCTCTCTTTTTCATTTTTAGTATCCACATGGCATGTTCACATTTAATATAAAAAAGAGTACCTTGCTTTGATCTGTAATTTCTGAGCTATCCCATTTTCACAAAATACACACCATTCTGTGGGCTCAATGTCACTGCACTATTCCAAAATACTTCAGCATAAAATCTAAATTAAAGAAAAATTACTGCTCTTTGTGAACTTAAAGCAATGGGAAAATAGACAGATACCACCAATTTTCTAAAATGTTTTCTGACTAAAATGAGGACAACTTTTCCATGATTTTACTTAAGAGTTGCAAGGTTTTAAATGAATATTTACATTTACAAGTATAGATATATTTTTAATACTCCTTACAGTTGCAGATAACACATTTAAAATAACTCTATATACAGACTTACAATATATTTGATCTTGTTGTCATGTCTTTTTCATACTGTATAAATTCTATTATATTTTTTGGCTCACTCATGTAAGTAGCTTAAGGGGTCCAAATGATAAGAAAAGGGAAATTGAAATTTGGAAGGGACGGGACATAAGGAGTATAGACACAACAACTAAAAATTTATAGAACACAAACAAGTTATACAAGAGTAGATAAAAGCTGAACTACTTTGTTCTGCCTGTCTCTAGACAATAAAAGGTAGAGGTGGTTTTTGGGTCCTGGGTAGAAGTAGGTAGGTTAACCCACTGGTGCAGGGAGGCAGCCTTAACTGCATACAAGAAAAATTCTTGTATGATTTGAATTTTGATCAGGATTCACACATGCTAAAATTTTACAGAAAATTCAGGAAAATTTCCAGCAATTAAAAGAGTGAACCAGCCACCATGCAATTTGAGGAATTTACAGTTTGGAAAGCATTTTGGCAGGGAATGGTTGTACACTCAGGGTGATGGGTGCAGAAGGGGTTAACTACATTTTCTGCCAGGGGAAGTGTTATAGAATTTAACAAGAATACAAACATGAGTTCTCATAGCAATGAATAGAAAATTTCAAAGTTGCTGTAATAAAAACAGATAGGGCTCTGTGTAAAGGAAACAGAATTGTCCAGTGCTGTAAAGAGCAGCACCAACCTTAGCCAGATGTTTTCATTGGTCAGCATGGACACTTTTTAGTGAAAAAATACAAAATAATGTAATTCCCATATGTCTGAAATGGGCAGGCAGTTGGGTGAGATGATCATTGTAGATCCCTTACAATTGAAATGATTCTATTCTATTCTATTCTATTCTATTCTATTCTATTCTATTCTATTCTATTCTATTCTATTCTATTCTATTCTATTCTATTCCATTCCATTCCATTCCATTCCATTCCATTCCATTCCATTCCTCTCATATTTTTGTAGAATTGAAGAAGCTGCAATGTTCTGCAAATGAATTCAGTGCTGCCAACGGTGAAGTGTTCTTCATTGAACACTTCATTGTTCTTCATTGTTCTGCAGTATTCCAGGAGTTTTAGTGTACTTCATCTTTTTAAGCTCTTATACAGCCTTCATAAAGCTCTATTTAAATTGGCTGAGCTCTGTACTAGAGCTCCAGATAACGACCTGCATAACCAGAAGGTCCCAAATGTTCAAAACAACCTGCCTCTCTTTTAGGGACTATTTACTTCACACAACACTTCCTGGGAATCTTTTACTTATTTATTTCAGCTGGCCTTTAGATTACTCACCCCTTTTTGGACGAGCTTATCAGTAACAAAATTTAACACAACCTTTTTTTTAAAAAAAAGGAATGTATTGTTTCTACTAAAGATTAAATTTCCTCTGTCAATGATTTTATACTGCTTGGATATGAAAAAGACATTTAATGTTGACTATTAAAGTGAAGAAACCTATGATTTAATAAAGACATAACAGATGTCTTTCTCTTCTTTATGATGGAAAAAAATTCTTCTCTAATGTCTTGTGATCTGGGTTGGAACTGAATTTCTGTGACAAATGCACACTAATTATCTGCAGAGATTAGAGATCTACTTAAAAAAAATCAAAACCACTCAATGTATATGCATTTTATGGTTTTACCAGTTGACCCCTCTAAGAGATTGAAAGGTTTTGAACTTCAGTACTGTCACTTGAACAATAATTTAAGATTCCGATAATGTCAAGCCTATCAGATGAACATGAAAAGCTCAGTGTGAGCCCTTGGGTAAGGTGAATAATGGAGACATGAATTTGTTGAAGGAGTAGAGCTTCAAGCCACAAGGAGAACAGATAAATAAACGTGTTTGTCTGGGGAACAAAAAGATCAGCCAGGTCTGGTGTAGAATCTTGAAAAAGACCAAACTAAAATAGAGATGCTTGGTCAGTCTAGTAAACTCTGGGTGCATTCTTCAATGATAAATAGAATAAATCCACATACAAAAATATTACAATGCTGTTTTACTCAACTTTCCTTTTTTAAAGTAATCCTAAAAAATTTTCTGTTTGTGCCTGTTTCTCGTATGGTTCTACTGAAGAGAGGATTTGAGAGAGGGTATTTCAAACTAATCTCCAAACATTTATTAAAATCATAACACTGATAAACTGAAATTCTAACAGAAAATAAATCCAAAATCATCCAGTCTGTATTTTTGCTTTAATGTCATAAAATTAACAATATATACTTGAAATGTCTAGAAGTCAAACTTTCTCCTGAGAAAGAGACCAGAGTATCAGACATTTGTGAGAAAATGCAAGTGCTAATAAGGTGTTGAGACAAACTGCAACTTTTATACCTAGAACAAAGAAAAATTGTGGGTGCTTTCCTAATGTTTGTTCAGGTTTGGAAGCTTGTTTCTTTTAAAAAGCCATGCAAAGCTGCAGAAATAATCTTCTACATCCATCAACTGGTTTGATTAATCTCCTAGAAAAAATTCAATAATGATCCATAATGATCCACAGAAAATTCAGACAATATCATACAGGAAGGTCTGGAAGAATAGAGAATTCATCACTTTCAAGGATGATACCATGTTCCATTAGTCTGAGTTTGGCTTGACTTTTTAAATGGCTTTTAAAAATATTTCTGAATTTTTAAACACATTAGAGAAAAACCACAATGCTTTTCAGATGATAAGTATGTAAAGCATATTTTTCTGTAGCATAATTGAAACCTAATTAATCTTTTCCCCTGGAGATCTCTTAGAGCTGAGGGTAGTGACTATCACAGAAAGAAGACTCAGTAACAAGAGGCATTTCCATTCACAAATATTTCCTCTGGAGCATCAAAGGATTGTTTTGAAATATATTGTAACAATTTGACTTAAATGTTTTGATTATGCATTACACATGCATTTTAACCTTGCTTTACCTCAATTTCCCCATATATAAGAAAAAAAATATTTACTTAATATGCTTACATGGCTTTTGCAAAAATATATGAATTAGTACTTGAGCTAAACTTGAGAAGTATTATGTGCTATCTCAACTGAAACTTCCATGAATCCTGAACACTGCCTTGGGAAATAATGTCAGTGTTTTTTGGGTTTTTTTTGGCTCTTAATAAGATGTCACATACATATGAAAACGATATGTGAACATATTTTACTGGAGAAGGGAATTAAACCATTTTTTATTTGTCTCTAGCCCTTAATAATATTACAATATGAGAATAATATATGAAGAAATGTTATTTGGGAGTAGATATTAAAGCATAAGAGCATCTTTCAGAGAATGAATGCAAAGCCATAATTATCTGGCAGCAAAATCTGTGCATAAGACAAGCAATGTATCTAGATACTACTAATGCATTTACTTTGCTATCAGTTCATTCATACTACACATTATTAGTTAAAATAGCAACAGAGATTAAACCCTCTCTGTCATTATTAATTCCTTCCTGCTTCAGTTTGTTCTGTTCAGCATTTGAGTTTTCTAGTCACACAGAATAAAGACTAAGGAACGTTAGGCTTGGTTTTGGATGTGTCACATAAAATCCCAATACCAGTGGCTGTGAACACCTTTCCTTCAAGCCCAAAAAGGCACTGCTTTCAGATTTGTATTGAATGTAAAATAGATTTCTACTGGAAGAAGTGGAAGAGAAGTTCTCCTACTTCATTCTTTATGAAATACACAGATGAAGACCAATATGTGCTCTATACATCTATAGCTGTGAACATGGCCAGAATCCTATCACCAGAATGTAAATAAGGGAGGTTGCATCTGCCAAGCATTTTGTCACATTATCACTTAAACATTTGTATATAAGCCAGCAAAACTGAAGATAAAAGAATAAAATGGATCTGAACTTTCACAATATTTTTCTAACAACATATAAACCATATAATTATAATGAAGCCAGAGTCAGTGCTGAAAAAAATTGAAAAATTATAGTTCCATCTAAGATACAAAATAATGTCTTTTAGAAAACTGAAAAGAATTTATTTCCAGTAGATTTCTCTACAGAGGTTTTCACATTCATCTTTCAGAATTTTTAATTTGTCTGAAAACGGGATTTGATTCAAAGTTTATAAAAACATATCACACTCTAAAATTATTTCTTTTGGTATTGTGGCAATACTTGCCAGTACTAATTACGGCCTACTTTTTCATACTTTAATCTTTCCAGCTCCGGAGAACATATTTTGTCTTTCATTTATTTATTGTTTTGGTGTGTGAGGTTGCTTTTTTGTGGGGGGTGTGTTTTGGGTTTTTTCCTTGCCTGTTTTTATATTTCAGTGTTAAATTAATATTGTGACTAAGCATTCAGTTACTTTAACTTTTTTTTAAAAAAATGTTTTAAATTACTCTTATTTTTAATCTATTTTTAGCCACAAGAAGGGATTTGAATCATTCAGATACTGCTCTCCAAACACAACAGAAAATCAGAAAAAATTCATAACATCACTTGTGTACCCTATTAGATGAAGATCAGTGCTCAATACCACTGGCCCATACAGGCATTTATATATATTTTAAATAAACATAGAAACACATGAAAAGTGTTATGCATATATTGCAAATAATTTGATTAAAACATACACATATTTCTTTTAGCATGGCAAGGAGCACTTGTTAGGTCACAGGTACTTTATTTTCATATCTCTCTAGGTACGCAAGAAAATCAAATTATCAAAATTACTCTTCTCACATCACATACACTTCCTGCCTTAGTGCTTCCAACTGGTAGGCATCTGCTCTTGGGTAACACTCAAGTAGCAAAGTCTGCTGGCAGAGAAATACTGTGTGTCTCAGAGGTTTTCCCTGTTTATGAAGTGGTTTTACTTATTTCTGCCTTCAGTAGTCTTGTGGACTTGCTCTACAAGCCAGGAAGTACTGGTGACTCAAATACAGTTCCTAATCACTATAGCTTTAAGTATCTATTCGTATCAATATATTACGTCAATAATTAAGAAAGAAATAATTGTAGGACTGCTGCTAAAAATGAAAGGTCTAAGTGCGGAAAAGTTATGTATTTTTAAACTTACAGGCCATTTCATTACAGATGTTATTCGATTCACACTGAAGTCGATGAAGTCAATAGAAGACTTCTGAATAATTATCAAAGAAATGGCGTTTGATGTGGCCATTTCCACCCCCCCAAACGCATGCAAATATCCATGTATTTATCTCTAAACAAATTGTTTAGATGAAAATACCTAATCACAGGGCACTGTTCTTTCATTTGCAACTCATGTAACTTGCCTTTTTGCAGAACATAATAAGCTTTTTTCGGTGCAGTTTTGTATTGAATTTATTGTACAATGTACAAGAACTAGTGAGACTGCCTAGGACTGACAGGTGAAGTTCTAAGAAGATTGATTTAGTCTTTTATCTACCCGAGATGTCTATCCAGAAACATAAGGCACTTTGCTTCATGATGGGGACTTTTTTCCCCATGTTTTTTCAGATGTCATCCTGAAATAAATACGCCAAAACTCCGCTTTGCTGACTGCGTCATCAGAGCTTGCAAACGCTAGCACTTCTCTGACAGGCATTGTGAATCACAGTTATTTTTTCTTCCAATGTCTACGAGGTCTGCCACCTGAACTGGCATAGTCTGCAAGTGCCATCAACTTCTCCTCAGGGCTTACAAGCTATATTTGCTCTTTCAGAAGAATCTGAAAATGTTGTGAACCATAACTATGTTTCTGAGAGAACTTACAAGTTCTGCCATCTGTGCCTGCAGTGCTTCAGAGCATCATAATATGGATATGGAGATATTTTCATCATGGGGTTTACGATCTCTACCAGCTGCATCAGCAGAGATTGTTAGTGCTGTGAACCACAACCATTTATCTCTCAGCACAGATGCCTGCTTTACTTTTTCATTAATGGTCTATATCTGTTTGACCACTGTTATATATATGTGTACATTTTTCAATGGAAAGGAAAGCAAACAACCAAAATAATCCTTTAATGCTAATCTTTAATCACTGCAGATCTGGACAAATTTCTAAATATATATGGAAGTTTGACTGTGCCTTGTTTACACCAGGAATTTATTGCAAACACAATTATTGTGATAGCCATTTCACTTGGAAACCTTTCTGTGGTCTGAAAAAGCTGCAGTTCTTGCTGCTATTCACATATTTTGAAAGTATTTGATTTTATAAATACGAGGTTAATTCTCTTTATGCCTTCCTGGCATCTTCTGACTATCTTTGGTTTAGACCATGACATGGAAAAATCCTGTCCTTATGAAGGAAACTTTTGCTCTTGTTAGCTGTCAGGAAAGAGCTTTTGGCACACGATGATACATCACTACTTTCCCTACATTGGCCCTGGGAAAGAAATGTGCTAGGTGTCTATGAGGAGTAACAGCAGATCCAGATGGGTACAACGAGAGCTGCGTGTGTCAGAGGGGAATGTAGAAAGAAGCTCTATCTTCTCCATATGTTGACAGAGAAAGAAGCCATTGACATGCCAAGAAGCCCTTAACTGGCTGTCTAAATGGGGAAGCCAGGGATATAAAGGAAAGTAGTTTGAGATTTTAAAACTGATGTCATTGTGTACCTGTTGCATTTCAACATATCAGTACAGTAAATGCACAGATCTGGAAAAATCTAGTAGTAAAATGCCCATAAATTAGCAACTAAGGAACTTCCAAATTACATCTTTCAAGATACTGGGCTTATGTATCTATAATTTGTGCCTGTGTGTGTACACAAGACTGACCTGACATAGCTAGACTCAATTAAATTTGACTGTGAGAAGTGCCAAACCAGAAATATTTTGTGGATACATGGAGTTTTGAGGAAAAGGACGTATTATCAGTCCCATGGAGACTGGTTTGGTAAGTGGGATTTTGCAGATCTTACCTCTGGAGCTGTCTGGTTGTGTTTGTTGCCTGGTTTCCTGTTGGTTTGCTGGGGACACAAAGGACCCCAAAGCATCCAGGCAGAGAATCTGGCACTCAGTGGTTCCAAACCCAATTAAATCTGCCTCCTATCAATCCTAGACCTTCAGACTAACTTTAAGTTTCCTTCTAACATGGTTTTGGAAATCAATGAACAGACTGATTTTGGGAAAACATTTGCTTAGGTTGAAGATAAGCATGTTGGATTTCCATTATAAGTGTAGAGAATTCACAAATGAAAACACTAAAGTCAAAACTGACTTATTTAAAAATTTTTATCCATAAATTGCTTACAGGTTATTCTGTTGCAGAAATTGTGGAGGAAATGCAGTTTCCATATGAAACTACATCTTAATTTATTTATTTACTGAATATGAACTAAAATCCCAGAATTGTTAGCATTTGAGATGTAATATCTAAACCACAGAAAGTAATAGAACCTTGTAATATTCACTACTGCTTATCAACTAATACCTATCTTGCCTTAAAAAAAAAGTCTTACAGCTTTGGATCAGTGCTGGAAAACCACATATGCTAAATTTTATACAAAAGCCAAATGTTCAAAGGGAAAACAGGAGTAAGAACACTTTATGACTCTCTTATATGCTGATTCTACTCTAATATTTACTAAGCAGTCAGTGCCTTGATCAACATCCTCAGGAGCGTTCCAAGTTTAAGTTCTACTCCCTATTTGCAATGTACCAGTGAAATATTTGATACTTTGTTCCTTGCTGACATTAATATTTTAGCAAACCTGACATATGTTTACATAGATATGTTTCCAAGTCAAATCACAATATTAATACTTTCAAAAATCTATTTTTGTAGCTGTACTGCTTTCTTCTTTTTTTCTGCATTTTAAGAAAAGGCATGCCAAAAGTTTTGAAATTAATTTGAAAATTTGAATTGGTGCTTGTTGATTTTTTGTGCTTTTCTACTACATATGTCAACTGAGCACACAAAATTTTTAAACCTTAAAAAGCTTTGGAGGGAGAAGTTTGTGTTCCTTGGACTAATAATAAATATTCCCCTTTCCAAATCAGTACACAGCCCTGGGAAAGCCAAAATCAAGATCAAAATAAATGTGGAACTGCACCTGCTGCTTGGAAGTTGGTGGTATTTAAACTGAATTTAATCTGGGTATTTATGTACAGAGAGCACACTGACAAAGCATCCACATGAACATGGTCCAGGTATCTACAATTAGGGGATCGTTACTAAACCAAATAATTTTCATGAGTAAATGCATCTGATCATTAAGCCAATGTCTGGAAATCTGCAGTCAAATTTGTAAGCAAACTGGAGGGAAACCTGTAAATTGCTAAAAAACCAAAACCAGCTTCATCCCAATTGACTGCGTATTGGGCCACCTGCATGATTTTCCTTTTCTTCCTAATATGAACATGATACCATTTAGAGGACTTATTGATCCCCAATATTTAACTGTTAGGTGATATGAATAGCAAATGACATATGTTATAAAATATGCAAAATAATAGTACACTAGCCTAAACAACACTAATAAATTGCAAAGCTTAGCATGAAATTGAAAATCACTAATGGAGCACTGTGCAGTTTGTTGAAGCAATGAGCAGTCAAAGAATCATACATAATGTAACAGTACAATTGCTAACAGCAGGTTCATAGAAGACAATTTAAACTTATTTTTTATGGACAAGAGGAATTGATCTTTGAAGCAGTTCCTAAGGAGATTCCACTTAGCCCGAACAGCATCTTGGGATTGAGTTCTGGTCTGGCCCTTGCATCAAATACATATTTATGAACTTCCAGAAAACACTGATTTAAATTACACATGAGATTATGGTTTATGAACTTAAATCAGAAGAGGCAAAAATACTAGACATGTGAAACTTATACCTGAGACTGCTATTGAATTCAATGGTTATGACAGTCTGCAGGTTCTGCTGAAAGATAGGCAATAGTAACGAGCTTCACTTCTTAAAATTCTTTGGAGTTGCAAAGATTAAAAGCTATGAACACAAAGGATGAATATGTTTCAAAATCATAATATGATAGATGATATTCTATTTAATCAAGGCCATCTACATGAAAATCAACTTATGTTTAATGTAGTTGGTACCAAAGGCACCTTTTCAAGGAGCAAGGCTGCTTGACAAAATGCAAGTCTTTACTATGCACTGCTAGGAAAGGTTCTCACATTTGTGGACATTCAGGGGCAAATTTACATCATATTAATTTTTTTAAATTTTTACAGCATTTTCCCCAATGAAATATTAAATTTTATGTTGCCTTGTAAAATAAGTCAGAAAGGTTTTATAAAATTTACTGTGCCATAAGATCTGGTGTATTTTAAGTAGATTTGAATTAAGAACTGAAAAGGCAATTGTGAAATTCTTGAGATGGTATGCAGAAAATATTTTTATTTGCTACAAAGTATTGTAATTGTAGCAAACTGTTCATTTTAAGTTATAAGCAGCCAATATTTTCCTTGATGAGCATGGCTCTTTTCTTTCAATTCCTTTCAACTCAGTATATGAACCTAGGCCCCTTTAATGCTGTTATTTTGCACTTGGGGATTGTGCAGGCCAAATCTCTGGCCTCATTAGCCTGTAAGTCTTATCAAAACTGAATAAATCTGAAGAAAAAATATTTATAAGAAAACTGGAGAGTTGTCACAGATGAGCCTTTTGTTTATTAAAATATAAAGTATTGAATGGCAGAGGCTTTTTATATTAATAAAGTTTTGTGGACAGATTGTTACTAATTAAGCCTAGTCATATAGTTAACAAACCTAAAGCCACAATTAATTGAACATTCAAGTCAGTTGCCAAAGAGCAACAGGTCATTTACACACTGGGCAAACAACATTGCAGTTGTATACATTGAGATCTGAGGAATTGTTTGCAGATGTAGCAAATACAAAACCGTGCAAGAAACTCCATCATCCCGAGGCTCTCACTGATATAAAGATGGGATGACTGAGGAAATGTGGGTTCATTGCCATGTTATACTGTTTGATTGCTCTTAAAACTCCAAATGCCATATCCTAAGTACTTCCTGGAGGAAACAGTCCCAAAATTACATGGATAAAATTCTTCTGAACCTCCTAGAGGTACCTGACAGAAGATACAGTGTATTAAAGTTTTTTAGTGCAACTCAGCAAGTAGCTTATGACTTTAGGGAAGCAAATGAAGACCTACAATTTTATAGCACTATTCCTGTTAAAGACATAGGTTCCAACTTAAAGCAAATTTCTTATCACAATAATTGAGGTTGAGGTGTTCCTCTATACTTTCGATGGCTATGATTTTTTTTTTTACATGACTTGTACTTTTCTTCTTTTTTTTAGATGATTCAAGTATTTTCACAACCTAAAACTTTTTTTTTTTTAAGTTTTTGTTTTTATATTTTTTTAGGTCCATTTTCTGCCTGGGCATCAGCAAAACTCAATTTCACAACTTCTTTGTCTCCTGGATTTTACATCAAACAACTATGAACTGATGAAAAGTACCCCAGTGTTTCTCTCTGATGCTAGTATTCAGGATTATTTTCCTCTGTGATACATTTCCTATCACACCATGCAACATGTGATACAAGGATGCTAACATTTTTAGAAGAGGCTACATTAGAAATTGGCCTCTTAGTTAACGATACCGGAATGAAAAGAAACACCCTGTAGATTTAAGAAAAATAATTTCCTTATCTTTCTCATCAAATAAATAAAATCATAAAAATGAGAGACTGGAATATAGCATTTAGAGAGTGAAAGTAAGTGGGCTGACTCTGGCTTGAGGAGACTGATACAGTGGAATTGGAAATTGAGGAGCTGAAGTGACATGGAGGATCCATTACGAGGCATGGGATGATACCAGGGAAGAAGAAACCAGAATGAATACCTGGTGCATAACATATCAATTACTTTACCTTAGGCAATCCTGCTTGTCCCCACTAAGTAAAGGAGAGTAGTGAGAGAAGACAAGTGAGTTAGCAGCAACCTGACATGGCCACTGCTGCTCATTTCCTCTCTCACATTCCATGGGAAGGAACAACCCAAAGAGAAATGACAACCAACAGGGCTCAGAATGTGCCTTAACTGCTTTATTCAGGAAGAGCACAGACCTTTCAGAAATGCTACTGAAGCCACCACCATGGCAGGAATGGTGACATGGCAGGGGTAAGGAGTGAGGAGGAGGTCTGTGAGTGTCTGTGCATGCAGCTTTGATTATCAGGGAGTATAGGGAACCTGTGCTTAGACTGGAGCAGTGTTGCAAGCCCCAGTATTTAGGAACACTAGGTATATCTACTTTTGGAATATTCTCATCCGTTTCTGTCTTAAAATATAAATGAGGCAGGCTAAATTAGAGTTAATCTAGATCTTCCAGCTCATTGCCACTTCCTCCCACAAACCTTAAAAATGGTCATCAGAATAAACTTTAAACAAATTTTAAGACACAAAAAGTTAGAAATAGTTTTCCTTAAATCACAAGGATCATGGCTTGTCTTCAAAAGAAGAGCATGGGGATTTGCCCAGCTCATCAACAGGATTTAAAAAATCATCACTTCTGAGAGCTGAGAAAAAACAAAATTTTGATCCAACAAGTGTTTCAGTCTACAAAAGGCTGAATTCTGAGTGGCTCAGTTGTGTGAGGGAGGAGTGCTTTCATGGGAGAAGCATGCTTATTAGAACCAACACCATAACCTAGAATATTTGCAATAGCAAAACAATAGAATACTGGAAGATCTGTATCTCCAGTTACTGCTAGGCTGAGGATAAGAAGCAAACACCAAAATGTGCAGTAATGTCACATACGTATTACATATGTAAAATCCCACTCCCGAGATACTGCTTTTTTTATTCACTCCATACTAGTGCGTACAGGTTTACTCATATAGTCCCCTTCTTAATGAAAGACAGATATTCAAATCTGGGCCACATTTTAGTATACAAGATATTCTACTTGAGCTGCAGTATATACTGAGAGAGTAATACCAATAATGAAAAAAAAATTTATATACTAGTATATGTAAATAAAATAAATGTATGCTACATTATTTTACACTCAGAAGCCCTCTAGACCACTGGGAAAGGTCTGAAGATAAATAAAATAGATAGAAAAAGTAATACCCTTCAGAGAACTCTGAGAATATTTACTTGGTACAACCAAACATATGGAGATTCAATACTACACACACAAATCATACTTGTAACAGATTTTTCTTTCCTGCATTTTGCTTCTGCGAAAGATGCCAAATGGACATCCCTGAGCCTTGCATTGTTCTCATTAGAAAAAAGCTACCCCAATTTCCTGCTAGTGTACATAATTGCTGCCATTGAACTACTGTTTGTGACAGTAAGACAACAGCGTAGTCTATGTACCCCATTCAGTGCTCACTGTTTCTACCAATAGTGCAACCTAGAGTGCCATTTGTGGCTTTAGTTTTTGTGGATATAACAACCTGTCAATTAGGAAATGAATTAAGTAATTCACACAATAATCATTGCATAAAAAGCCTCATTCCCCGCTAAGCTGAGCTATTTTCAAACTGGCAAATCAGAGCCTCTGATCCAGAGCTGTGTGCCACATAGATATCCCAAACGTGTTCATCTGATGATGCATTTGTACTTACCACAGCATTACAATACAATAGATGTAGATCTTGTTATTACTTTACCATTTCACTGGTGTGGCACTCATGGTTGCAGGTGGTGAACAAACGAAACACAACAAGGGCAACTGCCAAGATATCACTTTTCTTCATTAAATAACCTTGAAAAAGGTTAATTAGTTTGCATTAAACTTGCCAATTTTAGATACATATAAAATATACAGATAGCATTCTTAAACTTGTAATGAACTTGTAATGAACAAAAATAATGTAATGAACAATAAGAAACTGATTGTTTTGGTTATTAGAAGTAGCTGACTTTGACCATTCTTAGTGTAGATTTTCAATGGTATGCTGGACCCACATTATTACCATAACTGCTGTAATTATCATGACAATAATGATTTTTCTGGAACCTAAATGTGTGAAATTAAGCCTTTAACAACTGTAAATCTGTCCAGCAAAAAGTCAATAAAAGGTCATTTCACTATGTACAAGAAGATCTTGCATTCAGATGATATATGGCTGTATTGCATCTGTCTGTACACTGGCTTCTTTGGTGACTTCATAAAGAATGAATGATCATAATAAAGTATAATACCAAAAGTTTTCTAAGCTCAAGTTATTATAATGTAGGGAGAAAACTACAGCCACCACATTTTACTTACAATTAAATTACTGAGCTTATTCACTCTTTTAAGGAAAGATGATATTAAAGGCAGTTTGGTAAGGCGCTCCAGTACGACAAGCACATATGTGTTTGTATGTTAATTTAATCCTCTTGGATATTCATACACAACAGGATACTTTATTAAAATGTCAGCACTTCCACATCAGAAAAAAGTAAACTCTGGAGGTAGTGAGGCAGACTTTCAGTGTGCAACAGTTGATCTGCACTGAATGCAATTTTGCTTTTGGTTCTAAATCAAGCCAAAAAGTACAAAGAATAAAATACCATACAAGAAGAAATGGCATTCTAAGCACTACGTAAATTTCAGGAGTATATAAAACTCTACGGATAATACTAATCTGTTTTTGTTTTACCATTACGATCTCTCCTTTTTTGGGAAAGGCAGGACAACAGAGGCAGAATATACTCTATTAAAGGTAAAATACCATAAGAATGTGCTGTACAAATAGAAATGACTAGGTTCTCCTTACCATGGCACTTACAATCCTATTAGTCAAAGGCATCATACTGAGAAGCTTAAGAAGTGACTTAAGATGTTGGTGAGACCATCCTGACAAAGTATGAAAAAAGTGGAAGATACAAGGAGAAGCCTTGACAGAATGCAAATGCAGTGTATAAAGCTCACATATAAAGAAAATACATATTACAAAAGAACAACATGAAATTAGAGGAGAAAGGAAAGAAGTTTTCTGTAGGAGAGCTGAAACATCCCAAATAACAGAAACTATAGAAAATAATGGGAAAGACAAGAGACAAGGTAAACAAAGGTTATTGAAGAAAGCCAAGGTTAGCATTAACTGCATTGTATTGGGTTTTATAAACATGGCAAGAGCCAGATTTGTCCCTGCAGTAGCTGGAGGTTTCTGTACCTTGCTTGCAGAACCAAACCCACCTGTGATGGTCTTGGGAGCAATGCATTTACATCCTCACAATGCAGGCTCAGCACTTAATGAGCTCTGCTGATCCTGAACCAGCTGTGCAAGGAGACAACTCTGTGTCTCTCTTATGGTCAGTCTGGCATTCAAATAAATAACTGGGAGTTAACTGAACTTCAATGTCAAAGATAAGATATCTAGTAACAGATATAAACAAATAAGAAGCTAGTGAAGCATGCAAAGGAGAAAGGTAATAGAAAGTGAAAAGGAAGAAAAATTACTGACAGAAACAACACTTTGGCCAGATGGGAGGAGCTGATTTGATGGAATTTTTAAATGCTTAAGTATGAGCCAGATGGTGTTCCTAACTTTATGAAGAATGAGATGTAAATTCATGTTTTCATAATAAAAATATATATCAGAAGTGCTCAAATGCTGCAGTTCTGCTTGAAAATTCTTTTTGCAATAATTTAAGCCAATAACTTAAGGGTAAAATAAACACTCCTGCAGGCCACCATTCAGTGGCAATGGCTAATCATTCAACTAGCTTAACTGGAAGAAAGTTTGTGTCATACACTGAAATACATCACAATGTGGATCAGTCTGCTAAGGGTAAAAATCTCTTAGACTGGAAGATTTCAAATCAGGTGACAAAAAAGTTATGAGTTTACAATGAAAAACAATGCTGCAAAAGCACCTGTATTATCCAGAAGTCAGTGATGAATAATAAGAGAATATTTTATTTATATTCCTTCTTCACTTCTCACAAAATGCAAACTTAATTTGTGTTCTTTCTATTCTGTAGAAGAGGTATCATATAAGCCTGTATGTATTGCTTTTTCATCCATGGAAAAGCAATTTATATTTGGGGCTGTAATTTCCTTTTGTATTCTGGTTTTTTGATTCCTCATAGTGAGGACTATTCTGAATACCAGAGAAATTTAAATAGTTTTAGACAGAGATACTGAAAGCTTCTGCCAAGGTGCTTCAACCTTGGTATTATCTGATGGCACAGAAATCTCGGGGTATACTATATAAAAAAAATGAGTCCTCATTTCATAACCTAAAAAAAACCCCCAAGAAATGTATCTGATATAAATGGAAATCATGCTGGAGGGCTAGATACAACCCTTACTATAACTCCTACTTCCATGATTATATATCTTACTGTGTTACCCTAACTAAAATTTACAAAAGTAAATATCTAATTTTTCTTAGAGAATATAACTTGATTTTTTTTCTTTCTTTATAAAGGAAGGTGTCTGCTTGTACTTCAGTATGTAACACCCCTGCTTCTTGCTCAGCCTCTTGGCTCTCAGAGTACTACAAATTCCACTAGGAATACAAACCCTGCACTTAAGTAGGTTGATGCTCTAATCTCCTTCTGGAGAAATTCCAATTCCCTTGACTATACATGAACACACAACTTTAAAGCCATCTTAATTGAGTCAAAGAGGGTTGGGATGATGATCTCCAACCTACAATATGGAAGAATCTTTCTGCTTTTGTTTCAAACATAAGACACAGGACCCATACTTGGTCTCAACATATTTTAGAGAGGATTCACTGGGAGTTGGAAAAAAAATTAAAGGAAGGTGAAAAAGAAAATAAAACAAGTGACACCTCTTTAGGGTGAGAAGGAAAAAAAAAATTGCCATATTTAAACCCTTAAACACTTGCCTTGTTTTTTTCCATTACCTTTAACAAAATGGATGCTGGAACCAAGATATAATTGCCATTGACACTTGCTTACTTGCTTACTGACATTCCTCACTGCTTACTGGGTCTTGCTCTTTTTCTTCCTGCTTTTTTAATTTTTACCATTGTCAGCTCTGATACTGAGCTGCAATTAGCAAAATTCACTGTGATCTGACCTCTAACAAGGGAGAATGTAACTAATTCTCCTCAGTAGCAGGGAAAATGGATTCACAGATAACCTGGTAAGGGCAGTGTTTGGCAGTACTAGAATAGACACTGTATTTTGACTTATCTGCAGAGATTTGGAATTATTCTAATGACATGAGCAGAGAGATTAGGTCAACTGTAGGTTAAGGTTTTTGCCAATTACAAGGATTTCAAAAAGGGAAAAAATATTCCAGCACTGGAGAGATTGAAATCTAATTGCATATTCTATGCAAATATATATTTTAATTTTAACTTGCAATTTACACTAATTTACACAGAGAAGTCTTAGCCCAGTCTTCCATGACACTTATCTTCATCAAAGATTGTCAACAATAAGGATACCTAAGGAAAATAAAAGGAAACACTGCAGCCTTGACTATGTGGACTATGGGGACTGAGGAGTGGCTGAAGAAGCAGCAAGCAAGACTGTGACTTTTCCACTTCTAGTGAACAAATGAGTGTACAAGGGGAACATATGAAAGTGGATTGTGTGTTGTATAAGCTGTAATATATCAGGGTCTCCAGAAAGAAGGGAATTTAGGGAAAAGAACTGATTCCTCTCATGATGATTCAATTTTTAATTACTTCTTACAATTATTTCCTGAAGAGAAATACACACGTTTAACTAGAATGTACTTTTCTTGTCTAAACACAATGAGATGGAATTGACTAAATGCTATAGACAAAGAAAAGGAAAATTACGTCAGTGACAGTCTGGGTTGTTTGGGTGGACAGTAGCACCTCATCCTACCTCTACTAGTATCAAGGAGGCTGATCACAGAGGAAGGTACCACACTACATTGAGAACCAGGAGTTTTTTCCAACGAGATTATGCTACATCACCTGAGACATTTAATAGCTACACTAGACTAAGCATTTAAGGCATATTAGACCATTTTGCTACAGAAGACAGAAGTGCAAACCAACTTTTCCATCACGATTCACTAAGCATAATACAAACTTCAGACAGTAAGTAAACATGTAAATATGAGCAGCTCAAGCTGATAGATTGATGGAAAAGGGTTAATCTAAGAGACGGCTAATCATACTGCCCTTATTTTGTGAGGGACTGCATACGTCACCCTCCAGGCAATGAAAAAGGACATTCAGTAAATTTATCTTACAAGAAGTAGCTGAGAGGAATCCCTTCTTTTCTCACATGTTTTATGTTGTAGCTATCAAAGGGTCTGTACTGTCTACATCCTGTTTATCTATCTTTATCTGTCTTCTATAAGCAGAAGCTTTGATCAAAACAAAGTGGAGAACAAATATTTCATTAAATACTTCAACATTAAACCTCTTTAATAAAAGAATTCTCCTTGTATAATTTGTGAATTTTTAAATACAACCCCAGTCTCTATTTAACTGCCATTTAAGCCAATTATATTGTAGCCACTATAACAGAATTTGTGCTGAGGATCTCCAGATCTGACTTAGAATTAATTTGGTTATAATAAGATGGTCATTTCAAGCAATATGTATATTTTTTTTAAATAGCAAAGACTCATACCATCATAACAAAGAATTAACCTAATCTTTTCCCCTGTGTTAATGAAGAGAGACATAAATAGATCCCAGTAGGGTTTCATTGAGGCAATACAGGTCTTGTTGGAATACCTTTCTTTTAAAATGTCTTGATATATCAGTTTTTAAAATGCATCATTTCTCAAAACCACACAAAAGCCATCACTTCAAAAGTGTCTGATTAGTCTGAACACAATCAAGGGCATGCAAGATAGCTGCCATTTAGTTCAGCCAAAGCAATCCATGCCAGCTGCAATAAACCCATCAAACTGTCATAGAGTCAAGCTGAGACAAAAAGACGATGGTGATTACATACAATAGTTTCCTTTGGTGGTTTTATAATTTCAATTTTTCGAACATTTCAAGATTTTCAATACTTACAGTAGCAATCCTTTAGTACAGAATATTTTCCTTGGCAGTTACTATCAACAACTTAGCCTATTGGCTTTTTTCCCCATCACTGAATCAAGCATATAAGCTCATCAGACAAGAAACATTGTGATTACAGTTGTATAAAAATTATTTAAAGAGATCCAGCCAATCAAAACAGATATTTAAGTACCTATTTTTATTGATATGGACATATAACTCCCATTAAAAGGACACAGTTACAGTTGAGAAGCCTGAAATGGAACCTATACCTAAAATTAAAACAACATTCTTTCCTTCACCCTGAAAGCCAATGACCTGCTAGGGGAAAAAAAATAAGTACACTTAGTGATCGTGTCCTAAGACATAAGACGCAAATTGAAAAAATGCATTGTGCTCATTAAGACAATCACAAAGCATAGAGAAGAATGACACTCATGTTTAAGGAAATTTAAGACAAACTATTTAAACTGTTCTTTCAAAACCACTACATTATTTATAAGAATCCTTTGGGCAGATGGGATATTGAAACCTCAAGGTGTATTTTCCCCTCCACAGTTGTATTTCATGCAGCACAAATGCTGTTGGGAACTTTGTAGCACACTGCAAAGAGTGTGATGCTAGCGAAGGACAGAGGGGCACAACATTGTGATTCTCTGCTCTACAAAGCTCTTGGATTAGCACAATGTTCAAACAAGCCACTGTCAGAGTTCAGAGCAAGAAAAAGACAGTAATGAGGATAGAATTTATGCGCGTTGCCCAGACTGAATCTTGCTGGGCTTATTACTTAGCTGACTGAAATACACGTTGTCTCAACCTTGAATACATAGTGGCTACATCAGAACACTGACCTAGGTTTGTGGTGCTAGCTCATCTGTGTAGACTTTAAAGTGCCATATTCCCCTTTTTGCCAGGCACCATTCTCAACCTGCCTTTAATATGGCATACTAGGACATGATCATTAGGCTGTAGTAAGACCTGTGAATAGTCATGTAAGAAAAAAAGCAATTTTTTAATGTGTGATTTTTCACAGAAAAAAATATTTTTTATGAGTTTGAGGGGAGAAAGAGGTTTCTAATGATTAAGACTGTGTTACCTTAAGATGGTTGGACTCTGGCCTGCTAGGATGCAAACAGACACTCAGACACAGCTGATCTCTTCCTTCTGCTGAGCACTCATGCTGATGAGAGTTCTTACAAAATGAAAATTATGGAAAAATTACCCAAAGGTATTATGGAGAGTAAGGATAGTTATACCGAACAAACACTTAAGGACCAATTTAATTCTAATCAGTATGGTTTCAACATATTCCTGAGCTACCATCACAGAGGAAGAAAGTTGTTCCAATTTTAGTTCTGGGTAGGTGAGGGTAGGGATGGTAAAAAATTTGTCTCATAAGTTCAGATATATACGACTATAAAAAAGAGAAATAGCCCAAGACAAATCCACCACCTTCAAATATTTCATAATGAGCAGTGCTATTATTCATGAAAGCAGTCATTTCTCTGAATCATATAACATTACCATGCAGCCAAAAATTAACTGAAAACACAGCAAGTGCTATATGGGCATCCCATTGTGAAAAAGGGTAAGAAGAAGTGAGAAAGTAAAACACATATCTAAGTATTTCCATATAAGAAGGGTTAATAATTTCTCTATTTGAATTATCTGCCTCCTTCTGGACCATGGTAAGTACTACATCAGAGCTTTGATTTGCTTATATCATGCCTTTCTGTTCCCCCCCCCCGCCCCCCCCCTTGCTAATCTTTTCACAGAATCACATAATGATTGAGGTGGAAGGGACACAAAAGTATCATTGAGTCAAACTCTTGACCCTGAACAGAGCAGCCCCAAGAATCACACCATGTGCTGAAGTATTGTCCAAACGCTTCTTGAACTCTGTCAGGCTTCGTGCTGTGACCATGTCCCTGGGGAGCCTCTCCAGTGCCCAACCACCCTGGGGGGAAGGATTTTTTTATATTATCCAAGCTAAACCTCCCCTGACACAGCTTCAGGCCATTTCCTCAGGCCTTGTCACTGGTTACCACAGAAAAGAGATCAGTGCCTGTCTCTCCTCTTCTCCTCACAAGGAAACTGCAGAGTGCACTGAGGTTTCCTCTCAGTCTCCTCCAGGCTGAACAGACCAAGTGACCTCAGGTCTTCCTCATACAGCTTCCATTCAAGGCCCTCCAACATCTTTGTTGGCCTCCTTTGGACACTCTCCAACAGTTCCATGTCTTTCTTACCTTGTGGTGCCCAGAACTGCCCCCAGCACTGGAGGTGAGGCTGCCCCAGCTCAGAGCGGAGCAGGACAATCCCCTCCCTTGCCCAGCTCTGATGCTGTGCCTGATGCACCCCAGGACATGGATGGCCCTCCTGGCTGCCAGGGCACTGCTGGCTCATGTTCAGCATGTTCATTGCTGTAGGCTTGGACCTTCAGGTCCCTTTCTGTGCCACTGCTTTCCAGCATCTCATTCCCAAGTCTGTACATTCAGGGTTGCCCCATCCCAGGTACAGAATCCAGCACCTTCCCATGTTGAATTTCAATATGGTTGAAATTTTGTATCATCTGTGAACTTGCTTAGTATCCCATCTAGTCCTGCATCTAGTCATTTATGAAGATGTTGAAGAGCACAGGGCAGATGATGGAGCCCTGCACAACCCAACTAGTGACAGGTCTCCAGTCTGATGTCACCCCACTCACTGTAACCCTTTGTGCCTGATCTGTGAGCCAGTAGCTCAACCATCCACGTGGCATTTATCCAGATGTGTTGGTCATTCTGTCCAAAAGGATACAGTAAGTGACAATACTGAAGGCTTCACTGAAATCCAGGAAGATGACATCAGTGGTTTCCTTTCATCAACTGGTGGGTTACCTTGTCACAAAAGGAAATCAGGTTTGATATGCAGGACTTTCTCCTCATGAAGTCATGCTGGCTGATGCCAATTTCTGCACTGTCTTTCAGGTGCTTTTTCAATACCTCCCAAAATAATCTTCTCCATAACTACCAGGAACTGAAGTGAGACTGACAGGCTTGTAGTTTCCAGGGCTCCCTTTCTTGCCCTTCTTGAAAAACAGGACAATATAATCCACCTTCCACTTAGCCAGGATCTCTCTGGATTCCCAAAACCACCCAAAAATCATCAAGAGAGGTTTTGCAATGGCATCAGCCAGCTCCTTGAGGATTCTTGGCTGAAATCCATGAGGGCCCAGGGATCTGTAGGGATCCAGCTGAAGCAGCAGATCCCGCACAGTTTCAGTGTCAACTTGGAGATGAACATTCTCAGAGTCATGAGAATGCTCAGGGCACTGAAACCCCCTTGGCTCCTCATCCATGTTGAAGAGGCAAAGAATGCATTAAACAGCTCTGCCTGGTCCCTGTCCCTGTCTGGGATGTGACCATCCTCAACCTGCAACAGTTATTTTTACTCCGCCTATCGCCATTAATACATTTGAAAGACTCTTTTTATTGTTCCCCACATTTCTGGCCAACTTTCTTGCTTATAAAAACATAACCAGATTATGACATTTCTACTAGAAATCAGAATTATGTGTAAAGTATTAGAAAAAGAACCTGTAACTGAATTCTTTATATGGGGGATGAGAAATATGATAAAAAGTTCCTTAAAAATATGCTTTAAATTGACCTTTGAATCTTGTTTAAGTTTCTGTCTTGTATTTTTAAATTTGTGATAACTGTTTTCTCTTTTTCTATTTATCAGCTTTCCTAAGGTTTTCACACATTCAAGACATTAATCTCTGATTCTGTTATTAGTGTTGTATTTTTTCAGTGACATTATACAACATTATTTAACATTTACATTGACTGAAGAAAAACACATTGAGCAATAATTTAAAGGCGGCACTTTAGAATTTGCATATTCTTTTTCTTCCCTTTCCCACTTTCCATTATATTCTATTTCAGTGGTGATTTACAAGTAATGCAAAAAATGAAACTATTACATTTACTTGCCAAATGATTAATAGAGCAAGAGAGAATTGGCTTCTGGGCCCTTCTATTATTTGGCAAATAAGCTTTGATGAGAAGAATTCTGTATGATGGAGATACAATTTTTTCTAGTTTCTCAAGATTCTAAAGCAATTACACTCAAGGTTGGATATGTACAAAAAATTTATCTTAAACTATTTAATAAAATTCAAATTTAAGAGGAAGGAATGAAAAATAGAATATGACCTGTTTTTTCCTTTTCCTAATTATATGAGTATGATTTGATAAAGCTAGTTTCCCACATTGAGTTTTGATCTTATAATGTAAATAATTTTAAAAATTTCGTAACTATTTTAGTTCTCTTGTCTTTTCATTTAGAATAGGCATATTTAACGTCTTTTTTTTTGAAAGAATAGCACATAACCTTTACATGTGTTGCAAATAAATAAGCAGCACTTAACATTCATTGAAAACACCTAACTATAGATACCCTTAACATATAAGTATTCTTAATAACTGTTTTAAAAACCAATCAAAGTAAGATTTTACTAATTTTCCAGTTCTTAATATAGAAATTCTGGAATCTTAGATTTCTAAAAAGAGACAAAGATTAATTAACTGGCATAATAGACATATTTTATATGTAACTACAAAATAGTATATAATACTTTATAAAAATACCTTAGAATTGGCCTTGGTTGCATTATATGTCTTTTCATAGGTCTGGATTTTTCATTTCACTGTGAAAGCCCATTCCATCTCCTACACTGAAAAAGCCAAGATGAAGACCTAGGATTTGAAAAGACTAAAGTATCTGAAAGAACATATACACCCTTAAATCAGGCTTCCAATCTACCAAAGAATTTTTTTTTCTGTTCTTGAGTCTTACAAAAATTCACAGTGGCATGAGTTTGACAGAGCGGAAGCTGTGTTAAAGGATTTGTTACATCTGTTCAGCACATCCTTGTGTGTGTTTATATATATCCACATATATATATATATATATATGATATACATTTAATCCCACTTCAGAAGAGGCAGGAAAGGAAGGAGAGGTGATGTGGTATATTTGGGAGTGTTTTGGCTGTCTAGAGCTTGATGATGCTCTAGGGATCAAGTGTTTATGGTCAAGTGTAATTGGAGGAAGGCCAATAAAGCAGGTGGTGGTGTGCTGCAGATGACTCAGCCAGGGTGAAGGTGCAGATGAAATATTCTATAAGCAGCTGGGAGAACTCTCACAATCGCTAGCTGTTGTTCTTGTGGGAGACTTCCAACTTACCAGATGTCTGCTGGAAATGCAACACGGCAGAGAGAAAATGGTCTAGGAGGTTCCTGGAGTGTGTGGAAGAGAACTGCCTGACACAGCTGGGGAGGGAGCTAAGTAGGGAAGGCTCTATTTGTGACTAGAGAAGGAATTGTGGGTGATGTGGTGGTTGGAGGCCAACTTGGGCACAGGGACCATGGAATGATACAGCTTTCAATCCTCGGAGAAGGAGGGGGCTCAGCTGAACTGCTACTTTGGAATTTTGGGGGGCAGATTTTGGCCTGTTTAGGACACTGATTGACAGAGTCCCTTGGGAAGCAGTCCTGAAGGGCAAGGGAGTTCTGGAAGACTGGGCATTCTTCAAGAAAGAAATTTAAAGGTGTAGGAGCAGGCTGTCTCCTTGTAGCAAAAGACAAGCCCATGGGGAAAAGGACTGTTCTGACTGACCAGCGGGCTTTGGCTGGAACGGGGGAAAAAAAAGAAGAGTTTGTGACCTCAGGAAGATGGATGGGTTGGGTAACTCAGAAGGACTGCAAGGATGTCATGAGATTATGCAGGGAAAAGAGGGGAACGGCCAAAGCCTAGCTAGAACTTAATCTGGGTATTTCCGAAAACAATGACGAGAAAAAAGAATTACTATAAATCAATTAGCAACAAAAGAAGAGCTAAGGAGAATCTCCATCTTTATTGGATGGGGAGGGAAACACAGTAAAAAAGAAAGAGAAAAAGGTAGAGGCACTTCATGTCTTTGCCTCAGTATTTAATAGTAAGACCAGCTGTTCTTATGTCACCCAGCCCCCTAAGCTGGAAAACAGGGAAAGTGGGCAGAATGAAGACCACATAATTCAAGGTGCAATGACAGCAATACCACTTAAATACACAGAAGTCTATGGGGCCAGAGGGTACCACACAAAGGTGCCGATGGAGCTGGCTGAAATGCTCACTCTTTTCCAACCTAGCTAATTCTATAAATTTGCAATTAGACCATCTGAACAAAATAAATATTTTATGTCTTGTAAATTATTTTTCTTAAAAAACCCCTTTCTCAGGAAGAACAAATGCAAGAATTTTTCACATAGCTATTTGAAAAAGAAAAATCAGACAAAAATATGCTAAATTATATTTACGGATTACATTCTGATGTCAAGAAAACCCTTCCAGTTTTGTATCACCACAGATTAATGTAAATTCAGTTTGTTTTAATGAGTTTCCACACTACCTGCTCTGAAATTGCCAACAGAAATACATGTTTGAAAACTTACGTGCAAGTCTCCAAAGTCTTTGACATTCCTTAATCATTTAACTTTGCACATAGCAATGGGAAATAGGCTGCATTTTAGCAAACCATATATGTTAGATTTTTAAACAGAGGGCAGTCTTCACGCTATATGTATGTCAGCAGGACAAGGCAGGAATGAATAAGCTCCATGGCCTCAGAAGAGGGTGACTGGCAGAATGCCAGCTGTTAGAATTCTTTCTGACAAGTATTTCCCTAAGTTCAATTTCAATTTCATAGAATAGCCATATCTAAAACATTTTTAAAAATTAGAAAAACAAACCAAAACAAAACTACACCCCAAGGGGAAAAAAAAGAAAAAAAGAGAGTGCCATATTACAGGTAATTCTGCAGCAAAACCAACTTCCTCCAAATGAAATGCAGGTGATTGTTACACCTTCTGAACTGATCAGGAGGTCTATGGGTTTCATATTGGCTTGATATATTCCAGCAATAAAAAGCACAAGTGTTGTCATAGAGTACCTTCCATTCAGTTCACTAGAATGACAGTTTGGCTTGGGAAAACTGGGTGAGCAATGAGAGCAAAGAGGAAGTTGCCTTTTTACGAAAGACATTTTAATATGCACAGTACATCATGTTGGGTTGCTAGAAGTGCTTCCACAGGGGGTGGCCACAGTGGGCTGCACTGGCTAACCTCTCTGGAGCCTGGATAAGAAGGTACAAATTAGACCACTTCTACCCCCAGCTGTTCTAATCGAGGACGGTGCTGGTGCAGAACTGACCTCAGAATTAGGGATCTGTGACTAGCTTTCTGTACTGATGAAAGGGATTATGTGACATGGATGCTCATGATAGCAGGGGACTGTGGTTAATGGTAGGAAGCTAAAGAAACAGCTACTCAACTGGGCCTGTGCCTGTCTGTCTCTAGGTTGCAAAAGAAGATATGTAAAGAAAACCTGTGAAAATATTTTGTACATGTGCAGTATGATTAGGATTTAAAAATTATTATAGCTACTGTCCTACAAGGTTATGCATTGGCCTCTGAGAATTTTTTTGCCAAAACAAGCTGTCTTTTTAGAATTGTCACTTTAAAACTCATGCCTAAGTTACAAAAATCTGATAATGCCATCTTCAGAGCATTAAAAAATTATTTATTTTAAATTAAAGTATCTTAATTTTCACTACAGTGAGTGTGCTGTGTTTACCTTTGTTAAAGAGGATTTGTGCTCCTTTAATAACATATCGTGAAAACCTGTGGTCTGCTTTATCTCTGGATACAACTTCTCTGACTGCAGATAGAATTATATTTCCTACCATGCACACATTCAAGACATCAAGAGTGGCAGTGATTTTAAGAGAGAAAAAAAAAATCACAGAAAATACAGGTCATCTGGTTAAATTGTTTGTAGTGCCACTGGAATAAAAGCACAAGAAACACAAATACGTTTGATAAAATTTTGCACCCTGGAATGCTTCATATAGAAAGAAAGCAAGTTCAAAACACTATTTCTTTTAATAAATACATGTACATTTTCTTTATTTCTTCCTTGCATTTCTGGAAAAAAACCCAGGGCCTCCAGTTTTGGAAAAGAATAATATGGAAAGAAAACTACATTTAGAGGCAGTTTATGCTGCAGATGTCATGACTGAGAAGAAATATTACTGCCCCAGGAATGAACATTACCCTGAACCTCATTCCTTGCCACCTCCCCGACTGCCCTCCCGACATCAAGGGACTTGCTTAGATGGCTCCTACCAGCTGCATCTGCTCAGTGCCCACCATCAGTAGCCCCACTCTACTCACCGAGACAAGGACCATTATTTTTCTATCAGTAAAAGAGCATGGAAACAGCAGAAAAATTGTATACTGTCGTCAGCTTAGTAGTGGTGCCAGCCTGGCAGTATTAGAAAAACTTTCATTTAAGTTGAAGTGGATCCTCCCCAGTTCAGCCTTTATGATGTATGGTGACTAAAATCTGTTCCTGTTGTGTGCAAGTTGAATTTGCTTTTAGGCACAGCAGACTTACTAAGATTTAG
Source organism: Cinclus cinclus (assembly GCF_963662255.1). NCBI lineage: Eukaryota > Metazoa > Chordata > Aves > Passeriformes > Cinclidae > Cinclus > Cinclus cinclus. Next base: position 33,235,631 of record NC_085050.1, read on the forward strand.
TAATACTACTAGCAAAGGTAGCAACACTCCATCTCAGCATGAAAAGATAATCAGGATATGTCATGCCTGCACCCTTCTTAGTTTCTGTGAAGAAAATTATTTGGCTCCATGAGCAGAGAGCAGAAGAACAGGTGCACACAACTATGAACATATCGTCCTCCAAAGGCACAGGAATAACTGGACTGCCACAATGCTTAGCAAAAAAATAAAATACAGTTTGAGAGTTTTAGAGCTGCAAAAAACTTACACCGGAACATTGCTTTATTACATCACAACTCTTGCAGCTTTGTATTTTAGAGCGAAATAATTGTTCGAGCTTCCCTCTGCAGCATTATATCCCAGTAATAATTCTGGCTGCTAACATGAATGTAGAATATAGATTACAGTACTTCCTGTTAACATAAATCTAACCAAATATATCTTTCATTGGCAAGAATTCTAATGGAACACAAAAATAAACCCATATAATTAAAACATCCCCATATAGTTTTGTGCAAAACACAAATAAAGGAGTTTTTCTCTAGCAAAGACATAAAAATATAAAAAAGAATTAAAAATATAAAAAAAATTAAATGAGTTTTTGTTTAAAGAATTTCTTTATTACAGATTAAACAGATATAAAAATAATACAAAATATTAAAAAGTTTCAGAAATACATTTAAAACATCGTATGGTATGTACTTGAATTGCCTCATTTAAGAGAAATTCTTCCTTGGAAATCTATGAAGGAATTAAAAAAATGCTTTACAGTGGAAGAAAAGGAAGTGTGTCTGTATGTACTGTGAACCCTTGAATTTTACAATGCTAAAACATCATTGGCATGAGACTTGAATATTTGAAATATTGATCTATCAATTGATTGACTGGTCTGTGTTTAGCAAAAAATCACACTACTCCTTTAGGCAGGTGGCTTCCTTCAGTCATTTACTATAAAAATGCAAAATAATGACAACTTCATGCTGCATCTCCAAATTCATACAGTTCAACATTTCTTTTGCACCACATCTGATATGGTGTGCAGGTTCTTCAGGTTCTCTCATTGTGAGATTCTATAGAGAAAGTAATCATTTGAGCCACTCATGTGATAAACCAGCACTTGAAACACTCAAATGTCAAGTTGTTTTCATCACATCGACAGCAGGTCTTAGACTTAATCTTTCCTTGGTTTATGCCACTACTTTGCCTTTACTTTGCTGCAAAATGTGAAACCGCCGTGTATATGCTAATGGAACTGTCTTGCCCATTAGTTCTCCAATTTCATCTATATTACCCTTCACCTGTTAGTGAAGAAGGCAATGGTGCATATTATTCTCCCCTCGATGCACATCCCATTAGATTTCAGTGGAGAATACACCCCCCTTGTGTGTAACCAAGATGAGATTCATAGAGATTTCCATTTGTGTTTACAAGAGCATTGTTTATTTAGTATAGAATCTGTGCTTTTTATATTCATACAAGACCCACAGACCAAGAGCTTGGATCTGATTCCAGCTTCTCCTAAGCTCAAAGACCTGTGTATCCATAGTTATACCTTCTACTACCTCCAGAATATGCAGCACTCCTTCCAAAGACATAGATGAATTTTCAAGTAATACCAATTACTTATGACAAAGTCCTTTGCTACAAAGTGACACCAGGTGAACACATGCTTTTAACAGTCAATATATTTTCAAATGCAAGATTGCATTAAAAAATTTCTGAATCATAGGCATTTCCTTGTCCATATTAATGATTGAAGTATTTTTCTATAGATATAATTTCATATATCTTTCTGGTCATATAATTGTATGTAAACTTTTGAATTAAGTTAGTTAGCAGTCTGATGAGTTAAAGTAAAGTTGATGATACTGCACTATACTTTAAATACTGCTGTGAATTAGCACAGCAGGCTTTCCAAAACAACATGATATACTATGATGAAAAAAACAATTATGCTTTAAAAAGGATAGAGAACAATTGACAATGACATTAAGTTCTGTTCTTTGATGATAGCAGGTAGTACAAATATTTTGTTTTATACTTTAGGATTTGAAAGTCAGTACTTTGAAGAGGTACCTTAACCTTATTTTGAACAGCCTCTAAAATCTAAGTTGCTATTGCAATGGCTTACATTTTCAGTGTTGAAATCCAGAAATATAAATTGCTGTCTCTGATACCAAGAGAAGTGTAATCAATTTATTTTACCTGTGGCTGGGCACAAGACATGCTAGATTTTCAGTCCTCTTTCTATAACTCTTGTTAAAATATTCAGGTGACCCCCAGGGAAAGTGCTATACTATGGCTAATTTGAACCTGTTTACATTAGAAAGTGAAAGAACTTTTTGTATTCTGGTAGTCACAAACATTTCCTAGTCTCATCCTGTCACTTCCCCACGGGGGTTCCGGGTGCCATTCTTGAGTGTACAATACCCAGTTCTGTTGAATGGCTATGTTGATTGCTTGCTTCATCCTTTTCATCTTTGATTAAAGTCTGAATACAGAAAATTTTTTACACAGTGTAGCTTCGATTCTATATGGACTATATAAATAATAAGATAATCTAAATTCTAAATTTAATGTTTAGCAGGTGCAACCACGGAGGAAATTTCCCCATAAATTACAGCATATTCATAACAGTGTATTTTTGGTGACCAAAGAAGCATAAATTTGCTATGTATTCTGAAAAGTCTTTATAATTTGGACTTGTAATCTAATGTTTTTGACTGAAAGCTGACATCCAAATGTGCCCTCAGCATTAATGCCATTTACTGAAATTAACTTTTTAAAAGGCATCATAAATTATTTTTTAAAAATCAAGATTAATTGTAATTTGCAATTTGTAAGAGTATATTCATTTTGAATTCCCTATTCTGGTTTGAATTTTTCTAAAATGTCATAATCTGGGGATTTAATTTTTTATTAAAGTCATAAATATTCTGGCTAGACTTTTTAATTTCAGATTTACAGATGTAATGATGTCCAATGAAAAATAACAGTGAACTACATGCCATTTGAATGAAGCTTAAAGATTTTTCCTCAGCATTTGGACAGAATACTTACTTCAGGCTTACAAGTATTAGGAATCTGCAAACACAGCTCTGAAATACCTAACGAGGTCCCAGTGACCTAGAAAATGCAGTGTGTGGAAAGCAGCTTGAAACAGTGAGGTCTGTTGAGAGAGTAGCAAACCACCATTTTCACAGAACAATAATATGGGTATGCTTGTCTGTGTGAAAGATTGAAATACCCACTATTTCAATTAACATTGAGTTGATAGGAATTAGGAAAGCAAAGTGAGAAACTGAGTCTCACAACAGTTTTTGTATTTGTAAATTCCCAGTACCCTTTTCTGAGTGACTAAGAGATAATTTCATGCCTCATTTAAAAAAAAAAAAAAAAAAAAAAAAAGTATAGCTAGACCTTCAAAGAGAGGGAAAGAAGGATAGGAGAAGATCGAGGAATGAGACAAGCAGAGGGCGCATCTGCACGAATGCCTGCAGACAGGTCTTGGGTATAGGTGGCCTAAAGATCAAGGTGGGAAAACTCTGAGAAACTGTGCAGTAATGAAGTGCAAAGCTCTCAGCTCATAAGACCAACTGAGATTAATTTTTAAAAGTTTCACAAGTTCTTTTTAGCTACATATATTGTTCTATTAATGTAGTTTGAACAGAAAACTGTTCAGCAATCCCAAATGAAGAATTGCATAATTTTATCTATTTGTTTTTCTGGATTAGGACTAATAATTTTTTTCCAGAACTAGTCATCTAGATCAAGCAAGTTAGATTATGTAAATAGTGAATTGTCTAACATTTGGAAAAAAGATCTGAATTAAGTGTGAAAACAGAGCAATTTAATGTCCACCTTTGAGAAGTTATTTATGAGTTATTAGATTTTCTTAACTTTTTAGGCTGATATAATTATTTTTAGTGTAGTAATATATTTCACAAAATAATATTTGAGAGAAAAATACTTAAAGTAACCTGGAAATAAGCACACCATTTCATTAAATTGGCAATTATGCATGAATAGGCTAAATAAAAGAATAGATTAAATATTTCATTGATAGAGAATGAGATCACTACATTCAGATCTTGAAGGAATGGCTAAAAGGCAGATTTTTTTAACCCATGCAACAGAGACCAATAAGGCAAGGTTACTAAATACAACAGACTCTTTCCAGACTCTTTAAAACAAAGTGTGTGTATATATATGTACATATGTATATATATATGTGTATATATATCTAAGCATATATATATATGTGTGATATATGTATGTATGAAAAACTGAACACCACAGATATCTTATTGTTTCTGCCTAAAAGAAGAGGAAACCTATAAACAGAAATTCTTCTGGAAATTTAAGAAGAATTTTATAATTTAAGTAATTATTTTAGAATTTTAGTTCAGAATATTTATTTCGCCATCTGCTTTTACAGGCAGAGATGAGTCTTACACAAAGAATAAAGAATTAGATGATAAAGAGCTTTATTAAATTGCCTAGAAAGAAGGGTGAAGATCCCTTGATAGATTTAGGAAAGCAAACTGTAGATCCAAACAAGCTCAAAAACTGAAACTTCAAGCAAGATTTGGGCTCCAATCAGTTCACTGAATACACAAATAGTAAGTGCTAGCTTTTTCTCCAACAGAAGTATGTCTGCTGGACGTTTGACACGGCGGGATAGCTATAGGCCAAGGCGGAATGATTTTACAGTGAAAGAGGAGAGATTTAGACTAGATGTTAGGAAGCAATTCTTTGCTCAGAAGCTAGTGAGGCACTGGAACAGGCTGCCCAGACAAGTTTTGAACACCCCATCTGTGTTCAAGACCAAGACAAATGCAGCCCTGATACAGTGGGTGGTGTCCCTGCCTGCCCATGGTGGTGTTTTGGGGGTCTGCAACTAGATGATTTTTAAAGTCTTCTTAATGATTTTTTAAACCATTCTATGTTTCTAGGTTAATTATTTCCCGTTTTGATCAGAATTAAATTCTACACTTTCCAAAAAGGATTAAGCAAAGGTAAAACAGGTACAATATATAATCTGCTGTGGCAACAGTAATTGAGAGTGCTTACAACTACATGCGACTACAAGTTCTTCCAGACAATGATTTTGTCTTTTACTGTGGCCAAAGGTACATGCAGATTATAAAGTTACAAGAACAGATTTACTAGGAAATTGTGGTTTCCTGATAATATGGTGAATCCCTAGTAAGCACTGCCATTTGCATGACAAACCACTCTTCATTTTCTTGGGTTACATCTTGAATTCTGTCAATACAAATATCTAAGTCAAATACCTCTAAACAGACAAACTGACAATCATTGACAACAAAATTGAAAAGGTTAGGAGAAAAGCTGCCTGTAGCTCATAAAATCCTGAAAGAGATATTAATAAATATGATTTCAATATTGCTACGCTAATACTACTTGGAGCAGTACAAGTAGTTGCTGTGAAATGGATTTCTGAAACTTTCAGTTCCCCAAAATTCTGTATATTAATATACAGTCTTTATTATATGTATAAGTATAAAGAATATGTTAAATATAAAAGATGATAAATCACACAAAATAGGTATCCTGTAAAAATAAAAGTAAACTTCATGAATTTCAGTTTTGCAGGCAAAAAACACCCAATTGAAGAATCACACTTTAACTGTAAGTGTGAAAAAAGGCCCTTAAGCCCTTGATTTCAAACCATCAGAGGATGATTATTTACTTCTATAAACTCAGGAAGCCTGATGCAAAGCCTCTCTTTACTCAGCCTATTTCTTGAAATTAAGTATTAACCATAGAGTACTGGTGAAAATAGGTAATTTTGAAAAACTGGTATATTTTCATAACCTGCATGGAACAGAGAAAATGGGACACTTTACATCTTGAGAGTTCACAGAAATCCCTTAGCAATACTCAAGACTGCAGACACTTGTCTCAGATTCAGCAGAGATGTAGGTCCACCTCACAGGAACACAATGACCATAATAGTACCCATCACAGAAGTTATTCTCCTCAATTGTACAGGCAAAGTGAAACCATGGGGCCAAATCCGAGCTTTCAAATGGCTCTAAAATTGCAATCGATGAGAAATGTTTGTGCCATAATTTAAAAGCCAAGGAAGGAATGGCTGCCCTGGTGTCAAGACAGCATGTATACACTATTAAAAGTAAAACATCTCACCTGGAAAACTGAATTGCTTTCTTTGTTAGACAACAGGCTGCACTAACAACTCTGCTATTTTCCTGTTATCAGGGATCTTTTATGGAAGTACCAGACCAAACTTTAAAACTTTCTAATGAAGGTCACAAAACAGGGAATGTTTTTTCCTAGGAAGTGTTTAATAATATCCTTCTGGTACATGCTGATATAATTCTTCTGTTACAGAATTGAAAAATAAAAATAATACTGTCATTATAACCCCAGTCAGCATAAATTATGGAAAATTATACTGCAATATGTCCGGTATAAGCTTCTCACTGTGAAATAGTATCCTTCTTCCACATGGAGATTTCAGGAATCATGTTTTTCAGGCTTTTCAAGAATAAATTTAAAGACACTTATTGAAAAGAAGCTACAGAGGGCAACTAAGAGAAATAAATCTCTACAGACACTGTGGGAATTATAGTATGGATATTATTTAAAGATACCACATTGGATAAAAAAAAAAAATCCCAGGTGCATATTGCCAATTGAAAAAGGGTTAAAGAGGTTATGACAAAGAAGGAATTACACTTCAAATACTTGAGATCTTATTAGAATGAATAAAATAGATGAACTCTGGCAGATGAAATGTAAAAGCAAAACCAAACAGTCTAAAAAGGGAGTTTGAGGAACAACTAGTAGAAAAGAAATACAATAATAATAAACCATTCTTAAAATGTACCAGGAAAAATACACATTCTTGGGATTCTGTAGCGCCAGTTTATGAGAATGGTATAAAACAAATGTCAAACAACCTTATGGCCATTCCAGAAAAACTAAGTTAATTTCGTACACTCATTGTGGAAGAAACTGGGAACAATTCCTTGCTAGCCACTCTCTGATGGAGGATCATCAGAGATTCTGACATTACAGAGATTGTAGAATTTATTAGAGAACAAAGTGACAAAAAATGAAAGGCAATGAACACCTCAGGTCAGATGGTATTCACTCAGATTTTGTAAGAGAACACAGAGGTAAAATGTATGTACTATTAATGTTAGTATAAAATCTCTTCCTTAAATCTTCCTTGATTACAAAGAAAATGAAGGAAGGTAGGAGAAATCTGAGGAACTGCATACCTGTATATAATCCTGATGTCTGTGCCATGTAAACTAATATTCTAATTAATAGTCACATGAATAGATGTTTTCTACTTGGGAAGCATAACTTTGGCAAACCCTGAAGATCTTTTGAAGAATGATGGAGCATGTGTATGGTCCATTTAAGGTGCAGAGTGTCCAGTTGAGATAACATTAATCTCCAAATGACTTTTAATACAAAGGGCAAGTTAAGGTTAGCAGCAGAAAGTGGTCCAAGTATTAGGAACAGATCACAATGAAACACAATGAACATCACTGTAATATTTTCATTGCACCTGAAATAATTGTTCTTTCATGCCTTGACTGTCATGTGTCTTCCCACCTCCGAAATTTCAAAAAGGTTCAACAGGGAGTCCAGTAGCTATCAAAAGAGTGGGAACATGGTTTTGTGAAGAAAACCAGCATAACTTAAGGTCCATTTATTTGTTAAAAGATGCATTTGTGTGGGTTTCAGAAGCTTACATCAAAAGTCTTATTGAGATGGTGGATAGGGAATGGTCATCTCTTACAAGAACTAGGAACCACTAATGAGACTAGAAGATACACTAGAAAGAAAAGGAGAGGATACTTATACAAGGCACTGCTAACAAAGGCTATACATATGCAGTCTTCATGGGCTTGAGGGGAGACTGGAAAGAGAGGCAAAGAACGACCCACAAATGACATACCCACACAATCACCTTTTTCTCTGTACGGTTCTAAGATTAAAAGAGTTGGTAATTGGAAGAATATCAAGGGAACGAATTATATGCCTTGAATAGTTCTCCCTTGTGTGTGCATCCATGGCCACTCTTAGTGACAGACTCAGAGGTTAGGTAGAACTGCTGCCTGATCTGCTGTGGCCATTAAAGCACTTCCCAAAATGTGCCATACCAGAAAGGAAACAACCTGTATTACCCCATTCAATTTACATGGCTAACAGCTTCTCTGTTTCTTGCAAGATAATTATCAGGTTTGAGATATCAAACAGCAATCTCTACTTTCTTTAATATGCAAGTAATTCCATTAGCAGGAAGTTTTTAATTTTGTTAGTTACTGTATTGCAATGATTTAATATGACAAATTCTTTTAGGTCCTTATTCCCTTCGACAGCTGTGTAAGTCTTCCAATTGCTTGCATAGCTGAGCTATTACAATTGTACAAATATTATCTATTTGATTTTAGGGTAGTTTTTTAAAAGTAATTGTCAAACAATGATTATGCTCTGATTAAATAAATACTGCTATTGCAGCACTAGTTTGGGCATAATTTATGCCATAAATAATTTGCTACCATATCTGTCATCCCAAATCTGATTCAAACTCTGCGTATATTTGATGGAAATCCATCTTATCTAACATCCTTTTTTTTTTTTTAGTGTATTAGACACTGTTTCTAATATTATTTTATGACAATTACAATTACTCATGCTTATTACTTTATTGCTGAAAATGGCAACATTTATTCAGCTTTTTACTTTAAAATCAGCAGGCTATCGTTTACTTTATTAATCAAATCCAACCTTGAGGATTAGCCATGAGTTTCAAGTTCATTTAATTGCTGCTACTCAGAAAATGAGAACTTATAATTCAGTTACATTTACATTTTTGATGAGCTGCTTTTTTTTTACAGAACTCATTATATTTCAAAATAATAGATTTTTTTTGTCCTTTCTCACTGCATATAATATATCTTAGAGTATTCTAAATCCTTTTGAAATGTTATTTGTTAAATACATACTAAGTGTAAAAATAAAATATCAGGTTTAGGAGTTAAGGACAAAACATTCAAAGACTAAATTGTTCAGGGAAGTTGCTAAAGCATCTCTGACACAGACATTAGAGTTAGAACAATTTCTTCTCATAAGGGAAGAATGTTTATTAATACAAAAGGATAGAAAAGAGCTAAGATTTCTTCCCAGTACTGTTGGGTGCTGAGTCACTCATCAAGGGCACTTCCAATTTCACCCAGATTTCCTGCAATTTATAAGACAGTTACTGAGTTACTGATGTGGGTAAATACACATAAAACAGAAGAAACTATGGCTATGTCTGCATACTAGTGTGATTCTGTAAGAATATATTTGTAAAGTTCAGCAGTGGATACTGAGACCCCATCACACATCATACACATTTCAGACTCTGTTATGGACTATCTGTCTTTTTTCTTGACCCCACAAACTAAATATTTAGGAATTGGAGCAGATAATTTATATTGCCAGAATGTCTCCAAATTTCATTTTAATCAAGAGATAAATAGTTAATGTGCTGTGAGATTGCTCTGCAACAAGAAGCAAAGCATTTTATGAGTGGCTGGAATGAGATAATTTAGGAGTCCCTAGCAGAATCAGATGAAGACTTAGCTCAGGCACATATTAAAAAACCAACAAAAACAAAGTCTTTTTTATTAAATTGATTCTTCAGTGCTAGCTATATATTTTCCAAGAAAAGTTCTACAAAGAATAGTATGCTTAGTACTTGGACATATTGTGGTGATCTCTAGTTTCAACTTTTGTATCTGCTCACTAGCCTTAATGATTACTTTCTATTAGCCTTAATGATTACTTTCTTAATGATGAGCTTTCTATGGCTGACCAGTACCCAAATGAATGCTTCAGTGGTTATTTTTCCCCCTGCCAAGTTTTCCTATGCAATGCTTATATTGCTCTTCAACAATCATCCAGGCATTTTGCTAACTCATTAAAATAAGTTTATAGAAGAAATTAATAGCTCTTTGCCAGCATTACTACCAGAAATAGGAGAATGTTTTTCTCAGAGATGTAAGTCCAGGCAGAAAGTAATTAAAAAAAACAAAAACAAAAAACAAAGTAATTTCTGGATTCTCCTCCTCTCCTCCAATCAATGGTAAACCAAAAAAAATCTTTAAGCTAAGCTGCTCTTTCTTCACATTATGCATGGAAAATTTCTCCTACTGATCTATTAGTTCAGGAAATAGGAAGAGGGAGATGGGTCGAAAGTGTTTTTACATTCACTAACAGCAGAAATCACGTGAGAATGCTGCAAGCTGCAAGTCTCAAATCTATGCTTGAATACGGAGTACCACAGATCTTAATTTTCCCAGATCTCAGCACTACAAAGAAAATGAAAAGTAAAGTGAAAAGCATTAGGCAGGATGTTATAATGGAAGGAATTGAGGCAGCAGTACTATTCATTGCTAAGCTCTTGGTTATTTTTTAAGGAAAAGCTTATATCTTCTGAGACCTGAAAGCAGCCTGCAGCCTGCTGCAAAGAATGGAGGGAGATAACAAAGTCCAGACAGGATACTTTGATTGGCAGCATGCAGTGGTCCACGAGTACCGAAATCATGACCAGTATTTCTCTCATACAAAATCATATGGAAAAATACAAGACTTGCTAATACAAGTTTTAAGAGTTTGCATATGAGAACAAATTAAAAACAAACATGATTTATAATAGTTATGGGTTTTTGGTCTTCTTAATGGCATCCTGGCTGGAGTTGAAGGACTTTTTTGTGAAATACATTTGCTCAACCCTTAGTAACAATGCTGGAATAATTTTGCTGGTTCACTTTGGAATTAACTGTGTTAACTCCTAACCACAATCTAAAAATATTTACAGCGACGAAAGATATTTTCATAAGTGGAAGAGATGTTTTATATTTTAGGATAATGAAGAAGAGAAAGTGGTCCTGGACTCAAGTTTAAGCTCTGTCATGACCTTGTGTAGAAGTAGACTCAATAAAATTCAAACAAGCTTAAGGCTAACAAACCACATTAGTAGATCCAACGTACTGCAATTCTCCATAAGTAGGTCTATACCACAGCAGTGGGAATGAATCCTCAGCCTACTGCTGTCTTTTTACTTCCACAAAATATCTCATATTAAAAAATCTTTTGGGTTAGAAATGATGCTTTAGAGCATTCAGTCCTATGACCATTAACCAAGCACTGCCAAGTCCAACACAATACTGTATTCCTGAGAGCTACATCTACACAACTTTTAAATACTTCCAGGGTGGAGACTCAGCATCTTCTCTGGTCAGACTGTTCCAATGCTTGACAACCTTTTTGGTGAAGAAATTTTTCTTAATATCTAAAATATAAACCTTCTTGTGAACAATTTGAGGCCATTTCATTTGATTCTGTGGCTTACTTGAGAGACACCTCTCTGTACAGTGTTCTTTCAGGTGGTATAGAGACCAACAGGGTCTTCCCTGAGCCTCCTTTTTTTTTCCAGGCTAAACAACTCCAGGTCCCTCAGTCACTCCTCATAGGACTTTAGCTTTGTTGCCCTTCTCTGGACATGCTCTGGACATGCACCTCAATGTCTTTCAGGAAGTGAGGGGCCCAAAACTGAATACATTATTTAAGGTGCAGCTTCACCTGTGCCTATCACTACCCTGGTCCTGCTGGCCATGCCATTTCTGATCCAAACCAAGATGCCACTGGCCTTCTTGGCCACCTGGGCACACTGCTGGCTCATGTTCAGGCAGCTGTACACCAGGACCCCCAGTTTCTTTTACACCACATAGCTTTCCAGCCACTCTGTTCCCTGCCTGTAGTGCTGCTTGGGCTTGTTGACAGCATGTAGAGGACCTGACACTTAGCTTTGTTGGACCACATACAGTTGGCCTTAGCCCATTGATCCATGCTGTCCAGATTACTCTGTAGAGCATTCCTACCCTCCAACAGACCAACACTCAGACCTAATTTGGTATCCTTCTGAGAACTTACTGAAAAGTGCACTCAACCCCCTTGTCCAGATAATGGATAAAGATATTAAACAGGGCTGACCCCAGTACTGCACCCTGGGAAACACCACTTGGGACCAGCAGCCAGCTGGATTTAACTCTATTCACCACCACACTCTGGATGGGTCCCACCACCCAGCCAGCTCTTAACCCATCAAACAACCAAGCCATGAATAGCCAGTTTCTCCAGGAGAACGTTGTGGGAATTGATTACAAAGGCTTTCCTCAAGTTCAGGTAGACAACATCCACAGCTTTTCTCTTATCCACTGTGTGGATCAACTTGTCTTAGATGGAGATCAGGCTGGTCAACAAGGACCTGCTTTTCATGAAGCCTTGTTAGCTGACCCTGATCACCTGCTTTTTTTCTGTATGTTCCTCATGATGGAACTCATTTTATTCTTTCTGAATGATCTGATTATTTTTGTCTAATTTTTAACATCTAGCCCTACCTCTATTATTTTAAGTCCATATAGGCTGGTGTAGTTCTACAGGAACAGTTTTTGCTCCACTTTGTACTCAGGTTTCTGTCACAATTTTATACGAAATTAAAAAAAAAGCCTTCTAGACACAGAGTAAAAGTAGATAGAAAATGAGGAGAATGTAAATTCTGCCTGTCTACTTAAATTTAATATTTAGAGAGATACATAAAGTTTGTGAAATTCAACCCCTATAGATCACAATCAAGTATTTATCTTTTTTTATTGTCTTGTGCAGCTACAAACATTTGCCTTGCATATTTGGTTACAACACTGAATCTACACTGCAAAAATGGAAAAACATACAAGTCAGCCAAAGCACAATTATGTTGTACATTGGAAATGCTATCTTTCTGTAAATCCTTTGAGAAGGTTAAGGGGGAAGAAGTTTTCCAACAGCATGTTACACACAAAAGCACAATCACTAAAGTGAACAAGGGCTACAAAATTATAGATTTTTTCTGTAAAAAAATGGGCTTCTTAGTTATCTCCTTAAGGAACCTTACATATTGGCATGCCTGCCAGTTTGCCAACTTACAAAGAGATGAAAAAAGTCTGCAGCATCATTATTATAGGTCAATGGAATGTAAGCCAAGAGCAACACAGTATTTAGGAAACGGATGCTGATAATAAAAGAGCCACTCTAATTTCCTGTGGAGATCTTAAATTAGCTCTTCCCAAATGCATGCTGGTTTGCACTGATAGTTCTGCAAGATAAGCACTTTTACATACCTCATTGGTAAGTAACTGATTTTTTTCTTAGAGAACAAAAACCGTTGCATTAATATTATAATTGTGGATTTAAGTGGCAGGAAAGGCCACCTATTTGTTTTCTGGTTAAAAGTATGCCTATGAAGTCAGAGAAAACTTAGCCCTGTTTCTAGCTATAAAAACCACTAGTTTGCAGATCAGAGACTCAGTTAAATATACAGAGCCACAATAATATACTTTTGGAAAACATTCTCATTTCCTGCAACTGAAATGCATTCATTGCCTTCTACTGCCAGAGCTCGGGTTAGACAGGACATTAAAAAGAAATACATTGAGCAGCACAGACAAATATGTATTTGAAGCTATTATTTAAAAGCAAAAAAAAGTTTGCAAGGCTGATCAGACTGCAGCATTCATAGTGTTGTTAGTAACCTCACAGTTACCAGAATCATATACTTCACACAAAATTATTCAGAGAAAAAATTCCTGCAATATCTTTAGGCAACAAAGGATACTTCTGGTCATCGTGTGAATTCTGTGTGCTCCAACTCTGATACAAACCAAGGACTTTCTTCTTTGTACTGAGTATGGGAAAGCCTGCTCCTTTGAGAATTAGAATAGCTTTCGAAGACTTCTGATTTAAATTTCAAACTCTTGATCATAGTCAGGGAGCAAATGTTTGTATCCTGAAATTGAAAATTGGGTTCTTTAGCTCTATACCAAGTGAAAATATTAAGCATTTTGTTGCATCCACTATGTGAGCCAAGTTCCCCACTGTGCCTTCAAATCCACAGTGAATGAACCATATTTGGATCTGCTTATCAGAAGGAGACATTTAGAAAGACAATGAGCCTGTCCTGCTAGACGGAGACTCCTGATGCTTTTAGATAGGCCTGCGGTGAACTGCAAAATGGGCCCTAAAATCAGGCTGACATGGTCGCTTAACAAGCTGTGGTATTAGCTGTTGGCTCAGAGAATTTCTAGTGTCACCCACAGGGCTGATGATGGCAGCCATCATAATTAGAATGCATGAATCAAAAACACCAGGTGAAGATTTTGCCTTGGAAGAAAGAAAAGAGAGAAGGAGGGAATTACCATGCCCTTTGACTACTAAGCTGCTGCATGCAGCTGGATCAGTGACCAGCAGTGACTGGGAGGATTATGCTATGGAGATACTTGCTATAGCCTTATACTTCCCACACCCAGTGGCTGTCAAAGCAAACGCTGTGAACGACTTCAAAGGAAGTGATACAAGAGGCTACGTGGGGGAGAAAGGTAACCCCACTAAAGACCGTGGGGATGGGGGTAGGGGGATGCATCCAGGCTTTTCTTTGAGTTTAGCAATTTCTTTTAGAATTGGTTTATTTTATTAATTCTATCATTCTGAATTCACCCTTAAAAATGCAAAACTCTACTGTTTGCTGAAGTGGAAAATCTATGTAATCTTAACTGATATGACCTTGAAAGGGATTTGCTGAACTTTTGTATGATTGGATTTTTCCCAACCTTTGCAGACTCTTGATTTTAAAATCTCCCTAACAAAAGCTCTGCCAGGAAAGCTGTTATTACAAAGATGCTTCTCAATGGGGAGAAGTGGGCTAATTGCAAGCACTTCAGTGAAATAAAGGAAGGTTTTGCAAACAACTGCAGAATTGACAAAATGCACCACATTGCTGTTAACAGAAACTATGGGGGAGAAACATCAGAAATGGCAAAGATGTCTAATATAAATAGATGCTATAAGACTAGCTAGAAAAGGCTATACAAGATTTCAGATAATTCATAAACAGTAATTGCTCGTCTGACCTTGATGGGACTACAGAAATTCCATTAACTCACAAATCTTGACATTTAATTACATACTAAAAAATATTCTACCATTTATTTTGACAGGGTCTACAATAATCCTGCATTTGACTTTTATCCATGTTTTCAGCTGCTTTTCCCACACTGCAATTTATTCCCAAAGTCACAAATAAAAGCTGTAATACAGTCTATACTGTTACCTAGAAAGTACTTTAGTTCTTTCTAAAATTTGAGCTCAAATACTATAAAAAAGTGGGGCTCACAATGACATAACACCCTTTACTTGTTTTGTGCAGTTGAACTAATCTGCCCTATTGATTATTCACCTGAGATAGCAAAAATTCACTGAGGAAGACTGCAACAAATGATTTTATAAAGCAATTTAAAACTAGACAAAGAATTGCATGCATTATAATAATAGATATTAAAAATAAAAAACAAGAAAAAAAGCTTACTAGATTTGGAAATGTTAAAGTAGTGTTCAAATAGTCATCTATACCTAATTAAAGAAAATAAAGTAAAATATAATCTGGATAATGTAGCCAAGATGACAATTGGTGTGATGAAAAAAGTTCTTTTCAGTCCTAATGAGGAAGGTTTGGGGTTTTTTGTTCATGTGATCTAAAGGAAGTAGACTCTAGGGAGATAAAAAGAATACTGTATATCAGCTGTATTATCATCCTCTAGAGTTACTAGATTGTAGCAATATTTGAAAAGTTTTTTCCCACTTTCATACAACTGCCAACAAGAATAGGTTTTTTCCTCTTTATATGTATAGTTCAATTTTAAGGCAAAGAATTTTGGGAATTCTACATTAGTTGCACTAGCTATACCTACCTACTGTTTGACTTACCCATTCCAAATCACTGTATAAAATCTTTTAATTACACTGGATTTCTTTCCCTGCCTCGGAACAAAAACTAACCCTTTTACTGAAAATTTCTTGGCTTTATGGAATGATTTCACATAATCAATTGCCTTGAAAAAAACCAAAAAAGAATGAAAAAGGGAAACAAAACAAATATTTTAGCATGTCATGTGAATCAGGAAATATAATGGTTTTCAAAAGCAGTTTGATTATATATCCACATAATTCTACATATTCTATCTCCAAACTATTATGGGGATAATAGGTGAAACAAATTACTATTTTTTTGGGGGTGGGAGGAGGGGCTTGGACCGGGGGTTTGTTTGGGTTTTGATTTTGTTTTTTTTTGGTGCACTCAGCCATCTGGTAAAATAATTTCTGGTAGTTCCCTTTTGCAAAAAAATCATAAAGACAAAATCCCATAGGATTCACACAAATGTTACCACTCATCAGTCTGAAACTAGGTCATAACTATATTTAAAAGAATATATTGAAAACATAGTATTCTACTTAAAAAATCCATATTAGTGTATGTATATATAGATACTGTGACAGAAAAAAACCTGCAAATGCAGTATTTTATGGATTACAAGATTTATTATGCTTCATTATTATTTCTCAAAAGAAACAAAGGATTTACACTTAACAGCACCTTCATGCATATATATATATATATATATACATACAAACACTAGTACCTTTTTTGTTATGTTTAGAAATATGGCTGATTATATAGATATAAAAAAGATACTTAAAGATACTAAATGATACTTAGAAACTGAAATCTTTCCTTTACTAGATTTTCCTTATTACATTACTCTTCTACCTTCTACTTTTTGGTAGGAGTTACATATCAACTTTCTTTTGTTCTTGTTTTGAATATTTATTTTTTTTTTTTGTAACAGAAACTGCTTCCTGAAGCACTGAGAAAGGAACCATTGACTTCTGCATTGGCTTCCTGTGATCTTCTCCCTCCAGTCCATCTGAAGTCATTATCAGCACAAACCTCTTCAGTGTGTATTTATATAGAGACTTCTTTCCTCTCACTATAACAAGTTAAATTTTCTCGTTTGTGAAGGATGCCTCTCCAGCTACAGACCCCTGTAATGCTCTCCCCAGTCTTGTCTTGGTGCCCACTATTCCCTAATTCTGTGGCACAGCTGAATAAACAACCAAAAAAACCCCTGTCTTTTGCCTGCTTATTAAAACTTTGCTGTTAGCATTATCAGCAACATTTTATCTCTCCTTTGATCAGTTCAAATCACAATATACTATGACATCTCTATTAACTTCAATATACTTACTATTATTGCCAGACAAGCTCCTTGTAGGTTTTTAAAAGGAAACATTAGACCAAAAAAGAAGAACACAAAGCAAATAAAATTGTCTTTACTCCCCGCATCACATCAGTTGTATTCTCAAAAGTAGCTTCCATTTATACTCATCTAATATCCTGTTTCTTTCATTCCAGGTTTGCTGTTCTTCAGCCTGTTCCAAACAAATACTAAACACACCTTCTATTTGAGATTAAATCCTTGCACATTCTGGGGGCAAAATAGTAAGTTTTCTTATTTGTTGTTGTTTTCTAAACACTTCAGCACTGCAGCATATGAAATACCCTTTCTGTGCAGTATTTTTTGTGTGTGATTATGTTTTGTTTTTAAATACATAGTTTGACAGACTTTTCTTCAGCATTTGATCCCTTACATTTCACTGGCCCTTGAAACTCACCTCCCAGATGAACAGTGAGGGGGTAGACAATAGCTACATGAGATTAGATACATAAACTATAAAAACAGGCATGTAATTCTTACTGTTTCATTGCTTTGGCACATTGTGAAAAAAGCGAGATGATTCACATTACACCTCTCATATTTTCTCCTACACCGTGGTTTTGGGACTTCTTGAGGAGAAATGAATCAAGGCTTCTTCCATTGTCTTTCAATGTGGTCATAGTTGCTGAGATTGTCTGCTCCACCTGCCTAGTCTGTCTGACTGTCCTCCAAAATCCAGCCCCTTAATGACTTCATCAGTCAACACATCCTGAGGAATGTATCGGTGACTGTCCTACTTCCCTCTCAGAAATCAAAACCAGGATGGAAATATTGCCCTGCAGATCCTTTTCTCTCTGTCTCAGGTGGTGAGGGAGAGAAATAGATGAACGCGGCTCAGCAAATTTTCTAGCTTTTCTCAGCAGGGAGGCTTGCACGTGGTCTAGCATAGCAAGAAACATGATTTCCACAGGGCCTCAGGCAGCAGCCAAGTTTCACAGCAGGGGATGAATCCATGGCCACTTCTGAGTCTACAGAACTGCACATAACACAGGCCTCTCATTATAAGGCTGGACAAACCTCTGGAGACTTTCTGCTGTTGCCATATTAACAAGAAATGAGTGGTTTGCGTATGTCACAGGAGCACTCTGTTAAATAATACTGCCTTGTTTTATGCATAGTTGTATGTGTGCATTTCTCTTCTGATAAGGCACAGAGGAATCAAAGGGAGAACAAGGATTTACTGTGTGAGGCTTCCAGCCCCGTGTGCAGGGCAACACAGCTTGTGACAGCCACAGTGACATCACCAAGATGGAAAATAAATGGCAGCTTGAGGTTCAGCTTATTTTTTAGTGTTATCTTACGTGTTTCAGAAGTTGCTCCTACTACTTTCACGTAATTCTCTAGTAGATTTCTCACACATAGAGTCACTTTTAATAGATTTGAATTTTTTTGATCTCCACTAAAGTCTACTCTGCTCCTTTGAGAAAAATGTTATTACTTTGAAGATATTTCTCTGGCTGCCTGCACTTTAAAATTATTTCTAAAACAATAAAAGCTCTAAATATAAATTAGTCTTCTAAAAATGACCACATAGGTAGGTTGACGATCATTCACCATGCCATATAAATCATAAAGCACAGACTGCATGACTAAAGATTGGTAGCCTGTTTAATTTTCAGGCACTAAATGTGAAGTCTGAAAGAGAAATATACATATCTTGGTTCCTTAAGAATAAACACTTAAGAAACACTAATGAAATCAAAACCAATTGCAAGAACAACACATTAGGCATCTGAAAGGAAACTGAAACTGTAACTGTCCCTGATAATTACAAAAAATTGACAGTTAGAAGAAACATATATTACGAAAAAGTTTAAGAGGAATATTACAAAGAAAAATACCATGACCAGCATAAATAAAAATCTCAGAGTTATCGAAAAATAGAGTCATTCTGCAGTTAGGCAGAAAACTTCTTGAATGCATGATCATGGCAATGAAGTCAGTTCCTTGTAGGCAGTTACCAGAAATAGTGTTTGCAACACTTCTTAAACCCATCATTTTAAAAACAGAATGTCAGATAAAGTAGAAGAGTTTTGTAAGAATTAACTGATGAACTAGGTAGATTTTGTTTCAGTATGTGTGGGAATTAATTGGGCTGAAATTTTAAGAGTCCACAGTCAAAGTGGTAACCTGCCTGTGAAATAATCCATTGGGAAGTTCTTGTAAGTATGGGCCTGTGGCCTGTCAACAGTGCCAGGCAAAACATTGAAGATTTAAAGGTATTATAAGAGATAAAAAGGAATATAATGTAGTTTATGTTAGTCTAGGTGGGTTTTTAATGAATAGGTTTTTCCAAAAGAAAACTGTAAATTTTTCATATCTTTACATATTTGATTGATAAGAATTTTACTGTGAACATAACAAGCACGTTTTGACTTCAGTGGTATATATAACTTATACATAAAGCAGAAAATCTTGCTTACTCTATACTATCTTCTTTACACAAAATTAACAAGAAAGCACTGGTTAAATAATATATCTTAGAATGAGAAAAAAGGGAGTAATCACCATACAGATGGTGTCTAAATTTTTACTTTTTCTGGCAGTGTGCAATTGAAAAAGAGATGGATTCAAACATCAGTTATGTAACCTAATATTTCTTGACCAATTTTATACAATAGCCATAAAAGACATTACGTATGAGACTGCAATCATTTAGTCTTTGGCTCTCAATGGATTTGTTGCACTACTTGTACTTCATGATATTTAAGAACTAGTGCAAGTGCAGCAATCAAAAACTGTCTAATGATCAACCCATGACACTAACTTAATTCATTATATATCAGAAGAAATCTTGCCAGGCAACTGAGAGCACACTTCAGTTCTCCAACATTTTTCTCATACTTCTTAAGCCCAGAAACCTATGACGGTCTGTTTTCTACCTAGATTTCAGCATGGAGCTAATTTCTTCATTTCTTGCACATTCAACACTTTGTTGCAGTTCAGTAAAGTATAGCTAACTCAGCTCATAATTATATTTTAAGGAAGTAATTTGGAAAAATGTTTTTATTTTATAATTTACAGATAGATAGAGCTCAGATCTATCTACCCTTGGTGATCCTTCTTATTTGCATTTACATATAACTAAAGAATTTGTTTGTTAGAATTTTAAATGTAAACATAAGGCACATTTTACTTATATTTTATTATTTTAAAATGTTGCTGTAAGGCTGAAGTTGTAGTATTTTTGCCAGGATGAAGAGGAAGACTAGAAGGAGTTCTATTAATTTCTCCCGGAACAAAGGACAAGGAAAACTTAAAGAAGAGAACATACTATTCTACATATTGTGGGAGTGATAAATTGATAATATAAAAAAACCTAGAATTTATCAAGAGGTCTTCACCTCTGTAGAATAACATTTCTAACTCAAGAAAATAGGTAAGAGGAACAACGAGGGGGAAAAAACAGGAAAAATTGAAATAAAGGAAAGCAAGGAATGTAGAAAGAAGCCTCCTGAGACTTTTCCTCATTTTACTCCTTTTTGTTTTGATGTTTAATTGTGTAGATAATTGTGACAGGATCTTCCACTGTAATGTCCTTCTATCAACTAATAATAAACCATTTGATAATTCTTCTTTTCCAACAGCCATTACAACAACTAACCCATATTTCTAGCCATTTAAAGTCTACAACATACACAAGTGAGAAGTGTGCACACTGTCTAAAGCAGCTCTGATCGCTGTAGTCAGCTAAGGGCATTGCTATCAGTGCTTTGAAAATATAGTTGGGCAAGTGCTCTACAGGAGCATTTGGCTACTGGGTTGTTCTTAGTGCATTCTCAATTGCCACTCTGCCATCACAATCTGAAAAGTATGCCAGCAAAACACACAAATAGAAGTCTAGAGCAGTAGCCTCAACAGTTATTTCCTCTACCTTCCTGCTCTTAAAAACCCATTTGTTACAAATAGAAAAAAACTATTCATAGCATTAAAATAAACACATTCATAAAACCCAAACTGAAGGAAATATAAGGCGCTAAGTGCTATAGACAATCATGCATTTCATAAAAGAACATGCCTCTAGCTAATCTCTTTATTAAGACTGAAAAAGGGAAACATCAAGTCGAGATTTTGATTACTATTCAGAATTTCATATTTCTTTTTACTTTTCTCCCTTCTAAGCAGGAGGAAACTATAGGTGCCCTTGAGTAACCTTCCTTCTTACTCTTCATACCATTTTCACAGAAGAGTTGACCAAATTGGACTTTCACAGTCAAGGTAAAGATGTACATCAATTTATGTAACACTGTAATATTTTTCATAATATTCCCTACACAGCCCAAATATTATTCCGTTTTTTGACCTCTGATACATTTTAAGCAGATGTCTTCATTGAGCTGTCTACAGTGATGCCTAGATCTTTGTCCTGAGAGGCTACATCTAATTCAGAGGCCCTCAGTAGATAAAGGATACTGTAATTCACTCACTGCAGCATGTGCTCTTTCCCTCTTAGGGATGATGAATTTGATCAGCCACTGTTGAATTTATTTTCATTTGATGTGTCAGGTTCTTTTGGTGTTCTTCATCATTCTCCTTAGTCTTCAATAATCCATATAAACTTTCACCACTGGCTAATACTTCCTCCTTGGTAAACTGCTCCCCACTTCTAGGTTTTTAGCAGCACCAGGTGCAGTGCATTTTCTGGAGAAAACCAATTGCTAGCAGCCTTCCAGACATTCCTTTCTTTTGTTATTTGCAGTAAGCTTCGATCAGACAACACAAGGAAACTAAGAGATTTCCTTTGCATATTTCCTTTGCATATCTATGTAATTACTCCAAAAAGATTTTTAAAATCCTTTGCAAAGTCTGAATGGTCCATGCTTCCTATCCAAGACTATATATTAATAGGGATTTCATTATATATTCTACAAAAAATGGCATATATTTTAGTTCTAATCTTTTTATCCCTTATTTTTTATCAGTAAATCTCTTTGCATTGGGAATTCTACACTGCTTTGGTGCTTGGAGAACACTCTAGAATTCTGAAGACAGCACTGGAATTTAAAAATAAATTTTAAATACTTTGTCAACTCTTATGCTGATGGAAAACTAATCAAAGAAAGAACATCTGTATTAAAACCCTTACATTCTTTATTATATCTCTTTAAATTGAATTTTCTGGGGCCCTAATAACCACATATGGACCTAGGTTTTGTAATTTTTCTTACTAGTGGTGGAAACATTGACTTGACAACAGAATAATAATTTGCAAATCTTGGAATATTGAGTAATTTCTGCTGACGTCAATAGAATGCAGGTATTTAGCTGTAAGATTTCCTTTTGAAAATCAACAGATTTTAACACCCTATTACAATTGACGTTAACACAGATTGCTTATGCTCAATATGTTATCAAATCAGACAATTAATTTAACCAGAACTATGGATGCTTTTCACAATGGTTTCTGATATTCTGTACAGAAAACTAACTGGTAACAAGAAATCTCTGGCAAACTTTATAAAGCTTCCAAGATTTTTGTTCCATTTTGCTTTTCAGTCACATGGCTGCTTATCTGAAGTTTGCTTTGCTCTGTTAGTTCATACTTGATTTAGCAACTTCTTCAGAGATTAAAATCAGGAATTAAACTGACACTGGCAACAGCCTCAGAGAGATTTCTATTTATGTAATTTTGGTGATTGTATTCATTAAAGTCACATTCAGTTTTGAAGGTGTTTCCACATTGTTTTGCCAGTTCATGATGCAACAACACCTATGGCAACTTTGCAGGAAAATTAGACTGTGTGCTAGTCACAAGTCAAATTAATGTCTTTTTTTAACGCATTTTTCTCCTGATGTTCATTGTTGATTTGCATGCCAAAGTTCCAGTAAAATTTATGAATGTGATACATAGAGCAGCACTCAGAGAATGCTCATGGTAGCAGACAAAAAGAAAAATATACAGGCTACCTCTATGTGTGCTTCAAATGAGTAGCTTAGGAAAATGATCTTATGATTATTGATCCATTACCCCAATGGATCTGAATTAATGTCCTCTTTTTCAGACATTTTACAGTTTCCTTGCTACTGCTCCTGGTTTCTATCGCTAGTGACCACATGGCCCAAGGAAGAGAAATACCTTTATAACTGAAAACCTGTTTTATATATCCAAACTGAAGTGTGAATAGCACAGTTATATGACTGACATGGTACTATTCTCACAGATGAAGATTTGTTGAGGCTGCCACGAGGCACTGTTAGTGCATGAAAGCTTTTCTATTAGATTAGAATACCAAATCCAGAGTGTCAAAATGGCTGTATATTCCTATTTTTAAATTTATGTACTGTCACTTGAAATAGGAGACATTCACTGATTCTGTGATGTCCAGTTCTGCAATGAATGAAACTAGGGAGGGGAAAAGAGAAGCTGAATACATACAGCTCTGGCTTTTGCAGCTACAATGATTGGGCAAGAGTAGTGGGGAAGAGGCACAACGCTTGATGAGTGACCTCAACCTTTCTGCTTTTGAAGAAAAGATCCTGTTGATTGTTATTCTGCTAGTGACTACATCAAGTCTGAAAAATTTTTCACAAGCATGAGAAAGATTTCTGTTCAAGACTAGCATCGTCATTGTAGTTTGTGTCAAGTTACTTAAAGCTATTTATGGCAGTTTCTCTACAGGTTTGAGAAACAGCAAAGTTAATCAGGTCACTATGACTCAAGTTTTATGTTCACGTAAATCTTCATATCTAAATAGATTATAACATTTAAAACCACATTAGGAAACTAAACCTGGAAAATTAGAATTCACTGTAACACTCCTGATGAGAGCTTAACTTCAGGCAGTTCATATTGCAGGTCAAACTATTTCTATTCTGGAGGTTTTGTAACTGATAACAGAAGTTTCCAGGAAGTATGAAGCCTTGTCTCTATGATAAACTAGTAAGGCACATTTGCATATGTTTTACTGACACTTTTATTAGTATTTATCAATCTCTGTGCATACATTCAGATGACAATAAGCAACAATTTAATTTTGAGTATGTGTTTGTTAGATTTTCATATTAAATATCAGAAGCAGTGCTAAGTGCTTTGTGTTAAAGTTTTGAGAGATAATCCATTGTCCTTGTGTAAAAATGTTATTTTAAACTATCAATAACTTTCAGTTATAATACACAGGAAATTACTAATAAGGTGACTTTCTTAAATCATCTCAGCAAAATTCATGAGTGAAAGTGAAAAAACCCAAATCAATATACAGCTGTGAACAACTATCATGAAAGCTTAAGTACTCTCCAGATTCAAAAGGAACTCATTAACGTTCTGATAGCTCTACTGATGGATGGCATGTAGCTTATTATAACTAGATAATGGCTATAACCTAGATATTATCTGAAATAGTTAAACCACACTTTATGCCTTTAGGAAGGATACTTCAGCTCCATGAATGAGCCAACATTGTTTATTTAAATGGGAATATGTTCAGCAGCCAGGAAGCAATGCAAGAGGATGAAGTGTTCTCTATTGGATTAGAATACCTACATGAGAATGTCCAAATTGCTTTCTTTCCTCAATGTATATGTCTGTTCTTGATTTTATATATTACTATCTATGTGATTCACTCAGTAATTTCCTGCTGTCCAACACCATAAAAAGCTGCTAAGCTAAAAAGGTTGGAATTATAAGAATTTTTCTTTTGGGTTCAGTGTGGATTAAATGTTTGGTAAGAGAAGCTAATTCTGACTGACTTCCTGCCCACAGAAAACACACCCCCTCTTCCTACCCATAGGTATGAGCATTTTAATGCTTATATTGCCATGCTATATTTTAATATTTAACCTCAAACAGGTTTTTAAAAATAGCTATTTCAAACATCCAAGAATATTATCTGTCTTTACTGGTCTCATAGATGAACAGAATATGAATTTATATTATCTTTATCTTTATACTATCTTTATATTATATTAATCAGTATACAAGATATACAATACCCTACATTCATGGATTTTCTTGAAGGGTTTTCTTGGGTATAAGTACAAGGATTGCAGTCCTGGAGGAATGACTGTTGCAAGGACATGAATCTGTGCACTTTGAAGCTACCCTGCTCCCTACTTTACAGCTTTTAATTGTATTTAAAAATGAAAATAATACATCCCACTATATAGAAGGTAGAAAACTACAGTGAGAATGAATCTAGGTGTTTCTGCAAGGAGAAAGATAGGAAGTCTAAAAAATAAAAGAGGTAAATGAGACGTCAAAGGGAAATCAAAGAAATAAAAAAGACTATAAGAAAGGAGATACAGATAGTTGAAGAGGAGAAACCAAATTTTTTTATCGAAGATGCATTAAAAAATTAACTGCAGTTTTTAACGGATGAAATTAGGGTAAATTCTAAGCAAGAGTGCAAAATTATGTCTTTTCAGTTAGAAATACATTTTCTACAAAGTGGAAGCAACAACGCTGTCTTGGAATTTGATCATATTCTCTCCATTATCTTTGCTTAGGAAAAAAAAATAAAAATTGTACATCACATGAAAACCAAGGAATTTTAAAAGACCTATATTGGTCAGAATACTGTATGCAATTCAGGAAAAGAGTCCTTTTTTGGTCAGATACTCAACACAGCATTTTAAACTGAACAAAAATTTAAGTTAATCACTAGACATCTCTCTTCCATTACTAATAGTACCACAAGATTCTACCAAAGTAATGCAAATGCCAGAAGATCCTTTGTGATGTTGTGGTGTTTAGACAGTCAAGTAAAACACCAATGCAGCACTCATTTATGCACGCAAACGTACATAAATACAGAGAAAAAGGATTATAAACTAGCATTGTTGCACACTTCTGTGTATGTGCACATGCACACACAAGCACCAAGTATGTGTAAAGGGAGAAGGACCATTAACAAAATAATAAAATCTGGTTTCAAGAAGAAATGCTAGATTAATGTTCAAACTCTGAGAGAAAATAACATTAAATAAATAAATACTCTGGCGTAGTTCCAAGTTTGCATTTAGGTAACAGCCAGGGTCTAGTCAAAATACAAAAACCGATTTACCTACTAACTCTTCTCTGCCAGGCACAATTAGATATTGATCAGGTCCTTCTAACACCTAAAAACTGACTAGCTGTAGGTCAGAAGACATTTATAAAATTCATACAGATAAAGTCATTCCATGCTGCCTTTAGATCTGTTGAAGAGCTCAGAAAGAGAAAATAGAAATGTTCTTAGATTTCACAAATAATTAAAAGTGCTCCCTTTATTTCTGCTCCCTCACTTAATTCCAGTAAGAAGGCAATCTTCATATGAATATCAAAATGATTGATGCTAAAAAGCTATAATATATTAATTTTTATATGACCACATGTACAAATCTCAATGAAATACAGAGAACTAAAAGCTATTGTGGTTATGTAATTTATTCTTCCTGTTTACTCAATGCATTGGACAATGGTGTCACGGCATGCTAAACAAACACAATACAATCTCACTCATTTTATTCCACACTGACTGTTGTCATGTTCTGAAGAGCACTCAAAGACTGAGCTCGAGAGCAGTAGTTAAAAACAGCAACTGGCTGTCAGGGGTATAGTTTGTCATTGTTCCACAGACAAAAGGCAGACTGTCACAATAAACAGCATTTATTCATTTCAGATTTGTGGCTTAGGGCTGAGGAAGGGGAGGTGTCATTCGTAGTAATTGTAAAACACATAAATAATAATAGTAGTCTGCAAATCATTTATCAAAGAAAACAGTGGGAGTTGGCAGTGATGGAGGCAAGAAAATGGATGCTTCCAGCACAACCTAATTTACAGCCCTTTAAAAAAAAACCATTTTTCTCCTTTCATAACAGTAAAATGCAATGTTTTGTATTAACTGCTTACGTGGTGGGTAAGCAAGACAGAACAACTAAGTCATGACTTAAACGACTTACTTTAAACAAACCACTGAGTAGCTCTCTGAACATGGCTATTGTCAGCTGCTGTCAATTTTATTAACGCAACTTCTTCAAATAAAACCCATTTCATATTGGTATTGCTATCACCTCCTCTAGCTTCTTTTACTTAAAAATTGCATCTTTTAAAATAAATTATACTTCTCTGTGAAAATACTCTTGATTGGTATTTGAATAGAAGAGGCTTCTTTACTGAATGCTTATGTTTGTTTTTTCAGGATAACTCTCAATTCCTAGCAATAAATTTTTGTTAATACTTTCATGGGCTGAAATTGGAAAGCAAAAAATTAATGTTGTTGAAGTTGGCATTAATATTTTTTTAAATGTGAGCGCAAATTTTCAGGCAGCCATTATGACCCTTCTTTCTTGTAAGTTCCTGTCCTGATTTACAAGGCTGAAGTCCCAGCTTAGCAACACACTTTAACTGGATTATGACACCCCCTCAGCCAACCCTCTGAGGATCTGCAAAAAATCTGGGAAGAGAAGTGAAAGTAAAAGACACCAGCAGCTGAAAAGGTGTTCCAACAGGAAACTACATATTTAGTACTTCATGGTGAAAGTCCTGCTTCATCTCATAACCACTCCTGCTGCTGTCCAGAACACCGGCAATATTTCCTGGAGAGCAGTCTCTTCTTACGTACCCAGAAAAGACAGATGGATTTGACTTTTTCTCTGGTGAACCACACAATGTTCACCAGATGGAAACAATGCTCCCTATATAGTTTCTCAGGCACTTTTTCCTACAAATCCTTCCCTCCCAGCACGTCTCAAATCCTATCAGGACCAAGGGCATAAAAGGGCTAAGGAAAGAGCAGGTATGTCAGAGAGACTGAACTTGTGTTTCAGAATGGATCTCTTCCGTGAAAAATCCTATATAGTTTGCCGGAGAAAGAGCAGAGTGAAAGAGGTGACCTGGAATGAAAGAGTGGAGTGCCAAATCAGTATTTGAACCAGGAAATGTTATCACAGCTATTACTGCTTGGGGTATAGCAGAGAAGTAGAGCTCAGGAGCTGCAGGAAGTGACATGTCTGGCAGTGCAAGGGTAGCTCACTGAAGATGGGTGCACATGACCAGATGGAAGAGAAGCTCTGGCATTCTTGCCTTAATAAGACAGGATTTTTCCTAACTGATTTCAGAATTGAAAAAGATGCTAGGTTTGGCTGTCAGGACATGAATTTATGAGAAAATGAGATAACGCATGTAAAGCTATACTTGTTTAACATCTACAGCTACATGAAATAAAAAAAAAAAATAGTATGGTGAAAAACATAGGTTGAAAAACTAATTGACAACCATATTTTAGAAATAATTAGTAAAAATTAAAAACATAATCAAAGAGAAAAACATTTTTCTGAACAGAAATGGCAAAATTTTGCATTAATTTTAAATAAATAAATACAAAAGGAAGGGTTTAGTCCTTTCAGAAAGGAAATTTTCAGTCCAACATGAACTACACTGTAACCTTCAATTAAAGTGAGGCAATTTCATCTAATCTTATTGCTAAAAGCAACAAACAATAACTTGAAAATTTTAAACCAGAATTCATTCAAAATTATTGAAGTTTCTCTGAGACCAGTTAGAAATCTAAGCATAACACTTCTATATTCAGAAAATATGTATCTTGAAATAAGGAAAATATTCTTACCTATATTACCTTGCTAATGATTTCGTAGAGGTTCTCTTGAACTTTTCCCAACTCCTTTCTACCCTTCTTTAGATAATTAAATACATATATATATACACACATATATATATATACCTGGGCATACAGTACTACTCTTCTGGGATTGGAATATAGTCTCAATTCAACTTAGAATGAGAAACAAAATATTCATAGTATGCATCTCTCTTATGCAGCCAACTAAGACCTTTAGCATCCTTTTCTTGCAAAATTTCCCTCTCCTGTTTTGTTTCAAAAGCCTGGAATGCTATACTTGAAAAGACTGAACTTTGGAGTGCATTTCCTCGGTTAACTTTTGCCATATAAGGAATCTTAAAAATTTGAAGTTTTTCTTCCGCAGTCTACTTAAAGTCAGTCCCTTTTACTCAGGAATGGAAGCTTATATAATTGAACATATGCTTTTATCCCAGGCTCAGCCAGGTGCATGGTGTTTGCAGCATCCTGTACTCAGAGTGACAAACACATGCAATCATTAAAGAGTGATGATAACCTTCATTCTAATTGCATTAGCACAGCAGCTCTCTCAAATGAAGGGAGATTTCCCATAACAGGAACAGCTAAACACAAATGTAAATGGATCAGCGGTGTCACTCATAAACGATGATCATGGTCAGCGTCCAACAGTGGACAATCACTCACGCAATAACACAATCACTCTGCAGTTAATGCATGTCACTACTGATTTGCAGGGAAATTTTTGAAACCAGAATTTGCATGATCTATTTGAAACTTCCCTGAGCTGAATACCTGGTGTTTAGCTTTCTAGCGGGAGTTGTGACAGTAGCACTGCTCGCAGCAAACTGCCACTGTCGTTTGTTCTGCTTCAGTGCTGTTTGACTGCCACAGCCTGTCATGTAGGAAGAAAGCACCGCATCTAACCCCTTGTGACAAGGTTTAATCACCCCTATTACTCCTATTGGCTGTTCAAGCCACCTTGGGGCGTGCAGCGCACAGTTATAGATCTAAAAAATCCTTGCTTTATAAATGGAAAGGCTAAAATCTGGTCTGAGTCGATCAATCTGCTAACACACAATTGAAAGGATTATATAAATAATATTAATGCAATGCTTGAGATAATTTTTTTCATTTTCACATTATTAGGAATACTAAATTATTTATTTTTTTTTTCATGATTACTTTTTTAATGGATTCCAGATATACAAGTTCTGAATGCATTGTTATTTCTTTCTAGGAATCATTGTTAGAATGTGGACATATATGCAAGAGTGTCACATTTGGGATTTATTTTTTATGCCAAAATTAATTGACAAAAGTAAATACTGTATCACAAGGTGTACCTGTCCAAATGTTAATGCTGAGTCAAAGGGCAAGGGGAGGAGTGCTTAGAATAAGCTTTGTACAAAGGAAAATTCAAACTTAAGTTTTCCCCATACAAATCGACAATAATTAATTAAAACTTCATATACAACTGACCTATCTAAGGAAACCATTTCATTTGTGTTCTACACAGAAAACTGTATCTTCAAGCTAGTTTTAAGGATGTACTTTATGAGACTGCAGTCCATATTATTTATACTTAAAGCCTGAAGGACACATGGGTCAGAAACTGAGACTAGCTCAGCTGCTTAGAGCACAGTGCTAATAACTCTCCTGGTCCTTTTGCTTGCAGCTGGTTATCCAGAAGCCTGGGTAACACACAGCAAGCACATTTCTGCACATCAACAAATCTGTTTTCTTGATCTGGTCTTATATATCCAAGGTCCATTTGCTGGGACAAAGAAAATTATTGCAATAAGAAAACATTAACCCATAGTGAGTTTGGCTTTAGTGAGGTAATCCAGTAATATGAACTTCTAATTACTCCATCAGGCTAATCTTAGGCCTGAAAAATGATGTTAATGTGAGTCGTTACAATGGGAGATTCTTATACTTGAGATCATTATTAACACAGGTGTTATTTCAATTAAAATGCATTTGGAATTATCACATTTGTTTAAAAGAGACTGAGCAGGAAATGAGTTATCTGACAGGGCAGATAACTTGGTGGATCAATAATCTAGCACCAAGCTTTATACCCTTACCTCTCTGCTTTAGCCCAGTTCTGAAAATATGTGAGCAAGTGCACATCCTTCAGAATCAGAATAAATATTCATGCTGCTTTCATCATATACCTGCAAAGGTCCCTACAAATTAGGGATGAAATTTTCTATAAGACAAACATAAACACCCCCCCTCCCTCCCCCCCACTGTCAGGTAGAACTGTCAGCACTCCTTTTTATTATGATTAAAATGAACTATTTAATTTTCATTTCTAACGAGTATTTCTGGAGAAATAAAACATAATCTTGGGCCAGAGCATTTAAAAACTTGCAAAGAGCATGAGAATGTGTAAATAGGTGGAAAGTGCATTACATAAGGGTTTTAATTTTTCATGAAAACTCTTTCTAACAGGAAGATGGATTTTTTTTTTTTTTTCAAATAGAAAAGCACTTATCTCCATTTCTTCTGGCCACCTTAGGGAGAAAAAAAAAAAACCCTAAATCAAATTCCAGCTCCCAATGAAGTTTCAGTGTTTCCTGGATTCTTTTCCTGCATGTCTAAATGCAAAAGACCTGTTTCTGTGTAAAACGAGTTTATAGTCCTGACAGCAGTTTGTGTCCCTCACCTTCTAAACTATGTTCTCACTCTGCCAGTCTGCTACTGTCAATTAGAATAACATTACCACGAGCCTTACAGATTTTCTGTTACTAAAGACAAAAAGTAATTTACGTTTTCTTACATCTGTCAAACACCTGTGAAGTATCACCTAGAAATAAGCAATTACAGCAACTATCCAGCTGTAAACAGATAGATGTGGGCTGCTCAGCTAAGCCATCATCAGAAAACTGCATGTCCATACTTATTTATGATGTGTTGCAATGCCAGTTCATCAGCTACAGGTTTACACTGCATGTGTTCTCCTCTACGCCTTCTGTCTGCTAATCTGACTGATGTTTTCTTACCCCAATTTGCTTATCAGTTTTGAATTACAGTAAAGGACAGCTCAATACCACACTGTATTTTCTTTCTGTACAGTACTTTCACCCTGGAAGTAAGTTAATGAAATTTAAATCCTGGGCCACCGATCTGAGAAATCTGGGTTCCTGAACTGTCCACTCACATAGAAGACTTTCAACAAATTTCCTAATTTCAAAGGAATAAATGTTTTTTGTAGTTTTTCTGCCTTAAGGTGTGGCATTGACAATAAGACAGATAAATAATAAACATAAACCTTTAGATCCAAGTTTTACATTTATTTATAAAAAGAAAAATATTCTATGTAAAGATATTGATATGAATCTTTGGATATGAATCATAATAGCAGATTTTCACATCAGGTATTTGATTCCATCCCTGAACTCTGAAGCCTCTGCAGTGTGAATGGCAGCAGGAAATGGCTTTCAAACTCTTCTTAACAGATGGAATAAAATCTGCCAGGTTATTAAATTACTACACAACTATTTTTAGTTTCCATTTCTAAATCCTTTTTCTTCTTTGTCATATAATATGTCATTGCTAATCAAATCTCAGAAGCATTAATATTTTGAAAACAGAAGCTTGAAATGACAGTTTATTATTCTTCGCCCTGAACATTTTTGTTGCTACTTGATTTGTCTTCTAAAATTATGCAGTATTTATACAGATTTGTGTACTAAAAAATGGTTAAAGTAAGTCAAAACAACAGTTCATAGGACTTACAAGCTTTAAAATTATTTCAGTGATGAATAATTGCTGTGAATCCTTATCTAGACTGCAGTCTAAGATTAAAGCAAACTGTTTGCTGAAAGATAACAAGCAGAAATGGCCTAATAACTATGAAAACAAAAGGAAATGTCTTGACTGTCTGGGGTAAAGCATCTCAGTAGTGAAACCTACTTTATTTTTTGATGAATTGTACTTAGGAAGAATAGGAAGCTACTCAACTGTTGAGAAAATTAAACCAATTGTTTTCTCCTGTGAATTGTGTCGTAGTGACAGATTTTCTTAGTATACAAAGAATCCTTTGAAGGCAAATTTGCTTGTAATTCAAGTGTTATGGAAAAAAATTGTCTCTTTGTTCATGTACTAACAGAAACACCCACCCTTTTCTTACATGAGGTTTATTACTACTGCTACATCTACACTACATAGTGCACACTACATGTACACTACAGTACAGAAGTTAAAAAAAGGAAGAAGTTAAAAAAAAGAATTTTAAAAAAAGGAGCCTTAAACATGTCTTGCAAGTATTATCATAGCAAGTATTGCAGCCCTGAAAGGAAGTATATTAGCTGTAATATGATTAAGACAACTGGCAAATTCTGGTTGTACTTAAGAACAACAAACTTCAATCAGCTAAGGAGTCAATCTTGCAACCTGCAAATTGCTCCTGTATCTGATTTTTAGTAGTGCATCTGGAAAGTCAGCCTGAGACTGAACAGGAAAACACAACTAGGGGAAAAAGAAAAAAGCAGAACACACAGAGAAACTTAGATTGGAGTGATACTGTACAGCAGACCAGACATCTGGAAGCTGTATTGATTTACATTACTGCTGCAAAAAGCAACGCAAAAGAATGAGAAAAGCCCCTATATTTTAGTTCAGTTCTATTGAGTCTAACAAATGTGAAGCAATAGTTTTGGGACTTTTTTGGTACCACTAGCATAATTGATGTCACTCAGCTGCAAATAAATAAATGTATCAATGGATAAGGCTTCTAACTTCTCCCAGTTAAGGCATGGAACCTGCTGAACTTCTTCCAGTCAGGCATGTAAACTGTGAAATAACTTTACAACATGACTCATAAGGCACGATTTCTTAGCATAATATTTCTGTGGGAAATATTAAACATCATAGTTAACTACATGGGGTTTTTTACCCCATGGTCTATATCATATGACCAATGAAAAAGAAGAAAAGTATCAATATTTACGATTTTATTGAACATTTCCAACTGTTTACAGTATCCTTGATTTTGTGCTTTATAGCAGAGGAATATAATGGGAGATCTTTCACAATCCTGTATTTTTGTCTTCTTATTGATTTGCTTTTGAAGATGGGGGGAAAGATTACACAATTAGTCCAAAAGATGAATTAGAAGTGCTCTATAAATGATGTGTCTTCTGAAAAAGTGTCAAAAAGGAAGAATGGGAAGAAGAAAAAATGTGTTATCGAATAGTAAAGATGATAAACCTTATACTAAATGCAAGGCGCCAAGGTAAGGGTAGTTTCACAAAGTCCTTTCTTTTTATTGGACAGAACCAGATTGCAATGCAAGGTAAGAATTTAGGGAGCATTTGTTCCTCAGAACCATATGTTTTCTGTTTATTTTAGGAAGGAATGGTATCAAAATATCATCTTTCAAATCTCTCAGAAACTGTGTTCAAAGTTTATTTGCAATAGAAATCTAAACATAATATATAAAATAGAAAATGCCTTTTTTTTTTTTTGATAGCCTTTGCAACTAAGTAGTTTACTGGAGGAGCAATTAGGTATAGAAAAGTTATATGCATTTTTAAATTCAGAATGTAATATTTTACAGTTATTGCAATATGATATTGAATTGTTTAAATTACAGCATAGTAATTCATTCCTGCAGCATTCAGTGGCACTAGGCCTTTGGCCTCTTGCCTAACAATACACTAGACAAGAATTATTGCATTGTAATTCACACCCTGTCATGCCTTATTGCTTCATTAGAGCATAACCCTTCACGACATGACAAGCAATTTGACTGTTACCATAATAGATTATTATCCCACCTAACTTATTTTAGTTTTACAAACCATTCTTTTTTTTAATTCCTTTGTACATGCACAGAGAATTATCAGTCTTTACCTGTAAAGCGTGAATAGATTTAGGAAGAATAGCTAAAAACACAAGGTTATCTTTTTTTATTAGAACTATTGCTTGAGAAAACTTGGGCATTTCTTTTCTCCTTTCTTCTTTTTTCCTTTTCAATTTATTTTTGGAATTAAATCCCACAACACTTTGTGAAACTATTAAGACCCAAGTCTTCTCAGATTAGATCTATATTTTATTATTGAGCTTAGCTACCTAAATGATAAAGTTACATTATTTTGGTGAATTCTAATGTGGTGGTAAAACAACAATGTGGCTGATGTTACAGTGTCCTTCAAATTACAGACAAGGCAGTTGCTGGTATAATTTTGTTGCAATACAGTAGTTAGCTACTCTGCTAGCTTACATTATGTAATATGTAAAACATATTTTTCAGAAATAACTCTCTGAATAACCTTCTAAAGATCTCTCCCTCTTTGTGTTTCTCAGACTGAAACTTGGTAATATAAGAAAGGTAATCTGTTGTTATTAAAACACACCTGATTACAACTAAAAATTGACCAGGTGAAATTCCTCTTCTTCTTGTAAAAAGTCAATTATAAAACACATTGAGGAAAGCAAAACATTATTCCATGAGATGGAAATGGAAAAATATATCAACAGCTATGAAAACACACTTTAACATTTTAGCTTCCATTCAAAATATTTTAATTAGTAATTAATATTTTATTAATGCCTTCACACGGCCTTCATGTGTGCAATACAACATGGCCATTTGGCTATGAATAATCCTTTGGCTTTGGTGACTACAAGTTCAAAATTAAAATGTGTAAACATGGAACTCTGAAGATTTGTGTGAATAAAATCCTGAATTTCTTGAGAAGACATAGAGGCGATGCATAAAACATGCATACAAAACAATTTTAGCATGGAAATTATATACCATACCTAATAGATGTCCTACCAGTTTCATATAATATCAAGGTGCAATTTAATGAGGTTCTACTGAACTCTGTATGTCTTCAAGGTGACTAGGTTGTCCCTGGAACTTTCTCTGCTATAACTATAAAATGTCTACGATGTGACTGTGATATAACTGAAACAGCTGCAGTCTTTGATCATATGCTGGCAGTTTATGTACAGATGCACAATGTGTAATAAGGGCACACTTTATTAACTTGACTGATGTTCTGTTATTTTACTGGTTCCAAAAGCCAAAGGAGATTAGGCTCCCCCATGTTACCCTGAGAATAATTTATTGTTGCAGATATTCAAAATGAAATACCTATCATTAATGTCTAATTGATTACCAAAAGCAAGAGGCATACATTGGCCTCAGTTGATCTGACATTTGGTATGAACTTTAAAGCTGCTTTTATAGCTAGAACTATTATTTTGAATTAGCACAGAATACATTTTAAGTACAGTTTAAAACTACTGCCAGCACTCTGAATGTATGCATACATTTCCTGTTAATAGCTATTTCTACATACATGCAGACTAGTGAAACTTACAGTCAGCTTCTAAGTGCAAAAATACACAAATTCTGAAGGGTGACAATAAAGTTAGACTTTGCCATGCTAGTAGCTAGTTTTAAGCATATGTCATAATAAGCATTTATACTTTAATCTACTTCAGTATGGACATTCCCCAAGAAAGTCTAATTCTTCTAGCCCTTAAGCTTAACCCCTGGGCCCTCCCCCACCACTAAACTGCTGGCTCCTTTTTAGAATCTTAAAAGAGTCTGAAATATGTCCATTTTTTTCTCCCCACACCTTGAATGCTTCCCATTTCTGGAAACAAGCAGAGATACCAGGTAAATCTAAAATATAAACATTGAAATGGAACAAATTTCTTTCATGAAAATCTGGTGCCTATTTCATGAGCTTCATTTTCACTTCATTTTGTTATAAGTAATCAGAAATGAAAGCTGTAAATAAGGAATAAATAAGATAAAGTGTTCTAAGTTATCCAGTCAAAAAAAACATTGTCAGAAAAATTTTCTGAGACTGAATATCTTTTTATTGTACCCTGGATTACTTTAGAAAACATAGATAAATCTTTATGTAGACATAGGTTTGGCCCCCTTTCCACTTTTCCCCCTCTTGGATGCTTCTTGTACTTCCTATATACCATTTGCAATGCAATTGTTCTGTCAGATATCTCTGACACCTTTCAGCACTCTTTATGCCTTTTTGTCTACCATGTTCTTCTCAGTACTTTTTTTGTGGGCTTTAGCTCAGATGAGAATACTGGACTTTATTCAACAACTTCATTTTAAGTGACCCCAGAATAATATGCAGTTAAATTAATCACAAAGAAAAATTTATTATTGAAGTACAATAAGGAAGTTTACAAATATTATAAAATCTCTGACCTCTGTGGGCTAAAATTAAGAGAACATTTCCAGATATGCCACTACTCACCCAGAGAAATATCTTAGTTTGACAACAAACAACTTCTGTTCAGAAAGTATATATTGCTATGCAACACTATTTGTGACGCAAAGCATTCCCTGCTGACTTACAAGGTATTTTTCTTTTTTAATATTGAATACTGTGCCATTATTCAACTGTATATGAATTAATAAAAACTATAATTTTCATAGTAAAACAAATCTTACATGTAAAATTTGAAGATTTGACTCCTATAGCTAAAAATATTCCATAGTTCTGCAAGACTTCCCCCCCTCCCTGTCCTCAGGAGAATATAGATGTCTGAAAAATAACTGTTCTTATGCTCATCTGTTCTCCTACCTTTTCTGATGAGCTGGCTGCAGAAAAGTGTATAAATGGAAAGCTCAATTAGTGCAATTTCTGTATCCTTGGATGTCAATCATGACTTTTGAGAGGTGGGACTTTCAGAATCTCTGTGCATTAATTAAGAGCTCATCTCAGAAGAGTAGTCATTACACCTAAAGACAAAAAATAAGTTTTAATTAGAGTCTAGAAGACAGTGTGCCACATACTTATAAAACTAGTTCTTTAGCTAAAAAGGAACAGCTATGGGACTTTATTAGTAACAATGCAAAGGGCATAAATCTACTGCTTGGCGTTCAGAAGGCAG
This sequence comes from Cinclus cinclus, assembly GCF_963662255.1. Classification (NCBI taxonomy): domain Eukaryota; kingdom Metazoa; phylum Chordata; class Aves; order Passeriformes; family Cinclidae; genus Cinclus; species Cinclus cinclus. The sequence continues at coordinate 33,273,237 of NC_085050.1, forward strand.
AAATAGTCTCGTGTTTGTAGGCCTCCCTGGAAAAACAGGACAAGTTCTGTAACACTGAGTGCACACCATTCAGATTCCAGCCAGGTTGTACGAATGCCAAAGTGATTATTAGACCTTGTGAAATTACTGATGCTAGGCTGTTACACAGCTGAAGTTAGATTGTATTTCACTCTGCTAGCTCAGACTCTCTCTGACTGTATGTGCAAGAGGCAAACCGAGGCAAACTCAGCAGAGGGGGCAAGTGGGCATGCACAGTGCATCAGAGTCATTCACCACTGATACACACCTGGGCAGCTTTGGCTGGCCTGACACATACCAGGGCTCCAAAGAGGTTAGAAACAAGCTGGGCTAACCAGTGCCAGCTGCCCAAGACATCTTTCCTCTTGGCAAGACTTATCTGAGGACAATCAAATATTCTGCCTAGAGTTCCCAAGGGAAATAAAGTATAAATAATTGTTTATATAATTTTTAAATTAAAGGTAGAGAAACGAATTTTAAGAGCTGGCCTGGAAAATAAACATGCCAACTGATAACTCAGGCATGAAAAGGGGTAAAATTCAGAGAAAAAATAAGTTTACATTTCAGAGAACAAGAAAAAAATTTGAAATAAAAAAAAAAATGTATTAATGATATAAAAAAATCAAATCAGCACTCAAATTGGTCTAGGAAGAATGAGACAAAAATTCAAGCTCCAACATGAAAATAAATGAGGAAAAAACAGTCATAAAAATGGTCATAAAAATTCAGTGTTGCATATATTGTATTTTCTTGAAAGACATAAGTTAACATACGCTTAAAGTAATATAAGTAGTAGTAATAATAATTATTATTATAATTATTGCACAGAAAATGAGGACAATGGGAAGTCATGGGAGAAGGAGAATGAGATTTGCTATATATCCAGGAATAGCAGAACAAGTGTTATGACCTTCTTCATTGTTATTATGTTTCATGGTCTTTTACTAAACTATCTGTAAATACATTTAAGAGACAGATATTCTTATGAAACACTTGTTTGAGAAACACATACCATAAATTTCCAATCTAATCGATATACCCGAGGAATAATGAAAAACAGCACTGAATTTAACAGCAAAAAAGAAGTTGCTATTGCTGGTAGACTGTTCAAAGTTTTTTATTCCAAACAGCAGTGAGTGATGAAATTAACACTATAGTGAGGGAGCAATCAGTCTTTTAAAGATATTAATAAAAATTGTGGATAATTATTTATACCAATGTAATTCAGAGAATTTATAAATACCATAAATACCATAAGTACCATAAATAAATATTTTAAATATTTCATGCCCAAATTAAATTTTATAATATTTGGAAAGCAATTATTTCTTGTAAAATTTTGAAACCAATAATTGTTTTCTAGGGAATAGGCACAGAAACACTCTCCAGAATGTACTGACTTGGAATGTCACTGTATTTACTGGTCTGTTTCAGTGGGCTGCTTCAGGCTATCAGATAGGCTGGCAGTACACACCAATACACTCTTGAGAATGTTAATACTGAAAGTTGCTACTTAGAAGTTCAACTTTCATTCTGCAAAATAGAATATATGTTACTGCTATGGACATATGCATACTACAAAATCTGGTATTTACTTCTGTGTAGATCTAAGTTATTTTTCACATGATAACAGATTTCAGCAAAGGTCATGTTTAATATTGGCTAGCGTGATGGGTAGGGTTGTTTTAAATGAAAAGAAAAAGGAATTTATCCAAGGCTTGTCACTTGTATTCTCTGACGTAAAGGAAAGTCCTGAATCTTCCTATCTGGGGTTTCTCAGTGGTAACACTTAACACATTTCTCGTCAGCTGCTTCTCTTGGTTAGGAAGATGGAAGAGATAATAGATACACTAAGCTCCAGAAGAGAGACAGAACCTTTGTTCCTCCGAACAATTATATCAATTTTTATAATGGTTTAATTTGTTGTTATTCACAAGGGACAATGCCAAGAGCTGAAGCAGAGGACTAGCAAAGTACAGACTGCATGTTAGCAGCATGGTGCCTTCTCAGTCCTTCATGTTTCCTAGTTTGCCTCTTCTGAACTCGTAACTCCAATACGCTGTTTTGGAAGCCAGCCATAAAAGAGGCTAACTCAGACAATAAAACCTGGGTGATCTACTGAACTGTGACTGAGATTTGTGACCTGTCTTAAACTGAATCAGATTCAACTACAAGACTTCTTACAAGCAGCTCGCACCAAGAACCTGGCAGAATGTCAACACAGTTGTACTAAACACTCAACACAAAACTTGCTGAGAACCACATGGTATCATGTATTGTCATGGAAGTAACTTAAAGCTGGATTCATTCACAGGAAAAGAACAAGAATAAATACCAATTAGAAATAGTTTCTTACAGAGAAGAATGTTATATAGCAATTAAATTATATTGAACAGAAAATCAAAAAGAGGAACAATACTAAAATTACTTCAGGCACCCTCCTGGCCAACTTTGAACCCTTCACTGAAGTCTGAAAGTTTGATACCTTGTCCAAAATTCCCACTGTGGTCAACAACGAAAGGGGAAGGCACTTCCAGAAACAAAACAGACTTAAAAGAGCTTCCATCTTTACACTTGCAGTGGGAGTGTTGAGCACACACTTGGACATGTTGGTGAGTACTTGTATTTATTTAATCTACATCCTACAGTTTGATTTTCAGTGGTTTCTAGTAAATTTCAGTGCAGCATTGAACATTTATCTGCACATTTAGATGCTACTTGAGATATGGGCAGGGATTTCGCAGTTCCTACAACACTAGCCAAATGCCGATGAGCAGTAGTGTGCAGAGGTCCTTCTTCCTATTGATCAGTGCCTTTCCTGCTTCCTACCACAAAATTAATAACATAAAAAAGTACCAATATTTTCCTATTTATACTGAATTGTATTTGTTTCTCAAATGGTTAATACTTTAGTCTTTGAGGGAAAAATGATTAAACTTATCCTGCTTTAATAATTTTATTTTTCCTTCCTCAGAAAGAGAGCAGAGCAAGGAAAATATTTTGATTAATTTATCACCATAGATGTGTTCTTTCCTCCAGTTAAACTAACATTTTAAGAAAATTTCTGAGTGTCCTATAAAAAATAAACTTCAGTTTATTTTTTTGTGTGTGTGTGATCAGAGCCAAGAAGCCTATAGCACACATACTTAGCTTTCAATCTAGAAACAGATTATTGGGTTGGAACCAGAGGTTATTCTTTGTTAACTGATGAAACATTTAACTGATTAGCCTTGAAAAAGAATAAGAATCTGAAATTCAACCTGAATATCAACGTGCTCACACACAGGGTGGAGATAAGCCAATAAACATAATATATAGCTTTTAACTTCATGGAACATTTCTTATGTTCAGTAGTTTCTGCTGAAATTGCAGTAACAACAGAAAAATATTTATGCAATAACTATACAGAAGTGTGTAATAAGACACTGTAAAATATAAAAGTATAAAGAAAAATTAATTAACATTTAACTGAAAATAAGTAGGAAAACTTATTAGAAGTAGGAAAACAAGTGAGAGCAATTTCTCCATGGCCAGCACTGTCTACAGACCCAGGCCTCTTCCTGAAATCCACCCATTTATCATACAGCATTGGAGTCACTTTGAAAAGGATTCCATTGCAGTCAGCAACACCCAAAGTGCAAATAGAAGTTATTAATCAGACAGTACTACCATAATGTTTTCTACTGTCAAGACAACAACCACTGCTGACTAATGAATAAGAAAAGAGTTTGTTTCAACATAAAATACACCCTGTATTTGATAACTTGGGTTTCAGCATTTTGCTGCCTCATTTTGGTACATAACAAGACTTTTTATTTGTTAGCTTTTTCTTAACTTTCCTTATCTCAATTTCTGTGTTAGTTCACAGGACTACAGCAGAAAATAGACAAATCATATAACAAAAAATTCTTCATTATTGATTGGGAAATTTTTGATTTTATTATATTCTTGCACTTTTAAAATTTGAAGAAGTTAAAACATCATGATATTCATTATAATATAAAAATACTTATTAATTTTGGGCAACACAGGAGGAAACATTTTAAAAATACTTAGTGTTTTTTAAGTGGGCTGCCTGATATCATTACAGCTTGTTGGATAAACCTTTGCAAGAAAAAAAAAATCATCACAAACAAAATATAATATAAAAATTCCAAGAGTTAATAAGACAAGCAGAAGAACTACTAATTGCAAAATTTTTGTCTGCCTGATTTCAGCTTGATAAATGGGTTTCTTCCACTTGTTGGAATTTTATGATCAAAAAGGTATTAAAATGTTAACAAAGATCTCACAGAATGGAGGGGATTAAGGCAGCACTGGAAAAATGATGGAGTGATCCTGATAATGAAACATGGTTGTGCAGAAAAAATTGAGCTTAAAAATGAAGTACCTGGGCTTGCCTAAATTTGAGAGAATGTTTTAAGCAACATTATGCTTACTTTTACTGAGTCATGCTGCCATGCTCATAGAATGGTTTAGGTGGGAAGGGATGTGAAAGACCACCTAGTTCCAGCCATGGGCAGGGACACCTTGTTGGAACCTCTACCATTTAGAGAAGGAAGTTATGATCTGGAATGTATTTCCAGAAACCTCCTAGATTGTTAATGCTCTGTTATGTTGTTCCTTTAACAGATACTGGGAGAGTTGAAATGCCTCATGAGAACCAGGCCTCCTGAACATAGGACTGCTCCTAGCTGTCTGTAAAGGGCCTCACACATGGCCTTCCTGGTCAGGTGGCCTGAAGCAGACCCCCACTACAACATCACCTGTCCCTGCACTCCCTTTATCCTGAGCTAGAAGCTTTTGGCTAACTCCTCATCCATACCCAGGCAGAACTCCAGGCACTCCATCTGGTCAATGACAAAGAGGGCAGCACCACCACCTCCTGGCCTCCCGTATCTGTTCTTCCTAAAGAGCCTATATCATTCCATTCCAACATTCCAGTCACAGAAGCCACCCCACCACATTTCTGTGATGCCAGTAAGGTCATATCCCTACAGGCATGCATACGTCTAAATCCTTGTCTATTGCTCATGCTACTTGGTCTTCCACAGAGGCATCGAAATTGTGTCCCCAGTGAAGCTGACCTAGTGGCTGAAGCAGCTGGAATGACTTTGTGCTGCTCTCCTGCTGGCCTGTGATACTTCTAGAGGCTTCTGGGCATCTATTGCTGGCACTGGAATCAAACTGGTAGGAGTGGAATGGATTAAAATTCCCCTTCCCTGGAAAGTTTCATTTAAAGTCATCATCTTGTCAAATGTATGAATGAAGATGCTGTTGTCTTCCTCTGATAGATGAGCTCCATCAGCCCCCAGCAGACCAGCTTTCTCAAAGTGATTCCCATGGTGTAACAGATAAACCCCTGACTGTGTCACCATTTGTCAAATCACCAGATTAAGCCAGCCCTTTCAAACCCCTTTCCTCTGACTAGCAGGATTGATGAAAACACTACCTGTGTTCCAGAGTTCCTTACTACTGCTTCCAGGACTCGGTAATCCTTCTTGACACTCCTCAGACTGCCTCTGGCAGCATCACTGGTGCCCGTGTGAAACAATGGCAGTGGCTCACAGCCAGGAGTCAGTACATGGCTTTATAGTCTCTCGGTGACATCCCTGATGTGAGTTGAAGGTGAGCAGCACACCTCTCTAGAGAGCATTTTAGGTTGCCAAATGGGTGCCTCCATAGCTCTCTGAAGAGTCACCTACTATTTACTGCCTGCAGCCTCTTCTTAGCTGCCCTGGTTGTTGCACACGGAGCAGGTTGGACTGCACTACTCAGCCCCAGCAGCTCTCCTGAGGTCATGGGTCTTTCCTCTTCAGTTTGCAGAGCAGTGAATGGGTTCTGTAAGGGCACCTCAGGCTTCAAGGAAGTCTCTTTCTTCTGCTGCTCCTCGCCCTTGCAAGCTTCCGTTCTTATGTATTGCTGGCCCCCTTCCTACGATGTGTGTGCTGTTGGGGGAAGTTTTCAGCTGTTTGGCTGCAGGCTCTGGGTTCCCTGCAGACTGTACTTGGAAATAGCTATTTAACTCCTCCTCAGCCTCCCTGATGTTATATAGCCTTATCACCACCTCCTGCAGCTCAGCCACCTGCATGTTCCACTGACCTGGGCAAGTGAACCTATTGTGATCAACCTTTCCTGTACTTGTGATGTGTTTCTGCAGGGAATGGATAACACATGTCTTTTTAGGGAGATACTCTTTGTAACTTTGATCTTTGTCACAAAACCTTACAGAAATATGTCACCGAGACAGAATCAAAATTTACAGTTGGGCTCACCAGGTTCATCCTAGCAGAAAAGGGAGGGGTGTCCTAGTATCAAGACTAGGAGCAGTAAAGTAAAAGAAGAAATGGTGGCATAGTCTATCTGAAGAAAACACTTGTAAAGGTTTTATACAGGATGAATAAGGCACTGATTGACATGAAACTGGAACAAGAATTTGAGAGCATGGCTTCAGTCTGAAGTTAGGTCAACTGCCATATTCAATCCTGCCAAAGTGTTGGTAAGGTTTGTCGCTTGAAATAGAAGCCTGCAAGACAGATCGGGGAAGAGACCACAGGTGCAGCTTGCCCTGTACTGTCATAACAATAAATAAGGTTATCTGTCATGATCAAACCATCTGGAGAAGTCCTTTATATTGTACTGAATAGATGTTATGCAGTGATTTAAGGTTACAAAGAGTGCTTAAAATAGCACTGATTTGCAAGGAACAGTCTGTGGTCCTATAATTAAAGGCAGTATCCCTGTAAATGTGCAGGCAAACATTGTAGGAAGAATTTTAAGCAGATTTTGGTACACTAACGATTTGTAAGTGATGATACACAACTTTAAAAAGAAAAAACAGATGACTGTTCAAAATGCTATATACTGCAGCAGTCTAGTACTGAAAGCAGTGATCCAGACATCAGTGTCTGAGTATATTTTATCTTTTTGGAGAAGTTATTTAAAACAGAGGTGGATTTCATCATCATATATCAACAAATCATATTGCAAGAAAAATTATCTACCCTGCAAGTAGTAAATTCACAAAACCCAACAACAACAACAACAAAATCTATCTTTTTCTTGCTAGTAAGGTATACACTCAAGATTTGCAATTCAGGTATATATGGAAGTCCATCTGATCATGGGATAACCTATGGGACACAATTAATTACAGCTAAAAGAACAGGATCTGAATTAAGCTGTATCTTTGAATTACCCTCCTCCTTCTGCTGTAGAATACAAAAGCTATGATAAAGGACTTTTTTCCAGAAATCTGAATTATCATTACACTTAGTTTTCTACCGCTATCGCTTCAATGTAGTGCACGCTTGGCATGCTCCCCAAACATCATAATAGGAAAATAAATGAAAGGTATATTTTTCTTTCCTGAGAAGAAGACAGGTAGACTGAGAAATATTATGTACCATGCTGATAGTCTACAGCATGTGCAAGTGAAACCAGCATTGAAATGAATTCCAGTTCCTTTGTTTTCTCCCTTGTGACCTCTCTTCTGACAGACTCAAAATCCCCTCAACTTCACATATATAGAATATGAAGGACCACAACACATTTGGTACTCTGAGAAAAATCTGCCTGTTATCTATTCTCCACATTTAGTCCACTTCACTGCAAAAAGCTCCTCTATCAACATTTCTGTCTACAATCATAAGGTTGCTGCAGCCAACTAAAAACTTTTTTAAAAGGAGCTCTTTGTCTCTTTCTATAGCTTCCTGTTCTTTTCCCAATAAACTTGGCACATTTCTCTGCAACACCATCTTTCTGTGGGCTGCAGCATATGGGGCTTAATAACATAGCATCAGACTGCAATTTTTAGCCTAGCCTTTCCTGTTCAGCTTCACAAAATAAAGGTGACTGCTGCCTACCTTCAACGACCCTCACAGACAAAAAGAACACCTTGCCAGAGAACATTTTCTAACAGATGAGCAAACCTTCAAAACAAATATGATGTCTTCAAACATAAACATGTCTCACCCCCCCTTTGATTTAAGAACACACTTTAACACAGCTTAATTTACCAAATATATTAAACCTGAAATGTTCCCTGGCTTTACAATCAGGAAGATCAAGCAGGGCTACCACAGCTTTTCTGTGCTGCTATTTAGCACCTCTGAATCAAATCACCAGCTGTTGGAGCTTTGCCTACACAACAGTAAACCAGAGAAGAGTAGCAAATCAGCACTTCCCTTCTTGGGCGGGCTGGCTGGCTGATACTTTAAGGGGAAGAAAGTAAAGGCCTCATTAAAGTTGTTTTTCTTGGTGAAGAAAAGCAAGTCAGGGTAAGGTAATACCCTTAGAGTGTTTGCACATAGCAAAAAGGAATAAATAAAAACAAAACAAAACAAAAATAAACCAACAAAAATCCCCCCTCCTTTGCAATAGGGCAGTTACTGCAGTTTAATGATCTCTGTCTGGATCACTGGGATGTTGGGGAAGATGTAAGCATCTTTTTCTGATGCTTACCAGATGATTTAACTTGATGAAAAATGAACCTGCACTAGGAGATTTCTTTCTAAGTTGCAAAGCTGCAATTCAGGGTTTCAGGTTTCTTTACATCTGTGGGAGCATATGTCCATCTCCCCTTCTGGGCCATGTGTGTCTCATGTATCCATTTTCTGGAATCTCTGAAAATTCTACCCTTTTTCTCTTTTTTCTTCTTCTTTTTTTTTTTTTTCTTTTGTTTGTTTATGTGTTTTTTGGTTTTGTTTTGGGTTTTTTTGGTGGTTTTCTTCGTTGTTGGTGGTGATTTTTTTTTTTGGTTGGTTTTTTAAAATCCATTTTCCCCAGATTATTGAAATGGAGGAAAAATTATTCGTTTTCATAAGGTGTAGAGTTGTACATGCCACTTTTACTGACCACCTTTATAATTAGTCTAGGCAACTCTGATTAAATCCCCTTTGAATTTTGAAAAATACTTTAATTGAAATACTTTACTAGAATGAAGTTTAGGTTGAGTTCCCCCCCCCGCATCTGCTTGAACTGAGCACTGAAGGAACTTGAAGACACTGGCACACAGCTTTCCAGCAGTACTGTGTTCTCCTCTGGCTGCAGAAATATCATTTAGCAAAACATAACCTACACCTTGTGGTGGAAAGCTGAAACATTTGAGTAAAGTTGCTGCTACTATCCTCGCCTCATGCATGTTAATGCCACAAAGTTTGGAGTAGTATTTCATTGGCAAACTAGTAGCAAACCTAATGCTTCAAAAAGATTGTTAAAAAAATTACTTCTAATCATAAATATGCTTTGTTTACTTCCTATTGTCGATAAACATGGTCACAGCCCAAAGTCATACCGGTACTACATTAACTTTATGGCCTTGAAGCATCAGTGCTTAGCGGGAAAGAATTTTCTGAAGGCTTGGAAAAGTAGAAAAAATTGTCATCTATATAACTTTACAAATGTGTTCAAGTTGAACCCAGCAGTCATTTTTATAGTCATAACCCATCTGTTGACAGTCAAGTACCACACTTCTGGTTCAGAGGCTACCTCAGCTTTATGAGTCATGATTAAGAACAACATCACTACAATTTCTGTTGCAAAGCAATCATGTGGATAGAAGATATTCACTAGAATGTCAGCGTTACTTTCCCATATGCTGTTATGTATAGACCATTGTGTCTAGACAATGCAGTAAAACATCTAGTTTGCTCCTCAGATTTAAAGTAAAGGATCTGAACAATGATGGTGAAACTGTACTTTTAGCCAAGTAAAGATCTGCAAAAGTATCTCCTCATTGTTAGAGACAAATTTGTAAACTGTCTTACAAGAAAATTGAAATAAAATAGCCTCATAGGGTGTTCAATCGGACTAAAACAGCATCCTTGTGTACCACAGGAGTTATACAACATTCAACTTTCTATTTGCATCAGTTAAAGGTGTAAAGCAGTAGTAAAATAACAAAATTATATCTCTGATTGCCTATGCCCTGTAGCAAGTGTGATAATGTTTTTCTGTGTGCATGACACTGCTTCTGCTTACTGTATGTAACTAAGGAAAGTGTTAACCATACTAAAGTTTCTGATGACAATTCTAACAGGCTGGCTTGATTTCTACTTTTACATGTCCATGTACATATTTGTTAATACACTTTTCTTATTCAATCATTATCTAAGTCAACAGAATGAGCTTCATCAAGACAGCTTGTATTTATCACACTTCATGTACTTAAATTGCATGTCACCCTGTTAAGTAAAGTCCAAGGAAATTCTTGATTGATTCTGAAGTTAACCATATGGTTATCTAGCAAGTCAGCAGAAACTAAATTAATTACAAAAATCACTTTTATGTAATTAGTATTATTAACTAGTATTGTTTTAATGCTTATTTTCTGTAGTCTTTGGTTGGGTTAAAATGGCAATGGTAATTTAGTGGTCACCATTCATAATATAACCAAAGCCCACTAGTGCACAAAAAAGGGCGCAAATCTCAGAACAGTTCAGAGAGCTTGTTTTCTGATATCTAGATTGAAATTAAATGTGATTATGATATTATATAATCACATACCTTTTAATGAAACTCTAAGAAGTGAAACCAAGCTTTTCCTTGCATGCTGACCCTTTTCACCAGAATAAGGATAAGGGTAGGGAAAAAATAATATTTTTCACAACAACACCTAACCACTTTCAGTCACTTTTTTCTTCTTTAGGAACAGGAAAAGCTCAAACCAAACTAAGAATAATTGCAAGGAGTATTACTGCAGTTGTGAAAGCAAACTCTGAGAAATGAGATTTTTCTTTCTTGGGTATCTGCATTTTGATATATTCCATATTTGCATGATCCTATACTGTTTTTCCCAAAACTCTTCTGCCTCACTGAGCAAGGATGTGCTCTGGGCATGAATAGGGAACACTTCATGAAGGGTACTGTTAGTCATTAGACCCCTCTCAGATTTCTGGCAGAAGTTGCAAAGTGTAAAATAAAGAAAGCTGATGCTATCAGAAGGACTTGTCCATGTACTAAACTTTTGCTACGTAGAAATGGACTCCTATCATAGACTTCCTACAGGGTACTGCACATCTCCTAAAATGTATTCTCAAAGTTGATTTCAAATGGTGTATTCCCTGTTTCTGTGTCTGTTGAGCTGGCTTGAAACTTTGTGGTCCATTTAAAGAATGATGAAGATTCACAACTTCAAACATTTCCATGGTGGTAATATTTAACATGTGTCATGAACATAGACCTATACGATTCTGATTTTCTGCACAAATAGGGCTCAGCATCCTAAACTGTGTACTCAGATAATTGGATTCTTTTACTTTAGTCCCTATGACTGCTTGACACAGAATTTTAGGAATAGCTTTAAAACAGTGTAACTTCCTGGACTTCTGACTCTTGCTGAAGTTTTTAACTTCAAGCTAGGCACCCAAAATTCTCAAATATTTCTGTTGGTGAGGTAGCTAAAAGGGAAGCATTTACTTTTCACTAGCTTGCGTATGGATAGACACACTCAAGACTGACCTGTAGATCAAGATGGAGTGTATGTGCTGCCAGCAAAAGAGCACAAGAGCATGATGTAGGTACTGAAGTGTCAAACTCTTATGAGGCCAGTTTCCTGTGCATTGCCATCAGAATCACAGTAGAGGTGACAAGAGCACATTCACAAAACCATAGTGGACTTGGGAACTTTGAAGCACTGCACTTTTTGGAATAAGTGTGAATAATATATATTAGGATTCCTTGTAAATTATTGATTTTGCTTCTGTGTCCCTGTCCTATCCATCTGCTCTGGCTCCTATGACAAGTACAGATAATGATCTCCAGCCTCACAGGTGGATTTTGAAATTAAATTGATAGCCATGAATAAAACTCATACAATAATGATGAGTTTCATGCAAAAGATTAGAGAGTAACAACTATATAGTCCAAAATGCCTTGGACCACTCTTTGTGCCTGGGTGATTGAAAAAGTTGTTTGGTCATCCCAGCCTGCTCCTGTGGTCTGAATCAGGGATAATCTGGAAAAAAAGAAGGAATCATGTAGCGGAAGGCTGTAGCATTTCATACAAAAAAAAAAAAATCACCTAGTTGAACTTTCCATGGGCAAATTTAATTCTAGTATTTGTAACTCCTGATCACTTGATTTTGGAACTTTGAAGTTCTGTTGTTTTAGCTGAATTCACTCTGCTGACAAATCTTTACATAGTTCTACACGTTCCAGCTCCTATTCAACCTATGCCACAAGAAAGAAAAAAGCAGAAATCCCATACCTTTCCTATGTTTTGGGGAGCTGCACAAAAAAAAAAAAAAAAATTGAGATTTTGATATATTTTTATATCTTTGAGAACTGGTGATGGTGCCTTATCAGTCAAACACCTACATGTTTTTAATCACTAAATGCTGTTCAAACTCATTTTATGTTCAGTCTCACTTGAGCTGATACAGTTATTGAGTCATTCAGCATCTGGCTGGCATCACTGAATAAAACTGGGTATCATGCAGATTTGAGAGTTATTTAATGGTCAAAATTCTGATATATAATTTTTTTAAATGTTTGTAACACTTCAGGGCTTTGGAACTAACTTGTTAAACTGGCTAAAAATTAATAAGAAATCAGAGTTCTGTCAGGTTTCTCTTCTTGCTCTGCATACCATGAGGATATCAAGGCATGATGAATATATTGCCCTTGCAAAGAAGGGCTCAAAACACACTGGACAGTACTGCTTGTATTCAAAGCTCACCCTGCAGAGGGGTCTTCGTTTTGCGTGTTCTGGCTGTGTTGGCTGTCATGAAAACAGGAGGTCACTTACTGACACTTCATTAAGGACTTCGACCCTAAAAATATTTAATCTGCAAATAAATGTATTTAATTTATCAAAGATTAGATTTATTTAGCAAAACACCTTTTTGGAAGCCAATACAAATTATTTTCTTCAAGCATGTTTGGTTACTTTTGAAAGAATGACTTTTTTAGTGTCGTCCACCTAATTCCTAAATGACATCCACTGCAGGAGAATCTCTTGTACAATGGCAGCAAAGGTGATACTCCTCTTGCCTTTTGTAATTATTTGAGGTTTTTTAGGTTATGCTGAGAAAGACTACAAGGATATTCAGTGCAGAATGTTACAAGATGGAAAGGTACAGAATCAAAGACTCAAAGACTTGCCTGCAGGCACCAATGCCCCTTGTTACAGCAGTTCATTTTACTTGCAATTTTACTTTACAGTTATGATACTTGTTTGAGCCTGATAAGATTTCAGTGTACATTACTGTGTTTCTATTTTATATTTATATTTTGTGACAGGGTATATCCATACGGAATGCACAGGGCTAATTGGTTCATGTCCTAATATGAAAAACTTTGTTGATATCTCTTGTGATAAAACTGTTGTACATTAAAATTTCCCCTTATATAGGGGAAATATATATATATATGTATATGTAGTTAAAGTAATGAGAGAGGATGTTGCTAGGATCTTATGGCACAGAAAGCCCTTTTTAAGTGCCCTCTAAAAAAAATCATTTTAAGGTGGAAAGGGAGGAGAGTGATAACATTGAACATTGAACAGATTCACATTAAGTTTATACTTTCTCACCCCCGCAAAGCACTAAATCTGTATAAAATAAAACAAGACTTTGTTCTACATATAGTAGTTTTCAGTTATCTGAAAATACATGTTCTAGTAGCGTGTTCAAAAAAAGAATATAACTGACACTAAGTTTCTGTTAAAAGAATTCTGTCAAGGTAAAGAAGAAAGGAAACTAAAGAAGCTGTACATCACTGGTATGTGGTGTAATTAGCTGTGGCAGGTCTTTAATTGTCATAGACAAGATGACAGAAGCTACTTATATCAGTTTTGTGGACTATTTATATACCAAAGTCATTATGACCCCTGAGATTGTTTAAAAAAAAAATAAATTTCACTAATGAATTCTCAGTTTTTAGGCAGAAAGCATATCCTAAAGCAATTTTGACCAAAGTCTGTGATGCATAAGTGAACTAAAGCTACCTAAAAGAAAGCTGAGAAATCCCTTTAGGAGAGGAAACACCACAGTAATGTAGAATCAGTTATGATGGTACCTGTTTTTTGGTTCTCTGTGTGCAGGAGCTGTGATGGGAAAAGGGGGATTTCTGCTGTGAAAAAAAAAAAAGTGGTTCAAAAAGTAACTGGAAGTAGAAAAATGATAAAGCAACTTACTGTTATTGCATTCTGTTAGTTGCCTAAAATTGTTATATTTCCAGATAATTGCAAATGGACTTGGATTCTTTGGAAATATGTAGTAAAAGCAATGTGTGAACATTAGAGGATGTGTCAGAAAGATTCCTGAAGTTGGCTGTAAAGAATTTTAATTCTGCTTAAGTAGCTCATATGTACAACATGCAGCATGTGTGTTCTATTAAGAGATAGCCAGGATGCACAGAAGGGACAAGGATAACATGAAAAAGATGAGCATATTTCTTTGAACCACAGAGCCTGGGATGTAGAAAAGAAAGCAGCGTTGGCAGGGAGAATGGGATGATGCCAGGGGAAGGATGATCCAAATGCCACTATCCTTTTTGTGCTACACGCAGCTTCAGTGGGGAACAAACTCTTGATAAACACATTCTACTATGGCAGAAAACAGAGGTGTGAACAAAAGTGAACTAAAAGAACTGGGAAAAACTATGGAGAAACCAGAAACCAAGAAGTTGTAACTCCTGCAGATTTCAGAGATAGGATCTTTTATTGAGATAAAATCTTCATTACCTAAGGGGAGAATCTGAAAGCAATGCCACACACCGGGTGAATGTTCCAGAGTCTTTTGATCTGTCTTTTAGACACTTTTACAAAGAAAACTTTGATAGGCTCTTGATGTTCTAGCCAAAGATGTTACCACAAACTCTGAAATAATGAAAACAGTTTTATAACTTATAGTTTACAGAGATAAAAGCCATACATTTTTTTACAGTAATATATTTGCACATGTACTTACTTCTCAGATTATTCTTGTGTTTCTTAGATGTGATCCAGCAAGATAACCAACAAAATAATTATAAGAATGCTGGTGCCTGCATAAATTCCTATTTACTTAGAAGTCAGCAGGCAACCTCCAAATTCAAATTTACGCATCCCTGAACACATGATGTGTGTTGAGGGATCAGAATCAAATTAAAGCTCTAAGTCACAGTATCAGAAATGGCTATACAAGCCAAGGCTGTTTATCCACCAAAGTTAGGAAAGATGTATTTAATAATCCAAAACTGAAAGAAACACTAAAAAAAAAAACCAGATCTTGTTTTTTGGGGAAAAAATGAAATACATAATGTTATATTATTTGCTGATGGAAAACTAATTATTCTATAATGCTGATGTTTATACAGTGGGTTTTTACTTCTACAGTTGTCTTTTGTGTAGGCTTTAAATAAATGAAATAGTCTTTGTTACTACAGTATAGTAAAAGCTTCTTAAATCAATATAGCCCTCAGAGAAATCTGATAGAAAAAGTGGTTATGCACTTTCTGTTTTATTTACAGTATAATTAAAGTAATTACTGTAGTTGTTACAGTAGTACAACTTTTATAATTTCATAGCTGAAGTGAGATCTTGGATAAATAATAGCTATCTAGTGCACTGACTGGAGAAATTATTTACTTTTACAAGCTATTGATTACCTTAGAATTCACAAAAGAAGCAAAACCACAGACTCTCTTGCAGAGGACATCTATAAGGACTCTAAATAAATATTATGGCCAGGTAAAGTTCAGTGGGTATTTCTTTCATATAATACTATTAATAAGGTTTACAAATGCATATGCAAACCACTTAATTTTTAAAATACCATTTTTATGCCAATCCATGTCTGCTTTTCATTTTTAAATAGACTAGGTAACTTCTCCCTCAATGAACTTCTTTTTATGTGTTTTTATCAACAAAAAGTAATTTTGTATGTACTTACGTCAGAAAAATAATTTTTAACGTCTTTGTTTTTTTTCTCTGCAGCTCACACAAGCCTGACTGTTTTTCAATTGAGCGAACATGTCCTCAGCATGAAACAAAATCTTATATGACTGCAGTGAAATTACTTATATTTTTAGAGACATATCAAGGCATGAAAGTTTTCACTGTCTGGCAATAACTTACAGAGCACTTGCCATTGAGATTGATTCTAAGAGTTATCAAACTAGAATAAAGAAAACTGCAGTATTTCCCCAGTCCTGGGGATCTGATGGAACAAAATAATTGACATAGGCCACTATACTCTAAAAAGCTTAAAATTCCACCTGGTAAATAATAAAAAAAAAAAAGTCAGATGTTTCATAGAGGATCTTTTATACTATTCAACGGAATTTTCCTGAATGAGAAAATGCCAGCTGTGGGTTGTATGGGGGGGGGGGGAAGCACATAAAAGAAGAATAATGAATCCTCTTTCACTTTCCTTGTAGAAATAATTTCATATACTAAAATGTAATGCTCTCCAAATACTTATTAAAATCTTTGATTGTAGCATCTAGTGAGAATAGAAATAGAATGTACCCCATATTGTTCCCCTTTAAAAGAAATGCAGCTATTACAATTTAATAGACAAAATGTTTATGTGTTTTTTAGAAATTCTAGATGATAAGCATAACTACTTTTATTTTGAACAGGTAATACTGAACAATTAAAAAAAGGGATTTCTGCCTCTCAATTTCTGAATCAAAAACATAAGAACATATTAACCTTGAAATATCTTTTTCCATCTGCCACTTCCATCAACACTGTAGTCATCATTTCCTTCTGTGGACCGTAACCATAAAATTTCCTACTTGGAGTAAAGCAAACTGATTTTCTACTCAAAATGTGTTCAAAACCAGAAGTCTTGAGAGCAATTGCATAGTCTTCTGCAGGTCTTTGAACTTAACCAGAAAAGGTTGTAGTCCAAGGATTTATTTTGCATGTCCTTGACAATTTGCAGCAAATTTAAAAATTGTTTTGTTTTTAAAGAGTGTCAAGGAGTATTATGTGTCTAAAAATGAGTTTTAGTTGGATCCAGTTACTTATAAATCTTATTTTTTAAAAAAAATCTATATAATTTATATATTATATTACATTACATTATATTATATATTACATTAAAGCTACATAAATATAATATATATTATATAATATATATTATATAATATATAATATATAATATATAATATATAATATATAATATATAATATATAATGTATAATATATAATAATATATAATATATAATATTGTATATATACACTTATGAAGACTTAATTTTATTATTTCCCCCTGAATTTACTAATTAGTAGAAATGCAGTAAATAAGATTATATTTGTGTATTTTTAGCCTGTGTTTCTTTTCCATGGCCATAATTCTAGTTAGGGTTGCAGCAGTACAATCAGTAAATTAAAAACTAGGATTTCAGTTGTGCAATACAGAAGTTTCTGAATGGCATCTCTGACACTTGTATAGCACTAAGCGCATCCAGCCCCTTTGTTTCAGCTTGAGGAAATGCCAAACTTTCTCCACTGAAATTTTTCTTCCTCTTTTTCTATGGTTTGCTGGGAAAGATTTACCATGTCAGGACAGAGGGACAACAGAAATACAGCAAAATACTGCACAAACCTAGTTCCTACTGAAACACATAGTTCTCCAAATACAAGCAATTTTAGAGAACAATTTAATAAATTTTGAAGAAACAAAATTTTCAATTACCCCAATATTATTTAAATACACACCTGGATGCAGTGTGATTGCCATTCTGAAATTGTAAATGTCTTTCATGCATCCAAACCCTCTTATTAAGCACTAAAACCATGCCATGTATTTTCTAGATGAGCACATATTTGACACTTGGCACCCTCCAGGTCTCCTTATATATAATCTATTCCCATGTCCATTTTGCACCTTCCCAAAATCTTAGCATTGTTTCTGTTTTAAAAATATTTATTTACAGCTCATCTCAGATAAAAATTGCTTCTGTGGTCAGGGAACAATCCAGATAAAACTTTCCCTAAAGCATGAGTTGAGTTCCACAGGTTTGTCAATGTTCTTACATAATATCCTCTCCTGCATTCACACCTAAAACTTCATCTTAGAAGCTTTAAAAGTTACTCTCCAAAGTTAACCTATTATATACCCTCAAATTTCATCCTATAACAGGGGTGTCAATATGCAAGATTACTTACTAACAAGAAGCATTCTCTGCTTGTTCAAGAAGGGGAAGCATGAAATGCAGTTTTGATAGCAACAGCTGTACCTACGAACGAAAAAAATCAGCACTGCAAAAAATAAATCCACATAATTTATTACCACATTACATCTCTTGTGAAAGTCCTATAAGTAAGGCTGACCAAGAATCCTGCTTCCAAGGGTGGAAACGTTGTGGGGTGAGGACATTGGAACACTACCCAACAAGAAACTCCCAGCCTTCTGCAAGTTACAGAAGACTTTTTGAACCACAGAGAATTTGAGTATCTAAGGCAATCCATGGCAAGATGTTCCATGTAATATAGATCCAATTTGCTATGTTATACTAGTTAAAGGTACTACACTTCTGTAATTTGTGTTTTTATCTGGGAAAATTTTAACTTCTGCAGAACTGTATGCATGTATACAGATATATATATAAACTTCAAATAGTTGACTGGGCTGTTGTATGCAGTCATACAAACACTTCAGTTTAGATTAAGATGCCCTAAATTAGCCTTAGAAAATCTAAGCCAGAAGCCATTGTGAAAGAAAACCCTTTCTAGTTCACCTCCCACCTTCATTCTTCCACATATTATAAAGCCAAAAGCAATAAATGAACAGCATATCTCTTCAGTCAGCTGTTGCCTTGGTGCCTGATGGAATTTTTTTTAACCTTGACAGCTTCTGAAGAATTAGCAGCTTAGAATTGCCAGGTATTTTCCTAATATAATATATATATATAAAAAATAATCCAGACTCTCTGAACTCTTCTTGCTCTCTCCTTTACACTATGTAAGATTTTTGTTTATTTAATTCCTCCTAGAAACATGAGGTTCTATTGAATGGTGCTCATGCTGCTTGACCATAGGTTGAATGCTCAAAACAATCAATGCACAGCAGAAATAATGCACTGTGATGGAAAATATAAACCTTTAACACCCACTCCTCCACATAAAAGCAAAGAGCAGTAAAACTTTGTGTAAAACTGAACTTAGCATTTGCTGCAGAAGCCAAGAGACGTATACTAGAAAGTACCTCATTCGTGGTTTTTAGACAGTACTACCTTTCTTATTAAGTGGTGGAAAGAAACGTTGGCAGAGAATATTTTACTAGCAGATGGCACTTAAGTTGGAATTAAATACTTGCAACAGTAACCCATTTGGACACTATTCAAGAGTGAATGATTCCATGCAAGAAATTACTTAGTAAACCAGGACTTCTCAGGCTGGAAAAGAGATGGCTGAGTAGGAATGTGATAGAAGTTAATGGGATGAATAGAAATTAATTGTCTAATGTCTTTTATATATATAAAAAACAAAAGCTTGTAGGTGAGGTTTACTAAATGCAAAACAGGCACATCTGCATCTGAAAAGATGTAAATTCTGTCATGGCCCAATATTAGAAAAAAACATATATTTTTTTCAGAAAATGAGGCACTTAGGGGAACACAAAGAAAATCTCAAGTGAATATATTGTAAATATTCTTAGAAATGCCATATTGAGAAAACTGCATTCTATGAAATTCAAGAAACTTATGTTTCAGTTACTAGCATGCAGTATTTTTGTGTCATAGCTCTATTACTTTAGTTATGTTTAATTCTATTGCCAGCCAACTCTGACTGCTCAGTTTAAACTAGGCTCAAATCAGAAGTGGTACGTACCTGATGTATGTACGATCTGGTACCACCATTCACCATTTTCAAGGCAAATGGTCACTCTGTACATACAGACCCCATTACCATTTTAATGAAGACTTTGCATAATAATTTATCACATTGGCTCTACAGCAATGCTAAATATTTTTTCCATTCTCACATTATATGTTCCTTGAATTTAGTTTGTACATTTTTGCACTGTCAATAGTTTTGCTTTATCTGAAGTGTGCTGTACTATTACCCTGAATAATAATGAATTGAGTAAACTCTACAGCAACTTCTATCTAAACATAAGAAGCCTTCAACAATTAATGGTATTCTTCTGTGGTATTTCAAAAGAAATGCAGGCATTTCCAGTCACCTTTGAAAACCAAATTTTGAAGAAATTGTACCACCGTAAATTGTTGTGTGCTACATATTTGAGATGTCGGTAGGTTTGAGTCCTGATTTTTGTTTGATTTTGCATTCATTTACTTTCTGTAAGTTGCAAGTGAAACCTATTTGAAAAACTGTCAAATAAAACAGCTCTTCTGTGATGTAGGTGATGGATCTAACACATTCACACTAAAACTCTAGTTTATTTCATTGTTATTCTTGCTCTCTGAACTTGCAGGTCAGTAAGATCAAGATTTTGCACAAGTACAGGAATGCAATCCTATTTCCTTAGTAACAATCAAACTGCATTTTGCTAAGAACCACTACAGCAATTTCTAAAAACTCTATCAGCTTAACTTGTGTGACAGAACAGAATCTGTCCAGGTGTTGAACAAAATTGCATCTTTGGGCCATGAAACAAACATGTAAGAATCTCTCTCTCTGGAATTCCACTGGTGTGTTTCTAAAACTGCTCAGTTTTCACTGATGTTTGCAAGGTACAGATAGAAATGAAGATAAATTTATCCTAGAAATTTCAGAGCATAGAGAAGACACACGAGAATTTCTGAGATATGGAAAAGGTATTAATTAAAAAATACTAAATAACAATTAGCTGAAAGTATAAAAACCTGTTAATTTAATCAAGTATTTATTCAATATAATCAAAAGCAAACTTATATGGGAACACATTTCCTACCACATCTGTAAATGTTTAGTTTAGTGTACTTCCTTGTGACCTATGGCAGTGCTGAAGCAACTTAACACTACCAAAACTGATTTATTTCAGAATCAGATTATATAGAATCGAACCTTGCTATACAGGAAAAAGTACTTGCCCTTGGATATTACTTAGCTTGACTGCAGGGCTTTCTGGAAACAGCAAATGTTTTATAAGTGTCAGCTCATGACTAAATCAATGTTTATGCATTGATACCTTTGAATAGCAAACACTTGCTGCCTGCAAGCTAAACAATGTTTTTATCTGTTTGCCTATTTCTGGTCCTTCAACCAGAGCACAGGGTGTTGCAAATCGCATTTAGCAACAATTATCTGCTGGAATTTCGTGAAGAGGAAAGTAGCATGATTAATGAAAAGTGACACACAGAGATTACTTTGCTATGCCAGTCGCCCTGGTGAATGGGTGACTCTGGTGAACTGAAGCCTGACCTTTGTTACTTTTAACGAGGTCATCATGAATGCAAAATGCTTGAAAGATTAGCCACTACAAATGCTCCGGTCCTACTTAATGATGCTTCCACTAATGAACTGTAGGTATCCAGTTAAATATAATTATACAGTTTTCACATTTGAAACAAAGGTTGAACAAATCCCTCCCCTCTCTTCCTCCCAAAACGGTTTTCCATCAAGGTGTTTAAAAAAACAACTTTGGAACTCATATCAGAGCATGTTTTCTTCACACATAGTTACATAGGTAACTAAGAGTCTAAAACTGAACAAGGAATCCAGCATTTAAGTAACTTCCGACTGACCAACTGACCACTGGATAATTGCTTAGTAGCTGTAATGTTTACATCTCATTTTCATCCCTGAACAGCAGAGGGGCTCAATATTCTGTACTTTGCTGTAAAAGTGTTATATAAGCTCTAAAGTTTTCAACTGAACTGAGTGAATGAGCATCGCTCCACTTGTAGTAAAGTCGCGCGAATGTGAGATAAGCCTTGCAGTAAACAGCTATAAAATAAAACCACTATTTGGATTAAACATTTCTGTTGTTGTATTGACTCATATTAGCTACCCATTAGTGTAGGTAAATGTGATAAAGTGAAATTGAGAGTGGAAGCTTGAAAGCAGATCTTGAAGAAACATTTGACTGAAAACACATCTACCCTGACATGAGGAAAAATAAAATTTAAGAAAAAGTTTCAAGATAATGAATAATTGTTTTCACACCCATAAATGCTGTGGGAAATGTATTTGATTATCTAATCAGGCAGAGACACCATCACCATTCTAATACTGACAGAGTAGGTCTCCTGCCATGAATTTTAATTAAATATAAAATTGTGAAGACATATCACCAGAAATGGAAGAATGAAAAGTATGTGAACAGACATTTCAGCAGAACACTCTTTGCTTTACAGATGCATAAAAGCATATGGTTTGTTCAACCAGAATCCATACAAATATATGCAGTAGGCTGCAGTTTCAGTGAAGTTCATCACATGGCGCCTAAAAAAGCAGGACAAAATCAAGTCCTAACAGTATGTCCAATAAAACTCTGCAATATACCACATACTTTATTTGCACTAGCCTATCATGATTCCTCTCTACTTGGCAAGCAGAAACAACCCTGCCATTATCTGCAATGTCTCCATGAATTACCAGGATGGGAGTTAGGGTGGTGCCGATTTCAAGCCAATAATGTTTACAGTAGCATTAATTAATGAGCATATGCAAATCACAGACCTGAGACTATATCACTGGTCCCATACCAGACAGAGCTAAGGAATTTATTTCTGTTAACCTCCACAACTACCTTAAGGATGTGTCTAGGCATTGGTTGGTCTTTCCACCAGAAAACTAGAGATGCGACAAGAGGAAATGGTCAAAAGGTGCCAGGGGCTGTTCAGGCTGAATATTAGGAAAAATTTATTCACTGAAAGAATGGTTAAGCATTGAAACAGGATGTTGAGGGAAGCAGCAGAGCCACCATCCCTGGAAATGTTCAGAAAACCAGTGGATGTGGCACTTCACAATATGGTTAAGCTGGCATAATGGTATAAGGCCAAAGGTTGGACTTGATGATCATTTATAGCTTTGATGATTCTATGATTTTATTATTCAAGGATAAGAGATGGAACCATTTACAAGAAAGCATTTTTGCCATATGGTTTACCTTCTCTCTGTTTTCAGTAGAAAAGAACTGAAAGCAGATATTTCATACCAGAGAACAAAGTAAGACTTTGAACATGCTACATCCAGCGATTGCTCTGCATCCATGCAGTATTTAGTGTTTTATGACAGATGTATCAAGACAATATAACACCAAAGTAAAAAAAAAAAAAAAAAAAAAAGAGTAAATGCAGAATTAGAAACATTATATATGGCAAAATAATATTTTTTCCATAAGGCCTCAAAACTAGGATATTAAATAACAAGATTTTACTTTTACTTTTGTATGGAAATCTTCACATCTTTTCATAAGCACAAAATCTACTGTAAAATCTTTTAAAATTAACCTATGAGAAATGGTTATGTTTGACTTCAACAAAAGCCTTAAAATATAAAATAGAAGGCTTCTTACAAATGGTTGTAAAATGTCTGGATAAATTAATTACCAAAGGTTGCACATCATGATTCTGAGGATTTTACTATTTTTCTAGATTAGAAGTAGATCTACCCCATAAACTTTCATCTAGAGTTATTTGGCTTGCAGGAAAAAAAGGAGGCGGCAAATTCAGAATTTGCCCAAACCTTGATGTTGGTGCAGGTTTAGAGAAGAAAGCATGAAGGTCTTGTACTTCCCACTTTAGAGCAGAGAGGAACCCAGGTCTTAGAAGGCCAGGCAGAGCCTGAATTTAAGTTTTCCTGCACCAGCACAGGAAAACCCCTACACAGGGTTCTCATAATTTGCTTTTCTAGAGGCCTTGCAAAACAATTCATTCAAGCTTCGGGGAAAGCTTTGGTCTTCACGTTCTAATTCAAATGAAGACATATTGTTCTTGGGGCTCTTATCTATTGAAGCCCTTTATACTCAGAATGTGCCTAAAATTAATTAATTACAAAGCTATAGAGTTCAAGGTCTGTGACTTTGAACTTTAGATTCTGAATGCACATCTAGGTTATTTCTTTCTTTGGTTATTTCTTTCTTTTCCAATAACTCAAGTCTGTATTTAGATGGAAAGAAAAACACAACAATGCACCTGTGGTTTACTTCATACTTGCATGTCTTAGAATTGTTACCACACTGGCAAAATTACTGAATCTCTAATCTTTTCATTTAAAACCTACTAAAACCCCCCAAAGCCCCACAATAATAGAAATATGGATGACCAGAGACCAAAGGAGTAAGTACATTATTGTGGTTTGCTGTTACCTTTAGCTAATAACCATTATAAAATTTAAGTTAAAAAAATGAAAAATGTGATATTTAATCATAATATGCCTCTTCTAATATACATTAATATTTTAAAACTTTATAATGGTAACAGCTTTGGAAGTTTATCTTGGTTTATCATTTATTTATGGTGCTGGAAGTCTATTTAGATACCTTTCTGCCTACTGAAATGTTGGAGTAGGAAAGCTTGATCTAAAACAAAAACTAACTATGGATAACAAACACTTGTTCAACAATAATTCTTTTTGGGCGGTTGCCTGAATACTTTTGTTTGAGAAAATTTTACATTGTTGATTATAATTGTGATATCTTACCTCTTAATAAATTTTTCAATTTGTGCACAACAGTTCCAAAGGAACTTGCAAATGACAGTAAATCATAAAATTCATTTTGCTTTGCATCAGTTCATTCATCCATGTTCCAACTAATCACCTAATTTCAAAATTCAATAAGCCTAAATACCTGGATTTATGATGCTTTGTCAAAATTAACAAGGGAATATCAACAATGTAGAATTAGAAGTCTATTTCAACTTAAAGACAAGCACCTAGTTGAAAACAATTAAAAAGACTCTGCAGCAATAATTATATCCACAGTGTATGCAAATAAAATAAATTAAAACTGATTTTATTTCTGCTTTGGGAGATTGCAGGAAACACTAAAAAGCTTTAATTTAGTCACTTAAAACAATGAAGTTGTTTTGAAGTAAAACTTTCAAGAGAATGAATTGAGCATGGAGTACTAAACATGTTAAATTGCACATAAAATGTGCATGTAGATGTATTTTTAAAAGTAGATTAGTTCTATTTATTATTCCAGAACTGCAATAGATCAGAAGGCTTTTATTCTGATAGACAGCATTTTGCTTACAAGTTATCTCCTGTGATAATATATCTAAGGAACCCAATCATGCTATCATATAAAAATGGAAAAATAAAAAAGCTGAATTAACATTTAAAAAAGATATTAACAGTAGCATTTAGGAAACACATTGTCTTTTTAAAGACCCAATAATCTAGAATCCATTTTTTATACATTAATTACCTGCCACAAGAGTTTTAGCTTTTTTTTTTTTTTTTCTTTTTTTTACACCACTGTAGGCACTCTACAACATACTAGAAGTTCTGCAAGTTCTGGAGACTTGCGTACATCTTCAGTATTAAAAAGGAGCATTTGTTTTATTTTTGGTAATAATTGTGACAAACCTAAGTATTTTCTTCAATAATTTGGCATCTGTTTTTCAGATTCTGTCTTGCGATTATTGCATTTAGGATGCTTATTCAGTAGACAAAACTGCAAATTAAAGAAATCAAAGGAAAGAAATGTGCTTATAGTAGTGTATGGCTTTTAGGGGATAAGCAGAATTAAAAAGAATGAGCAGGTGATATAATTTATTTTGAAAAGATTTAAAATCTGCAAATTTTGTTGCAGTTAAAAGGTCTGCAGTCCTTTGTTACTTTGATTAAGTTCAGATGCAAAACAGCTAATGGTAAGAAGACACTATGCTATGCTACATATTTTATCTCCTATTCTTGTAACTCTCAATCCACAAAAGGCTGGTTTTTATACAACATGTGAATCACAAGATCTAGTAATTTTTTGGTGATTCTTGGTAAATTATTTCATTTCTCTTTATAGGTATTTTGTCCTTCTTTTTCTGATTAATTTCTCTAAACCTGAATGAGCAATATTCTGTAAATGAGTACATAGGCAAATATAACCACATGTTATGAAAATACAATTAGTAGTTCAAAACCTTGCATACAATTAATAAATATATCTTTCTGTTTCCCTCACCGAATGTGGGTTTTTCTAACCAGGTATACACAATGCCCTTTTCCCCTAATATTTTCTTCCCTCTCCATTTAAGCAACTGTATCCTAAACCTGGATTTTTTACTTTTGGATATGAAGAATGGAGACATCAAAGTGCTCTAACGAGATCTATCAAAGATTTCAATACTGCTTTGGAGCATATCTGTGAAAATGTCTTAGTGCAAAAAGTATTAGTGTTAATCATCATGTTTTAGATTCTGATGAGAGATGACATTTTTATCAAGTTTCCTATCAGGTTCTAGCCTTGCTGTACCAATAAAGGTATTTGGGAAAACACCAGATATTGTACTTATGATGCATATACAAATAACAAAGGTTTTCCCTGTGTGCATATTCAAATCCGCTTTCATTTATAATACTGATCACGGAGAAAAGGTCACTGAAAATAATACGAATTTCTAGTGCAAGAAAAAGGTATGAAAATATTCAGGTTGTTATCTTTACATAAGCCAGCATATGCCAAAAAAAAATGGAGACACCTTTTGGTACTTTTAAAATCAAATCATATGTGCTGTATTTTGAAGGAAAAAACACCTAGGTTTCGATCTTCATGATAAAAATGTAAATGATATTACTTTGATGAAGGAGGGTGAAAACTGATATTTAAGCAATGAGTATAGTTAAATGACTGTGAAATAATTCTATATTATTTTGAAAAGACAGTATCATTCTTTGCATGCTTTAACTAATACCGGAGACAAATGTAGTTACGGACATTTCAGAACCCGTGTACCCTTCAGGAATGTGTACAAATATGCCTACAAAGATATAACATTTAAAACAATTGGAAGTCCTAAATTTCAAGTAGGTATTGAAGTTCTGTCTCCTACAATAACAGAATTATGCACTTGGTCTTTACACTGAAGGACTAAGGAGGCTGCAGCCTGATCGAGGTCTTCTTTCTGGTTGTGAAGCATTGCCATAAAAAACATAACTGGACATGTAAATATCCTCTGGGTCAAAAAGGCATTTTTTTCTTTAAACAAGAAGGAATATTTTGTTGTTGTTTAAAAAAATGGAAACTGTTATACAATCATCAAGAGATTGTAAAGCTGGAAACACTTTTATTCTACATGAACCACTCAGTGCATTCTCAATTTCTGAACATAATGGTAAGAGGTTTTATACTAGGAAATTCATGTAATTAAGAAAAGGCCAGCAACATAACCAATGTGTGTGCAGGAATGGCAGCATTTTTCTTAACTCTATTGTTTGAAGGCAGTTGCTGTAGCATACAGCTGGACTTGCTCTAGTATGGGGCACATGGTTGAGCCACTGATGGAGAGAAGCCAAGAAGGATTCAGGGCTGTGAAAAGGAGAAGTGGCTTGGAAACATAAATGATAATCCTTGTGTTTTTCAAAAAGTGTCCAGCAACTTCGTTCTCCTGTGATCTCCCGCTCAGTGGCTGATGACATGCTTTTAAATCCCGAGTGCTGCAGTTTCTCCTGACTGCACACATGCACACATTGTCACAGGTCCCTCCTTCAGAAAAAGAAGTGTTATCCCATTGTCCATTTTACAACAGGAAATGTTGAAGTCAAGATGCTCAGTGGACCAGGGTGACATTTATGGGTCAAGATGCACATTCAAATGCAAGCTGATTTTCACAGCAGGGATGTGAGACACAATGACACCTATAAGCAAACCCCTAAGCACTGTTCTGAACAAGTATTTTTCCCCTTTTTTTTTTTTTTTTTTTTTTTAGTTTGCTACTGGATACAGCATATCGGTTTGTTTCTGAGGAGAAAATAACTTTCAGGGATTTCAGTAACACGAAAAGAGAAAAGAAGATTTTGGATTTCTACCTTCCACTTGATAAAAAGGGCTGAAATTTTACTTGCATTGTTTGCACTGTTAGGACAATCTGCATGGAAGAGTCGGACACTTGGAGATCCAGCTTGTGAGTTCTCTGCCAATTTCTTCTTAAGTCTGTGCCTTGCTGCTTGGTCCTTTCCACAGGATGAATTTATTTGATCGCTTCAGGTCTGTATAACAGACAGACCTACTGGTAACACTCTTGGCAAAAACCTTGATCCTTACCTAACACAGGTTTTTTGAAATCAAGGCATCAAAAAACTGGGACAAATAGCTGTCCAGAGGAACTTTTTTTTTTTTTTTAATTCCAAAGATTTCTATGGGAATTTTAGAAAAAGAAAATAAGGGACCAAAAGGCTAAAATGTTAGTAGCAAAGGAGAAAATGTCTCTATTTTCACTTTAGATATATTGCTTTGATTGGGTGTTTACGAAAAAAGTGGTGAATTGAAGAAAAATTAATTTATAATCATAATTATATGGATGGACCTAATTAACTTTAGTATAACTAAAAACCAACTGGGGAAATTCTACATTTATCCTATCATGAACACAACTTGTGTTTAACTCATCTCATATTATGACTAGTCTCTTTCATACCAATTTTGGGATCAAAGTGTTTTTTGAGCCTAACTGAGGACTCTGCATATAATTTTTCAAAAGTCCTGTAGGAAATTAGTAACTTTTTTTTCTTACTGGCTTTCTATAGACCCTGGATACTTCCAACAAGTGCTAGATGCTTAAAGCTTTTCTAAAAATTCTATTTTTTAACCTATATGTCATACTAATAAATAAAAAAATGATTTAAGAATTTTATTTCTATATTAAATTACTAGCTTCCTTTTTACTTACTATATGTTATTTTTTGAATTCTCATATATTTGGGGTTTTTTTGCTGAAACAGAAGCATAATTATGAGTGGCTTATTTTCTAATAGTCTATGGCTTTTAATGTTTTCAATATCCTATTTGATTTTCTAAAGTCACAATTTTTCTTTGAAAATATCAAAATCTATGCAAGTAATCAATCTCTGAGCATTTCACATTTTCTCATCAGTACTAAAATAATTTCTGGCTTTAAGTCCACTAATCAAGGAGTATTCAGGGAAATAAATCTCATTTTTATGAGTAACTGAACGGTAAACATAGAAGCGTATTTCCAAAAGACATGAATATAATCCATATTGTGTTCACGAAAATCCATGCCCTTAAAAAAAAAGGAAAACCTAATCCAGTTTAAAAACTCAAAACTCACAAAAATATGATTTATAACTCTGTTGAATGAATATTACTGAATAGTAGTTCCACTTGCTCTATTATTTTTCCTCACAAAATAAAGATGTTGATTAATAAGAAGCTCAAAAGAGGATTTAATTTTGACTGTGTGATATAATTATTTTCCCCTCAGAAAGCCTACACAATGCGTCAACTCTTAAAAATTATTGCACCAGGAAATAAAGGATAATTATGTTGGCAGCATGCTTCTTTTTCTTTTAGGTCGAGCAAGATATCATGTGGGAGGAATTGCCAAGCAAATTCCATGATGAATTAGATGACGCAGTATGTAGGACCACTAAAGAATCTTCCACATTGTAAGAAGTCCATCTCTGCTTCAATTACATGTAAGTGGGAAAGAGGGGAAAAATAATTCCTTGTATGCAACTTGGTTCAGTAAAAATGCATCCAGTGTGGCACTGGCACGTTCACTGGCTTCATGGGAACACTTTTAGCAGAACAATGCTGGCCATTTGGAGCTGGCCTGCCAACATTTCTGCATAAGCTTATCGGTATTTGAGTCATTTCACCACTTGGCATCAACTAAATTCAAAAGACTCCTCTAACAGTAGGCTTTATTGTACTGAGTCTGCACAGAACAGTGAAACTAGTTTGTCCTCACACAGCAAAGGGCAGAGTGACTCAGAATATGCAAAGTGATTCTACTTTGTTGATTTTCATTTGTCTCCAAAACAAAAACTCTTAATCACTAAAATGTCATGACAAGTCAGACAAATGGTAACAATTCCCTTGAAACTATATTTTAAGTCAAAACTCATCTGAGAAAAGCCACTAACAGATGGGGAAATGTTTTACAGGATTTGGATTGTGCTTTACCTACTAAAAAGGGGAAAAAAAACCCCAAAACATTCTGTAGAGAAAAACTGAACTTATGAAAAAAGAGCAGGTTTACATTAGTGCAGGTGGTATGCTCACAAAATGCTAAACCACATTCTCATAAATACATATCTCTCTTTCTGTACACTGAAATTGGATGAACAACTTTCATAATTTTGTGAACACCAACATTTGTTTAATTCACTTTTTAATTTGCTTGTATTGTTTCTTTCTACTATTGGATGTGTTTAAGTATGTAGTGTTAATCTTTTTCATAGAGTTTAAAAGTGAGCAGGTTTTTTGGTATCGTTTTTGACAGAGTAAACAATTTTCTAAACATGATTTTTTGTTTGTTTTGTGATTTTTTTTATTTTTTTTTTCTTTGTTTTTGTTGTTGTAATGTTTGTATCTGGTCTGGCAGAACGCTCTTTATTGGAATCATGTCTGTGAGTGATAAGAATTTGAACAGGTTTTGTTTTTAGTCAATACATTTACATGTAATTTTTCCCAGTAGTCTGAAAGCTCTCACAAGTAGCTCTTTACTTGTAGAAAGTGACAGATTGGAGTGATTCAGGGAAAACCAAGCCTGAGAAGTAACACCATTACAGGACAGACTGCACTGACTAGCTCATCTACCTGTTTTTGCTTTCTTCAAGACAAAGTTGTTCAAATAGGACCTGGAACAAATATCTAGATTCACAAGAGGACGCCGGTACACAGGTTCTATTACCTAGCTTCCAAGTCAGATTCAAAAAGCTGAGAACTAAGGATGCACTAGAAAATTCAGCAGCCACCTTCTTATGCAAAGGCAAGGAGGAGGTAAGGAAAAACCTGAGAGCCACCTGGATGTGCTGGAAATCAAGATAGGCTTTAATACCTCGGGCCTGAGGGGCACGTTCATCATACAGGTCAAGATTCAATTTTTCAGCAGGAAACCTGACGGAGAGCACAACTGGAGGGAGAGTGTGAGGAGGCAGCAGGAGCAGGGCTGCATTCCCATGGCAGGTCACAGCTCTGTCACAGCTGGAGTCAGGTGGTCAGGACACTCAGGTGTTGGCTGCAGGGCCAGAAAGCATCAAGTGATGTCCACAACTGGTGTGACAAATGGGAGTGCCTGGTGACAGCATGAGGGGCAGGCAGGTCTGTGGCAGCACTGGGGTGGGAAAAAGGGCCCTGGCTGGGACAGAATGGCAGCCTGTGCCTGTGAGTGCGTGGTGTTGGCAGGGTAGGAACAGTGAAACTCGTCAGTGCCCACAGGACTCTGATAAAACGCTCATGTTAAAAGCACAAAAGAGGTTAGAGTGCCATTTGATATAACTTCCTCATTACAGCAGTGACCCAAGGGACAGCATATCTTAATTCAGCACTTTCCTCTCCTAAGATAAGCAGAAGAACAAAAGCAGTTCCTCTCTTCTCCTGGCAAAGTAAGGGCTATGGGTGTGCTTTTAAGGCAGCAGTGGCAAAAAGGAGGATTCAGAAATTTTCCAGTCCTATAGGTTTCCCCTGCAAGGGTTTTTTGTTTTAGGGTTTTGTTTGGTTGATTGGGTTTTTGGTGTTTCATTTGTTTTCTTTCTTTGTTTGGTTTTTGTTTGCTTATTTTAGTTGTTTTTGGTTGAGTGTTTTTTTTGTGGGGATTTTTTGTTGTTGTTTTTTTAATAGTTGGAGTTTTGAAATCAGACTGAGGTGCCTAAAAATTTCTGGTGTTGCCATATATATGGAAAAGATGAAGGTAGAAACTTACTGAGTTTAGGATAAACAGTAGGGCTGAGACAGAAGCAAACACTGAATCAAGCCCCAAAGCTACAAGTACAGAAGAATGGAAGGGAGAGAAAATGGCACTAACATTAACATAAGAAGAATTTCAGAAGCAAGAAAAGTAGTAAAAAGCTGGAGTGACCAGCAGGTTCCTATTCCACATATTCCCCATGATGGGTACCCCCTTCAAGTCCAGAGCAGTAATGCTCTGAAACAAAGAAAATGGGCATGTAGGTGACAAACTTCTTGCCATCTCACACTGTTTTTTACACTGCTGTGTGAACCAAAAACGCCTTTCAATGTAATAAACGTATAAGCTTCTGATCTGGATAGCAAGCATAGTACCTGAGGAATGAAATGGCTCACCAAACAGTACACCAGGCAAAGGCAGTGGGTTGCTCCAGAAAGGTTTAAGTGTGTATCTATTTACACAGATAAATTAACTACAGTGAAAATATGAATAGCTACAGAAGTTACCACAATATTTAGTTTAGAACCTATTCTGATTATCCTTTCAGTTTCTTATACACTATTAGTATGAAAAATAATCGCGTTTTATTTTCTTTCCAGTTTTGCACAAACCTTGCCTTGCTACACTAGAAATCTGTAGCACCAGTCAGGGCCCTGTACAAACTATAAACTTCTCTTGCTGCACACTTTGGACAAAAAAGTGTGTCTATTTCCCAGCACAGTTTCTTGGCATCTTCCCTGTCAGTTAAAGAAAGACAAGACAACAGCTCTGGGATATATTTCTTTCTGAAAGATCTACCTTCCAAGAAGTACTAAGAAAGGACACAGGAGAGCTCACAAAGTTTCATCTACACACAAAAAGTATTTGAACTCTCACAGAACTGTGGCTCCTTAATCTAAGGCTTATAGGGAATTTACAAAGGGCACATTCCCTTCAGGACATGCCTGTAATTCCCATTATCATCAATGGGAGTTAGAAGCAAGTCGTAACAAAGAATAAACCCTTGTGTGTTAGCACTGCCCCTGTTTAACAGTGTCTAAATCAATACCAATGATTTGACAGTTATACTTTAAATATATTCTGACTCATCTGAAATTCACTTTGCACTTAACTAATGAAAGAGTACATTTTAATCCTCCCAATGAAAGCATATAGAACAGCCATTGGAGCCCATGCCAAGATTGACAAAGTCAACGGGAAACTTTAACTCAAGAAAACTTTGGATCAGTCCCTTAATAAGTAACACACAATTCATGCTCACTGAAAAGCCTGCAATGCTATTCTGTTGCTTAACCTGGCAAAACAGACTTGCTGCTTTAAAAAGAAAGCTTCAGTATACCTTTACTCAGACTTGAGCCAACTTAGATAAAAATATGTGGCACTCAGGAGTTTAAAAATGCAGAGTAACTGTGGGAAAGAGAATATACACTGAAGGAACTTAAAAATGTTTCTATCTGATGCCCTGTGCACGACACATATTGCTCAATGCAACCTCTAGTATGTTTCTAAAAACAGAAAACAGTAATATAAACACCAGTCTGAAACTGAAAAAAAACCCCAGACCTTGGAATAGACAACCATCTATAAAAATACATGCATAGGAACAGGGAATTTTATTACTGATATAAGTAATTTTCCAAACTGTCCTGGTAAAGATGAGACATGGAGGAATGTGTTCACACATTAAATTAGAAAGTTAGAACAGATTTACAATATAAAGGCTCTTCTGCTGTCTCAAGAGGAAATCACTGTCCTTATGGATGTCTATAAATACAGCTATTACAGGCTGCACGGTGGCTAAGATATTCTTAATAGGATTGTTCCCCAAGGAAACATGAACACATAATTCCCAAATAATTTCCTATTGGAGTTTGGTCACAGATGCAAAGATGATCTTACAACTTCAGTGTAATTTGGGTCAGGTTTCCATTCAACTTGCATAAAAATGTTCACAAATTCTACAAATATATTTCTAACTAGAGACCTGAACATCATCTGAAATACAAGCAGGATTTCTGAAGTTTCAGCAGTAATCAGACTTCCATTCAAGCATTCGTATTTTCTGTTGTTATCTAATGTTTCATGCCAATTTTTTATAGAAAAATACTATAACACTAAAGTTCAAAGGCTGGAAAAGAGGAGTTAATACTTTTCCTTAAAAAAGCAGTTATCAATCTGTGCTTTTTAAATGATTCAATTCAGTTTAAATAACTGCTTCACTTCTTTAAAATTATTTTATTCTGACCTTTTTTCTTACAGAGAACATTATCTACACATGTTAAGAGACCACTATCTATAAATTATGTACAACAAATAGTATTCTATAAGAGCTCTACTTAAATAAACATATATTATTCATAGCGACACAGGTGAAGTACTAAAAGAAATTATACAGTCTGCCATGAATCTTGCAAAACTAACTTGTTCATGCTAAACGTGTGTAGTTTTTTTTTTTTTTTTCTTTTTTCCTGGGCTATTTAGATACGTTTTTAAAAAGCTGCAATAAAATAGACCCAACAATAATAACCACATTGCTACTTTTTATTCACTCTAGGGCAGCTGTGGTTCTTTCATTTAAGCTCATTGCTCTTCTTACATTATATACAAATGGAGCAAGTCCTGATCTCGTTTATGGTACATTTTAAAATACTGGAACTTCATGAACGCTGTAGAAACTACTCTTGATCTACACTACATGAGACACAGACAAATGAGGTGTAGCTTTTCTGTACTGGTCTCTCTGTTGTTTCTAGTTCTAAATCTGTGCTGAAAGCTGAAGTAGCACATTCAGTATTTAATGTTCTAAAATGAATTCCAATCAATACATTTGCCCTGTATTTCTGCTGAAAACTGTACTAGCACTTTAACAAAGCAAGGCAGTTTCTCTAACATTTCTGGTGTTTGAGAGAAAATGTATCCTGATTAATTTATCTCTAACTTCACAAATCCTTTATACTTTCAACACTTGTCGTTGTTTGTGATATGAAAACCAGGATCAATCAATTCAAAACGGGACTAGAGTACATACTCCTTAAATTACATTATAGATCTCTTTCCTGTTCAGAGGGATTAATGTATCAGTATCACTGTGTAGTTTGGGGCACTAATAAGCTTGAACTATCAGGAAGTAAACATGGCAACAAATTGTTGTTTCTTCCAGCTGCTGCCATCATACAGAAACTGAAAGGTAAAACTTAGGAACATGCACCCCAAGTATTTAGGCATGCTTACTAAAGGTGCTTGCTCATTAGTTAGAGGAGTACAATGTTTCATTCAGGAAGAGTATAAATCTATGAATTCAGTCAATTTAGTGGAAATTAGAACACAGATATCAGCTCTTATAATAAAGCTCTTGGCTGTCTACATGTTTGATAGCCAAAAACCACAGAGTTCTTACTATTAACATACTACATCTCTTGTTTCTAATACCCTTAAACATTAAAGGGCTCAAGGTTTGTTATAGCAATCTGCAGGCACTTTTCCAAGTTTTAGGCACATCTCTGCAAGTAAGCAAAACGATGGAATTCATGCCATGCAGAACCTGATGTGCACATCTGGAGCTTTCCAGATCTGCCACCTTCAGTGTTCACCCAATCACTTACCTGGCATCTAAATTTAAAAATGTGCTATTGGTTCAAGGTGCCTTATTCTGGATGCCAACTGCACAATAAAATATTTGACAGTTTTCCAGATCAATTTTCAATAATGGAGAACAGCATTTTCGGAAGCACATTTATAGTTATACTGCTAGAAGACATCATAACAAATAATCTCAAAGAATGTAATGCATTAGTTAGTTCTTCAAATTTGGTAAAGTTAAGTTCTTTTGCAGTATCCTCTGAGAAGAGTAGAAAAGACAACATTTTGCCTCATTCATGTCAGCAAAATGATGTTTTTACTATACTCTTACTTTCTGGCTACTGAACACAACTCAGCATTTTAATATTACTTCAATTGAACTCCATTATGGCAATCTAGGAAGAAAATTAATCCAGTAACATGAATACCTATGTGACACCTGCTATAACAACAGTTTCAAAAATTAATAAAATAAGTATCCATTTCTCTTATCCTGGAATAATCTCTGTTTTTGTAAGAGAGAAAAAAGAGTAAAATGATTATATATGTAATATTGAGTTACTGCTGCCAAAAAGTAATGCTGCTAATCTGAAATTTCATGTAGATAGTATGAAAAAAACATCACATTTGAAACTTTAAGCAGCATTAGGCATGTGGAAGAATTTTATCTGCTTTCACAGAAAATGTTCCATGGGAATAAAATAATTCAAAGATTTGTCCAGATCCATATGGCATTCAGCCCAGCAATCTTTATGATGGGAGAATATGGGTTTTAAATTTCTGTTGGGGGGGGAAAAAAAAATCTAATCCCTCCATCTTGGAGAACACTGGTTATGCTTCAGGGCTTTTTCATTTCTAGTACAGCTTTCATATAAACTGGTGAAACAAGAAAACCAAACCACATTGCAGATAACACGATCAAATCAATTAGTTACACCCTCTTTCAGAGACTTCTAAACCAAAACTTCCTGCACTTGTTTTAGCACATGGTTAAACAAGGCAGCAGTGTGTGCAGAAAATAAGAGAAGATCTTTGCTCGGATCTGTCTTCTAGGTTATCTCATAACCATATTTTCCTGGTTTAAGATGGGAAACAGTTAATTTTCCTCCTGGTAGCTGGTATAGTGCTATGTTTTGGTTTAGGATGAGAATAATGTTGGTAACACACTGCTGTTTTAGTTGTTGCTGAGCAGTGTTTACAGTAAGCCATGGAATTTTCAGCTTCTCACCACACCCCACCTGAGTAGGCTGGGGACAAGAAGCCAGGAGGGGACACAGCTGGGACAGCTGACCCTAACTGGCCAAAGGAATATTTCATACCATGCGGCATCATGCTTAGTATATAAACTAGGTGAAAACTGTCTCAGTGCCTCTGCTCAGGAACTGGTTGGGTATCAGTCAGCAGGCGATAAGCAATGGCATCGTGCATCAGTTGTTTTGTATATTTGAATTCTTTGAACATTATTATAATCAGCAGCATAAGTATTATTTTCCCCATTAAACTGTCTTTATCTCAAAGCCATGAATTTTACTCAGGATTTTTTTTTTTCCAATTTCTTCCCCTATCCTAGTGTGGGAGGGAGTGAATTGAGCAGGTGTTTAGCCACTTGTCAAGTTAAGCCAGAACACGTGTTTACCTAGCCCAAAGGAGACGCTGGCCTATCCATCTCAAGGGAGCCCATACTATCCACCTTCTAGTGAGGTCCAAAGTTTTTATTCACTAACCCATTACAGCCAATGCAAGGCCCCTTGTCTGACATGTGTCTGCATTCCTATGATCTCCTCTCTGTAACATCAGGGGCTATATTTGTGCCTCATTCTCTTGATGTCTTTAGTCCTGTGAACCCAATATCCACTCCTCCTTAACCAACAGCTCCATTTAGCCAGGAATAAGAGCTCTGTTGTTTTCCCTCCAAAATTCCACCACTGCCCCATCCTCATCCAGCTTTTAATTTAAAACTGTCCCACTACCAACACATCTTTATTCTTTCAGCCTGACAAAATTGTGTTTGTCTGCTATGCTGAAAAGCCTTGAAAGGGTCCGACTGAGGGCTTTGATAAAACTCACAACAACCCAAGTATCAAGGATATAGCTCTGCTGCATAAGTAGCAGAGAATCACATCTGTGATCTATCTTCCGTCTTAGTCTAGCTTTATTTCTTTATTAAACCAGTAAGGTTGTGTTCACTGACACCTAGAACATTTCCTGAAACCTGGAGCAGATTTGATTCAGAAATACCCTTATATACAGCGGTATAGAATTCATCCGAGTATAAATTTAGCCAAATATTTGAGCTGAAGAAAGACATACTCAAGAATCATCACACTGCTAGCCTCACACAAAATGAAGCTGAACAAGGAAACAAACACTTTGTTTTGTGTTTCCTACAGTTGAATCTACAGCTTACATAATATCCCTACATTTGCATCCGTGTTCACACGTGATTTACAAGCCTGTAAATGTATTAGGAAATTATATTGAGCCTGATGTGAATATTAAAGATAATATTTGGACATTTGCTACACCTTTTAAAAGAAAGGTCTCAATAAAATGTAGCACCATTAAGCAGTAATAGCTACACGACATTGTGCTTGCATCCTCTTCTGAGAGGAACCTGATTTCTCTGCCTTCATGAGTCTCTATTACTGTCTTGCAACAGTTATTTTTAAAAGCAGCAGGAACCCTGTTAACACAGTAGTGTGAATGTGTTTCAGAAGAATCTTCTGTTAGACTGAGAAATTACCTCTTCTCTTTATTTGCTAATCTAATATTGCAGCAAAATCTCAGAGAGTACAAATTTTTCCCAAAAGCACACTGAATAAATCCCATATGAATCTGCCAAACCAGGTTCAGTAGTGGCAACACATTGCTATGAACAATCCAAAAACTTTTTTTGGCATGGGTACAGCATTTCAACAAGAGTAAATAGTTTAGAACTCAGGCTATTCTCAAGGTCATTAGTTGTTACAAATGTATAGCTGGTTTGGTGAATTTTACCAATTTCCTTAAATCCCTAAAATTGAGAATTCATGTGACAGTTTCAGCATTTAGATCCCTTTCTCCCACACCCTCTCTCCTAAAAAACCTGTAGATGAAAAACCCAAAAGATTTTTTTTCCTGGCACAGCATAACAATAAAAATTCAAAAGCTGGAAAATTCAACAAATCTCAATATACATTGTGGTACAAAAACCTCAGGATGTTAATAAGCAATCTTGTTATTTCTTCTCCAGACCAGTGAAGCCTATCAACAGTAATTACTTTCTTTACCTGTACAGTCCTCTCTGCTACAAAATGTGGACTGACAGGGAACAACAGTACATTGGTTGTGTTAGTTGTCTATCTTTAACTGTATGTGAGAAACACATACTAAATACTACACTTCATTCGGTTTGGTAAGAAGAGGGAAATGAAATCTCTTTTAAAAAAATACAATTTGAAATAGCCTGGCCTGATTGGGAATTCTGTGTAAAATCTTTGCTGAAATAAAGCTGTCAATTGTTCTACAGGCTAATCCCTCAACACTGGAAGGCTAACAGTTGAAAAAAAACCTTATTTATGCTAAGAATAAATGTATACACACTTTTAATGTTCAACATGAAATATTATTAAGATATTTCTCAGCTATGAATAAGAATGACAGCAGCTACAGGAGAGACTTAGATGAGTTTAGTCGGCATAACAGTTTTTGAAAATTTGTGGTTCTTTACACTCACTGTAAAAGCTCCTCTAAAAGTAATCAGAAGTGATAATTTGAATGAAAATTTTAAGAATTGAGTTATTAAATGCCCTCTGAACAATCTATTATCAGTTTGATAGGCATACAGGATACTAAACCAGTTAATAGGGAGTTGAGCATGTTTAAAAAGAGAAGATTTTTCTGCCAGATAAAGCACAGCTGCAGAACCTTATTGCTCTTTCTGAATGTGGATCGACATGAAAAGAGATTTCCTCCCTAGTTTTTAATATTTTATTAATTAAAAAACCCCAATCTTTCTTTGCTTTCATTAAATGTGGAAAAGTTTCATTAATACAGAAACCACTGTAAGCTTCTGGCCCTTAACAACAGTTCTCCCATGACAGCAATAGTGACATATCAACAATCAGTAATCTGCATCCTAATGGTGGTTTTCAAGCAAGCCTCATAGTTCAGATGGGGGCAGTAAAAGCTTATGCTATCCCTTTAAGGATTTCTTGATGTCTTTTGGCATTCTCTTATAATTACAGCTTTTAATGTAAGCACTGTACTGAAGGCATTGTACTGCAATTGAGTCCTTTGAAATTATTTGAGATCAGTGTAAATGCCACTTTTTAAACAACTAAACTGGAGAACATTTACTTTCCTTTAAGAATACAATCACAACTAGAACAAATATGCAATTAACTATCAAAATAAAATGCTAGTCTGGGAGATTTGGACAATTTTCACACAATTGCATTAACAATAACTCTGTCCCTCTCAGTTGTCCAAATTCCCTCTAAAGTCTCCAAGTGAAAACAGATTACACTAACACATTTGTTATGGTTGCAAAATCCGCATAAAGGCAGAAAAGTACTAAAATTGTGAGCTTTAAGATCTAAAGATATTAGGTTTGTAAGAGAGAAATGCCTAAAATATTGGTGGCTGTATGAATGAGTGGAATGTCTTAACATGTATGAAACATACTGAATGAGGATTTGCCAGGAAGATGGAAAGGACTGAGCAGATGTGCTTTTTACCAAATGATTTTCATATTTCAATGTGACAAAATAGATGAGCCACATAGCGCTTAATTTCAGTTGCAAATTGCAAGCTGGAATAAGTTCCAGAATAGTAAACAATTAGCTGCTTTATTTTCTTTTTAATAAGACTAAATTACCAGATAATATCTACTGGCATCAACTTGGCTAATAAAAATCTGTTTAATAGGATTTGCCATTTTTCCAGTTGCTATCATGATCAGCTTTGCATTTTGATTATCTTTAAACTTTGCTTCAATTTTCTCATAGAAAAGCTCTCAGTAGTAATTGCTTTAACATTTATTCCAGGTCAAGTGGTTAAGTATGAATAATGATGTGTCAAAAATGTACAGTAGTGCTGTCAATAGAGCAATTACCATTTAGCTAGAGATTATTATGGCACAAGAGCACATTAACTGGGCACAGTAAACAGAACAACAAAAAGAAGGGGCAAAGGGAACAAACTGATTTCAAAACCTGCCAGTGTTACACAGTGTGTGCTAGAGACAGATATTAGTTGTTACATAAGAGCAATTAAGTCTGCAATCAGCTTCACTCGGCAGCATTGGATTAGAATGCTTCCAATTAGAGTAAGAAGTTAGAAGCATGTTTCTAGAACATTAGCTAATTTAAAAAATAATCTCACAATAGCTTTGTTTCCCCCTGCACATTTTGCACTGCCATTTGTAAAGTGATAGCCAACTGGCATTGTGCTTAAAGCTTACCCAAGTCACTAGGCAGCACACTAATGAAAATACAGCATGTGTCTCACTGTGGTCACTGGTAGTGGTGTAAAAGCTAACATTTTTTCCCACATGATCTTATAACTTTTAATGTAATGCATTACTGACTTACCTGAAAAAAGTTTAACAGAGACACATGTCAAGATGTGTTTTTTTACAGTGTCTAATAGCTAGCAATCATCTTGGTATTATTCCTTTAATTACAGCCAAACTAAGATGTTCTGCCTAAAAAAACTATTTGCTCAGATATATTTTGAAAATAACTCTAACACTATTAAAAACATGAAAATTACAGTCTGGCAGAGCACAAGAGTGTGTCCTCTCAAGAACTGTCTCCTCCAAGAGCAAAAGCCACTTGAATTATAGAGTCTGCACACACTGGCTCAAGAACTAAGCAATCTCTAGAAAGTCCCACATTAAAAATCTGGGTGCCATACAGCCCCCAACTTAAAGTATTCAGAATTCATCTTGTAAAAAAAATAAAATATATATATGTAATGTTTTCTGCATGTCTTATTATTCTAACTCTTCCTCTGCTTGGCATGCAACAATTGCAAACTGACCCAAATTAATGAGTGTGGGTTCAATTGCCTCTGAGTGGTAATTAGAAAATTCTATGACATTCTACTACAGTCAGGTCTAGGGAGAAGTAGGAGGCACTCTTTACCCTGAGAAATTTGCATGTATTTCACAATTAGATGACATTAAATTTAACATGGAAGTGGTGGTACAATTCTATTAGCTCATCTCTGTACATGCTTTATGTCTGTAGCTGAACAGAAATTATGAGCTATGTTGTGCTCTTATAAAAAAGCTGACCTTGCATGCCACTTCCAGATGAAGGCTTTATTGAATATTCAACACTTGTGAAATAAGGTCTTTGATCTCCATGTTTTTCTTCCTATATCCAATTGATAATTATTTTATAATTTTATAATTATTTTAGTCAACCTCCACTGCCAAAAAACCCCAAACTCTGAACAACCCAAATTGGAAAGGATAAACGGATACCTTTGTCAAGAAAGAGTATTTAATAGGAAACGCTTTCTTTTTGAGGTTAAAAAAAAGATTAAAACTGTATTTCTACCTATGCTTGTTGCATCTTCCAAGACCTTAGTATAAAGTATTTATAAATGAGAAAAGTCAATACTACTGAAATAAAGACATTTTTGGCCTTGAATTATAATTATCAATATTTTAATCTTTTATCATTATTTTTTATCTTTAGGCAAAGCCTAAAACCTCAGGCTATGTAGGTGCCATTCAGTTGCTTCTTCAAGAAAAGCTAATATCACCTTGAACGCAAACTTTAATTGCAAATGAACTAAAACCTCAAGTTTTTCTTGCTTCCATGGCTTCATGGTCTCCTGTGACACACTCTCTGAATGTGTCTCATAGAATCTGCAACTTTCCTTTGGCCCTCATGAATTTCCAATGCAATTTCTGTCTTCTTTAGACAGTGCCTGTAATAAGCACTTTGATCTAATGACAAGCATCGTCAAAAATCATGCAGCCACACACAGCGTTTTTGAATCCTGATTATGACTGAAACCTACTGTTTTCACTGCTGAACTTGAACAGATTGCTAACACAACATAATGAAAAATTGGGAAAATCAAGATTTACATAGATAGATACAAAATCTATGAAAAGTTAAAACTAATTTTTATGCACCTATGTAGTGTAAATCAGACAGTGTTGATAAGCAGCAATTTGTATAGGACTTTCTTATTGCAAGACTTGTATTACCCTATACTTTCTACAGTGTCTACTATACTGTAGAGTATAGTAGAGTTCTATTACAGTCTTCTCTGATTACAGCTTCTCCTCTACTAAGAAAGACACCAAGCAATCTATTTTAAACTTCAGAATTTTTAAAAGATGGAATACATTTGTCTACTACCCTCATAAATAATTTGAAAGTAGTTTCTAATTGCTGGAATATCAGTGAGTGTGATACCCAGGACTGACGTACTCAAACCTGTGCAAAACAGAAGAAGGCACAAACTGGCATTTAAAGAGCTAAACTCCATAATTGTATCCCATGTATCCCATAGCTCACTTCAGTCACACATATAGGTTATATGAGTGAAGACAGAAATAAAATTTGGAGCTTTTTGGATTTGACATAAGATTTCATGTTGTGGCCTTCCTCACTAAAGGAAGCTAGACAGATTTCATCCTATTGATTGAAAATGAATTAAAATTATTTTGATTGAGTTTGATTATTATGATTTGAATGATTTAAAAACAAGGACAAAATTTGTCTTCCGCCTTGCTGAATTTTTCACAATAAACTAAATAGACCAGTACTAACAGAGTTAGAGGCAGCTTTAAGGAGACTTAAAGAGTTCTGAAGGAATGTACCACAGAATCACAGAATGAGTTGGAAGGGATCCTTAAATACTGAGTCCAGCTCAGGCCCCAAACAGAACCATTCCAAGAATCATGCCAACTCTCAGTCATCTCAAAATCTGTTGCCATAAGATCGTATTTCTGCCATAAACTGTATTTCTGCTGATCGAAATGTGAGAGACAAATATGAATTAAAAGAATG
The DNA here is from genome assembly GCF_963662255.1 of Cinclus cinclus. Classification (NCBI taxonomy): domain Eukaryota; kingdom Metazoa; phylum Chordata; class Aves; order Passeriformes; family Cinclidae; genus Cinclus; species Cinclus cinclus. The sequence goes on from NC_085050.1 coordinate 33,316,553, forward strand.
GATATAGAAATGGCAACTGGAAAAATGTACTGAACTACATTAAAATTCCAATAACAATTTACAATTAAAAATAGTTTTCTAGATTATAGCATATTTTTTATATTTTTTCTGAACAGACAAATATTATGGTATTAAAAACTGTGGTAACATTTTGGTATGAAGTGTCGCATCAGAAATTTTATGTCTGAAGGTTAAACTTTTATGCTTAACAAAACTGGATGTGAAATTATTCAATAAATGAAAAATCAAAGGCAGACATATGCCACTACGGAAAGAGTTCACAATGGAAAGAATATAACATCTTCAGATGTTGTTTTCCTATGTTGTCTATTTGTATTTACCTGTGTGTATATTTGCAAATATAAAAGAAAAATCAGGCCTTTTTCCATACAGAAATATAAAAAAACATTAATGACATATGAAATTGGAAGCTGAAAGAACATACAGGTGTTTGGTGGATGTTCACACATGTGGTGATGGGTAAAGCTTGGGAAGCTGTAAAAAGTCTCATTCTTTTCTTCTTGACACAAGTGAAGGATATAATGCAACCTACAGTAGAAAAAGGTCTTGAAAGTGCTCAGAACCATATAAATTAAAAATTATTAATTCAAATTGCAATAATAATTTAGACTTTTATGGATCTCTAACTCCCATTGCAATCTTGGATAGCCAGTTACAGAAGTAGGAAATTGAGGTAATTTGTGGTCTTCTTGTAGCCCACTAGAGACCAAGAAATGTGTGAAATACTGACTTTGAAATATTTTTTTATTGGGACTTCTGCTTCTGATTTCTCCCTAGTATTTATTAAACAGATAAAACAACAAACAAACAAAAAACCACAACAAAAAACCAACCAAACTGACAAACCCCATGATTACGCTGAATATCTATAATTAGGCCATCAATAAAAACCTTACCAGAAAAATCTGCCATTATCCTGAAACTTAATGATTAAAAGTCACTGTAATGTAACCCATTTTATCCTATTAATTTAATTGCAGGTGCCATTCTTTCAGAAATCCCTAATCCTTAAGAAGGAAAAGAAAGAAAAAAGTGTATTAAACCATCTCCTTAAGTCATTTGCTTGTTACACTTCAATTTAAGTCAATTTCAGAGGTTTTAAATGTAGATTTCAGTTGTTTATGTGTACCAAATCTAACAATTTCTCATCATGTCTTAGGTCAGTGATAACATTGAATGAAACAATAAAGATGAATCATATTTAAATATCTAGATTATATCATACAAAGCAGAATAGGTGAATTTGGAACATTTGTCTCATGCTCAAAAGGAAAAAATTTGGTATTAATACTTTTTTTTCCCTTTCTCCCTGACTAAGTAGTAGAACTGTGGCTTTATTAGAAAGAATTTCAGCTTTCAGATTCCTAAGCTTGTGAAACAATAATATCTACCTATAGAAATATCACTAAATGTCCAGATAATTAAACTACTTCTTGCTTTTATCCTCTCCCCACACTTTTGTACATTACAGGGTCTCAAAATCATTCAGGTGGGAAAGTACCTCATCTCCTGCTCCAAGCAGAGCCTACATCAATTTCAGACCACATTGTTCAGAGCTCTGTCTAGTTGAGCTACAGCTCCCACAGTCCTACTAGGTCGAGTAGTTGATTCTTCTTTTAGAGGAAAGTTTATTTAATCTAGTCACAGCCTGATCTGCTTCAGTTTATGATTCATCCACTGTGAGGAGCCTGCCTCAGTGTCTCACTAACATTTTGTAGGTATGGCCAGGCTGCTATTAGCTACCCTCAACCACCTTTTTCTCCAGGTTTATAAATAACTTCCTTAGCCTATAGGACCTTTAAAAACAAGTGTTTATTGTCATCTCACAGGGAAATTCATTGTGAAGGCAAAAGTGGAGACAGCCAGGCACTGATCTCTCCTCTCTGGTGATCAGTGACAGGAGCCAAGTGAACAGCATGAAGCTGTGTCAGGGGAGGTTGAGGTTGGATATCAGGAAAAGGTTCTTCACCCAGAAGGTGGCTAGGCACTGGAACAGGCTGCCCAGGTAAGTGGTCACAGCACCAGTCTAAGAGATTTCGAGACTGTTTGGACAATAGTTTCAGGCACATGGTGTGACTCTTGGAGATGGTCACGTGCAGGGCTGGGATTTGTCCTGTGCAGGGCTTTGTATATTGCTTGGTTTTGTATTCATATCCATTAAAGATCTGCTGATGAGAACTTTTTTTTCAGTCACGTAGAAAATTTCTGTAAATTGTCTGAAGAACTTGGAAGACTGCATATTCAGGTTTCTCTGATGAAAATGAGTATTGATATTAAAAAAAATTACATTCTGTTTGTAAAGTCAGTGGTCATATGCACTTCTCAACCTTTTCCTAGTTCTCATTTTCACTGTTGAACCACTGACAAAATAATTTCAATCAGTCATCCATATCTAGATTAATTTTAATCCCCCTCTCTCTCTTGAAGAATAGTGGAAGAATACTACCATGCCATTCATCTACCACTTTCTCATATTGTTTTCCAACTCTCATTAAAAGGCTATAGCATTCAATAGAAAGCCAGAGAGAGCACCACTTTTGGCAATATCATCTGGATTCAATAGGATGTAGTAATCCTGAACAAAGTCCCCGCAACCACAGGAATTTTTAAGAGAATATTTGCATTATTTTGGCAATAAAACCTAATACCACTACTCCTATGAAACACAAATTCTAAATACTCTCTGCAAAAATTAAATAAAAAATCCCTGAATAGATCAGAAACAAATCAATATGTTGAGTACAGTAGTAGACCAAGACGCAGATCAGCATGCTTTGAGTTGGAATTTGTGCTCAGCCTTGGTGCATTTTTATGACAGACTTGCAAGATCCCAAAATGTGTTTGAACATCAAATGCATTCAGCGTTAAGTACCTTTAATCTGGAAAACTTCCCAGTTTATACATCTGTCCCTTTAGCTTGTGCTGCACAGGAAGTACTCTGTTACTTTATGACTAACATCTTTAACGAGAATAAAAGTATATCAGCTTGCAACTTGCAATAAACCAAAAAGAGAGAATAACACAGTATTAAAAGTCTGTTTAAAATTCAATGCATCCAGCCATGGCAGGTGAAGAATCAACTTCACCTTCTGTTTTTGACAGCTTTTTCTCATATTTCACTTTTAAACAGTAATTTATAAATTGTTTGATCCTTTTCAGTCAGACATGCCTTTCCATAATATCAACTGGCTTGCATATTCTGATTGGAAAATTGTTTTGCTGTGATATAACCTAAACGAAATAAGTAATTAAACATTTTAGTTCTTTATAAGTGATAGCAGCAGAAAATGAACAGGAAGTGTTCCTTAAATCTTCTTGAAACTGATCCCATTTCCCCCATTTTTTTGGTAGTCTAGGGATCATCCTCAAGACTACTAGATGTTGCAGAATATTAGAGAAATACTGAAACAGATACAAAAGAAACCTATTGTTCCTTAGCTTGGTAACAGATTACTTTGAAAATTATACTTTTAAATTTAACATCAACAAAGAGATTTATTTTTATATTGGAAAATTGAAACCTCTAAGAGTAACCTTTTCCTAAGAACTAAATTATTTCTCTTCACATGAAAAAATACCATGCGGTAGTTTATGCTGTATTTTTAATTCTGATTCAGACATCAGTCACACTACTGTTTCAGCTCTCTAGGTCTGGATGGCTGGAGCTTTGATTTAGGCTTTCAAGAGTCAATTTTAAATTATCATAGGCAGGCATCAAAATGTTCCTTCAGAAACATGAAAATCATCTATGCACTCAGCTTTGCCGACTTTGAATACCATTGTCTCTAGTTATTTATATATTTGGCATATAAACACTTGTAAACTCCTTGGAAATTGCATACAAGTAACACTTTCTATCCACTTATTTTTGACATCTAGTCTGAGAAATGGTAGCTCTGGGTAAGAGAATCCAGATGCTACAAAGGGAAGCTACCTGAAGAGAAACACACAGTTCTAAGTGATGGGCAAGGGCAGAAAAGGGATCTTTTGTCTGTATTTTGCAAAGTGTTGAAAACACAGCATTTATTACAAATGCAGCAGCCACTAAAGCCTTCATGATTCAACAGTTCCTGGATATAGTCCTGGAAATTACTCTGTGAAAGCAGACACCTGTACTTATATAAAGTTTCTTGCAGTACTCGCAGTCTGCACCTGAACAGACAATTGCAACTCCACACATTTAAACAAAGGCATATTATTATTTAGACATAAAAAACCCAGTAAGGAATTATCCTATAAATTTTCATTAAACTATCACCTCTCCTGTGAATATAGACAAGAGGAATATGCAGAACTTCACAGTTTGATCATATGAAACCTTAGAAACCAGAGGACACAAAGTATATGTTTTGTTATCAAAAAGAAATGTCTGTTGCAGAAATCAATGAGGTGTTGGAAATGATGCATTTCCATTACATCACTTCTCTGATTAAAAGTTGGATTTATGGTTTCAAAGTCACAGTAAAAGCCTTTAGTTACTGTGAATTTCCAGTGTGCAAACAACTGTCATTCCAAATGAGCTTATTCAAAGCCATTTAATTCATTTTATATTAACACAGGATGACATGATTATTTCTTCAACAATTAGAATTCCCTAATATTTGGCCTATTTGTCATTTCTAACCCTCGGGTTGCAGCTATCTTCCAGCTAGGCAGTTAGCATCAGCCTAGTCTTCAGATCTTTTTTCTCTGCCTAACATTACATGAGACTTTTTCCCTAAGGAAAAGGTTACTGTACTTTTCCATTGTTCCTACATCCTTTGAGCCCATTTTCAGTAAGGGAATGAAGAAGGAAATTGGATATTTTCTCCATATATTTTACATTTTAGAGTGTAGGTAAGCAAAACAAACATTTAGAGCAAATGCTGGAGAGGCAGACCAGCACCACAAAGCAACACTTCATCATTGTACTGAAGTACCACATTTCCATCAGAGACATCTTGCATCAACGAAAATTAATAAAGGCAATTGCTAAGTAATATTCAATTTTACAGCTGGCACTACTATAAGGGTAGGTAATTTCTCTGTTTTCATATAAATCTATTACTTTTTAGCAAAAGCTCTTAAGACTCTGATTAGAAATTGTAACCTTGTACATTTTATGAAACATGAATTATGTCCCTATTGTGTTTCTGAAGAATGAATAGACTACAAGATAAATCTAAACCAATGAAATTAGAATTTAAGGAGGGATAAATGTTAGAGAATCCACTTAAACAGTTGTATTTTCATGACAATTATATTAGAGTTAATTTTTGAAGTGTATTTCACAGTATTTTTCTGAGAATCTCTGCAAGATCTGAACATTGAGAAGTAACACAAGATTAATTAGCATATTGCTTTTATCAGCACCTATGAAACTTGACAGTTACCATCTCTCTAAAGTAAATACTGAGCAGCAGATACGTGAGCCATTTACTGTAGCTATATTACTCCTGCTAATTTATGATGTAAATGATTTAGCAATTGCTATGAACACTAGAACCTTAGGGAGCAGTTGTCCAACATGTTTCCTCTGACAAGAGTCATCTATCTTGCTCTTGATGTGTTGGGAGCTTTAAGCAGATGCACCATGACCTAGCACTGTTCCTGTGGCCGACCTGTGGAAAATCCTATGTGTATCAATGGCAAATAAACACCTTAAATTGCAGAGATAACTCTTGCATAGTTATGAGGCTTAAATTTAACAGTAGAAGCCTGCAAGAGGAAAAAAATAGCTTCCAGAACCTGTGGATCTCCATCTTTTCCTCTGCTCTTGAACATTTTTAACTCCTTAAAATGCTTTGATATACTACTAATAGACAAGATAAGATACAAGATATCATTTGTTTTGTATGTTTATAACACTGAAGGCATTTATGTGATGCTTTGAAAAATAAGACTGTTCTACATTCCTCTTATCTTCTGTCTTGCTCATAATGTTCTAGCTGTCTACCCACAAAGACGAGGCCAAGTATGATTAATAATTAATAAAAAATGCTTCCTTTTAAATGGCTTCATCAGTTAAGCAAAATTGATGGATATGTGAAAAATATAAAACTGCATTGTTCTATGATAACTAATAATAAAATTCAGGAGTTAAGCATCCAAACTAAAACATGATTGTAATATTAATGAAGGTTGTATGTCTTCTACTACAGATGAACAGCTTCTCTGCACATTAACCTAAGACCAAAAGGAGGCTGTTCCATGGGTTCCCATGGAAGAAAATTTTCTGTTAAAATTATTTATTCAGCTTTAGGACTACAAAAAGTATAATATAAAGTTTCAAACTAATTACCAATAATTTCCTTATTTTGGTATATTGTTTAACTCCTATACACTGCATCTTAAAGTTTTATAGAAAACCTATCCAAAAATTATGATGTTCATATAGAAAAAAAAGTTATGATCTGTTGAGTTACTTCCAAGAAGAATGATTTCTGTAGGCCTCATCAAAAGCTATATTACACTAGGTTATGCAGTTAATTGCTCTCACTTTGCTCTGCTTTAAATCAAATTCACACAGCTATGGCATATGTACATCAGAAAGAGGATGACAGTTTTAGATTAGTAAAGCAGATAACTTTTACCTTGGAAATACTAGCTATAGATAATAGATTCTAGATATTTGGAAAGAGCAAATACTGTGTATGACAGTCTCTAAATCTCCTGAACTATAAGAACTTCAGTTCAGTTTGCAATGCATACTAGAAACACAATGCCAGTACAGATCACTCAAGTTGACAAATCCAATTCTTTAAGTTGCAGGTAACAAAAAAAAAAACTTTTTCAAATTCTGAATAGACATTTTTTTTCAACACTTTTGGAATCCACAGACCTTTCTCAACATCCTCTACTAAATGCAAGACCTGTAGGAAAGACCAAAAGCTAGAACATGCTATGACACAAAATGAGAGCAGGAGAAAACTCAGGATATTGTCAATGTACAAGTTACTGTAACAGTTACAAATCTGTGAAATATAACTCCTTAATGTCTCTGAGAAATATTGCATACTGCACTTTTTAGAAAAGATAAACAAAAACAAACCTCCCTATTTTAACAAAAGCTCTTTTCTACCTTCAATCTAATATATTGATCTTATCTTTTATAAAAGCTGTTTCAAAAGCTATGTATTTCAGGAAACCTAAAATTCAAGAAATTGTGATGTGACAGTATCTTGCTAGCCTGGAGATCAACCTGTCATTTTTCTTGTCAATAGATATTTTAGTTTTTCTGTTTACACTAATTTTAAATGCATTAGTGTCTTTCAACAGTGAATCAACTTAGCTTGACCCTGAAGGTATGAAGTGGAGGTCTAATTTTTGTCATCCTTTGAGGAAAAAAAAGTTAATTTGTATCCAAAGCAAAATCCCCAAGTCTTCGAACCTTGCATCAGAGGTCATGATTTTGGACAGGGCATAGCTGATCGTAAGAAAGATAGGTCTCTACAAGGTGATTTTTTTACATTAGACATGATCAACAGCAGAAAAAACATTAATTTAATAAATATAAATATTTTATCATATGTGTCAAGACCAACTTGTGATTTGAGACAGCTACTTCAAGGCACTAGAAACAAACAAAAAAATGGATGTCATCATAAAATATTCCGAATGACACAAGAGATAAACATCCTATGTTCCACCGTTAAGCTTTCAGTATCCGGTTTGTAAAATTCAGAAAGCTAAATGAAGTTTGTAAGAGCTTTTGAAAATACTTAAAGAGAAACACCTCAGAAGACCAACAGATTACTATAAAACCTCACTGAGAGCTTTAAAAGTTTGTGCATACAGCAGAAAAAAGATGTGCAATTCAGGATGCACCGCTGATTCCAGAGTAGGCGTAGAGCTTAGTACCATGCGGGCACAAATAGGCTGCTGTTCAATACCACGCACATTATCACTGGGCAGTGTGGTTTCAGGGTGAAGAAAAGGTGAGCACACCCCCACAAGTGCCGCTTTGCCTCCCTCTCTCCAACAGGAATGTTGCCAGGATCAGCCCTGCAGACGCTGTCCTCTGCTAAGGCTGCCTAGCCCCTACCCATTCCACTGAGATGCGGTTCCAAGGCATGGCGACAGGACAGCAGTGCTGGTGTGAGAAGCACCGTGTGGAACTGAGCAAGGAGGTGAGCCCAGGTCCAGCTGAGTCCAGCCTGAGATGAAAGGAGCTGAGCTGAAGGAAGCTGGCTGGAGACACTGGTGTCAGAAGCAGCCATGGAGTCCAGCATCTGAGAGAGCAGCATGGCAGGACATGGACAATCGAACTTTCAGGGGCTTGTCTATTGCTATTTTTTGTTGTCTTGTGCTTGGGGACAGGAGAGCTGGCTGTGGGAACTGCTGCCATCTTTCTCCTGGGAGCCACTTGGACACACACCCTACAAGGAGCATCTGCCATCTCGTCTCTGCCCCTGCTGCCACAGAGAACTAAGTTGAAGTGAACACCTTTTGTGTGTAAAGCATTTGTTTTGGGTGCATACTTTCGTTATTAACATGGCTGCTTTTACTGTGCGCTTCTTAGTCCATTGCTTTTTGATTGCAGTAAATTGTTATCTCAACCCATGGTCTCTGCCTTTGCCCTTCTCTTACCAGAAGGGGTGGGAGGAAAGTAGAGTGGCTTTTCAGAGTTTAATTTCTGACTGGTGTTAAAACCAGTAAATCTCCTCAGATGAGAAGCATAGATGACCTCCTCTCAGGAGAGCAAAGACTACATCTCTCATTTAAAATATTCCCAGAAAAGAAGCAAATCATAGCATAAATATTCCCTTTCTCCTATTCTCCTTCATCCTAACTTGACTTACCAAAACCAAAGCACCCACCAAAATGTGGTGACACTATATTTTAGCCCAAACTAAAAATCATATTTTGTCTTTGAAGGAGAGTAACCAAATTATTATTGGGGCATCTTTTTTTTCCCCCCTATATATAGAAAATGGCAATATGAAAGAGGAAGAAAAAGAAGAGTATGATTGTGGAACTCATTGATTTGAGCAATTCCCTGTTTCCTCCTCTGTGCTCCCAGGACTATTTATTCATTTTACATTAAACAATCACTGGAGGATACACAAAGATTGGAAAACCACAACTACTCTTCTTTCATATCCCAATTACTGTCTTACAGAACTAACTCATGCTTCCTTTCTCTGACACACAATTTATTATTTTCCACATGTGACACAGCAGAAAGAGTTATATCAGTAAATCTATCAAACTGCCAGTGTAAGAACTCAGAACCCGGTGGTCCTCCCATCTGAAGAAAGGGCTAATTAATTATTATTCTGCCACGTTGAAAAGAGAGAGGAAGCACCCATTTTAACCTTTTACTGTTCTTTTCATTTTATATGGTTGTAGCTTGCTGTGAATCCAATCTTGCCAGCATGAATTAGGCCTGCAGTGGCTATTATAACTTACCATTATTTACTGAGCTCTGAGAACTCTGTATTCCCTACTTCCTACTTACTCCCTCTACTCTATCCCGACCAATTTCTAATTCCAAGATTTTAGCTGCTGCTAAATGGAAGTAGAGGACCAGAATAAACTAGAAGAATTTTTTTCTTGACCCGAGTCCAAAACAACTCTTGGATACGCAGTGAATACATATAGGACTTATCATACTAAAAAAGGGTACCAAAGGAAAAATAAAACATCAAAATCCAAAAGAATAAGCTTTCTGTTAAAAGAAAAAATATTATACTTATTCTGAAAAAAAAATTAACAGCACAGAAATTACCTAGCACACTCATAACAAAGGAAAACTACCCAGAAGAGGCATTTTGGGAACATGAAGGAACAACAAATATTAGTAATAGCTCAATGCAATACCTAGTTATGAACTATACAGGAAGGACACTTTGGGCCGAAGAATAATAATATCCATGAGTGTCATTAATCCTAAAAAAATACATTCATAATCACACTTCAAACTTGTACTTCTGCTTTACAGCACAAATGATAGCTTTCTTTAGCCAACTCTTCACCATTTTATTGTTTTTTTACTGATAGTTTCCGTTGAGACAATACATCAAATGTTGTCTTGAACTCCTTACAGTCAGTATTATCACATTTGCCTTATTTAAAAAAAAAAAAAAACAAAAATAAAACAAAAACCCATGAAGTGCCTCTTTAAATTAAAGCCACACTGCATTTCATGCCATCCTCAGGTTGATGCTCATGCATACCTGAACTACTCATTATTTTCAAAAATGTTCCCAGGTTAAGAAAATGCTCCTTTTCTTTGGTGCTTTTAAATTGAGGTGCAAACACATCTCCCACTCATCTGCTACTTGGCTCTAAGTTATCAGACCAGCTACTTTATGGAGCCAGTGATAAGTAAGCACATCTATGAAAACATAGCAATGCTTTGTGTAGTGAGCTGTGGTGTAGGTTAGAGTCTCAGGTATTAGGTAGTGGTACTAGGAACAAACTGATGAACTTTGCTAGGTGGTGCCAGTTATGTGCAGAGTCCATTCACATACATCTGCATTTTATTCCAAAGATTGCTGTGGCCAGTCCCTTGTTCTTCCACACCTAATTGATTGAGGAATCTAGACCACCACAATACTACATTTGACCCTGCATTAATTTCCCACTACACTTATAGAAAGAGACTTACTGCCATTCCTAAAATATTAAACTTTCATAAGAGGGGTACTATGCATGGGATGTACTGGCCAGAAACTTCCAAGCAGATGGCCAAAAATATGCTCTTTCATTATTTAGGGCATTCCAGCCCAGCACTAATACAGATGATGAAAACTATGACTAAAATATTTACTGTTCTCTCATCATATTTTATGTTGTACACTTCAACAGATTAATTAAAAACCCTCGTAGCGGAGCTGCTATTTTTTTCATATTGCTATTCATTCAGCATTGTGCAAGAGGGATTTGTTCAACTTCTCAAAGGATACATAATAGCCATTTGTTTTCTGTCACCTCTAACTTGCCATTATTAGTACTACACAAAAGTATTGGAAGTTATTGTTATTTCGAAAGTGGTTTGTCCAAATATTTAAATAATCTTTCAATAGTGTCCTTTTATAGGCAACTATAAGACAGTTGGGCCTATCAAATATTTTGACTATTTACAGAAGTCCCAATAAAGATGAATGAGAAAATCCTCCAAATACACTGATGAATGTGAAATACAATGAAAACAACCAGTAAATGTTATTTACAATTGCTAAATTGTTGCATGTTTTTCATTCTGTAAGACATCCTAAGGCTTTTCAATGATGGAGAGAGAATACTGGACTACATGCACTACAAGATGAGATTTCATGAACTCTTACTGAAAAAAGCCTTTAAACCAGAATGGTTTAGGGAATCAGTCTATGCACAGCCCATAAAAACAAGCAAGTCTGAGGTTCTCTTTTGATGTGGATCAAGCATTTGCTGACAGGTTGTAACACACATTCTTCAGTCTACATGCATAAGGGAACTGTTAACCTTAGCAACTGGTCTCTAACAGCCGAAGAATAACCATCCTAAAAATCATCCTGGGAAGTAAGCCAGTTGTGTCAAGATTTATTGGAAAGAAGGGAGTGTCTGGAGATACAGAACATTTGCTGTAAGAGAAAGAGTGCAATATAAACAAGGACAGGGCTTTTAGAGAGAAGAGCAAGTAGGAAGTCCCTCATTTTAAAAACGGTATCTTCTTTAGTCAAAGGTCAGGTCATGGAAGTGCAAGACAAATAATGACTGAGGTGTTTACAAAAGAAAGACTAGACGTACTCCAGAAATTTTTGTAAGTCAACAGAAGCAGTATGAAAAGGATGCATGAAAATTTAATTAAAGTTTGCATAAGCATAGGAGAAGACCTCAGAAAATTATTTTTTTTTCTAAGTCTTTTATGCTTCTTAACCCAGCAATATTAACAGTTAATAAAGGAATTCGAGGTCTACTGATTGACAAAACTTGGAATACAGACTGTTTTGTAGCCCCCTAACACACAGGACTGGCTAGCTGGAATATCAGAAGCTCTGCCTTGTCCACAAAGGATTAATTCTATTTTATGGTTTCCAGCTAGACTTGGACATGTACACATGCCCTTAGAAGTCCTGTTGTGCTAAAACCAGTTAACTTTGTTCAAACTACAACTGTTTACTTTCAGTTTTACTGTCAATTTTGTTCAGATGGACAGATCAAAGCATTAGGTTTGCTTGTGAATGAATGACATCTATAGTCAGCAGTTTTCCTCACAGACATTCTCAAGCTAAAGAGGTTGTAGGTTTTTGGGAGAAGGCAAATACCTCCTGCAAATCAAAGCCAGAAAGACTTTCTTATAAAGTCCAACTTAGTCCCTGTCATTCTGCTGGACATCTGTGATAGCTACACTGTCACAAAATGATTCATGCTCCAGGAGAGGAAAACTATTTCACATGAAAACAGAGATGTAACAGCAGAGCTGATTCCAAGATTTACAGATTTCCTAGACTCTAGCATTCTAAACCAGGGGATAAATAACAGCTTGCATAAAACTGCTAATATTAACAGTGTGTCTTTTACTAATTTGTATCTTTCAAGTTTTTCGTAGCACAACATCTTTCTTTTCATATAGATTATACACAACAAGAGTTGTAATTTAGGTAGATATGTGGGGTTTATCGATTTAGAAAATCATAATATTTGAATAATAATAATTTATGAAGTCATAGTGAAAAGACCTATTGCCTACATTAGTATGTCAGTATTTTCTTGCACTTCACCTACTCTGCAAAATACAGGTTTATATTGTAAAACAAAGCAACAGTAGCAAAGTCAGAAACTGTCACAGACTTCCACATTGTCTGGAAAAAATGAGGAAGTGAAGATGTTAAATATTTTTTGATCCCTCTCTCACATCTTACCTAAAGGATCATTGAAATCCATAAGCTGTTTCTAATTAGTTTCTAATGACCTGAGAGTCCTGCAAGTTTAGCATCTTCCGCATCTCATTTGATTTCCCTCTTGGACTAAAACGATATCAAGAGGGCTAAAATGAAGATAAACCACATCTCCATGATCCCTCTGGTTACTGGACCAGAGACATAAATACAGGAAGGGCTAAGGGTAAAGACCATCATTGTCAGTAGTTTTATAACCTGTATTAACGAAAAAACACAGGAGTGATTGTATAACCATAGAGTCTATTGATTCATGCTGTAAAATTCAGAGTCAAGTCCAGATGGTTCTTTAACCTCTTGAAAAGGACTGCAAAAAAATTGAATCTCTCCTGGAAGTTTCAGTAATTAATCCGTTACAGCAAAAGTATCTCATCAGTAATCTGTCTCAGGTGTGTTGGGAAAAAAAAAGATAAAGGACTAGATTCACATTTTTTTTCATTGATTACTATTTGGTATCCTGATAAACTTAGCAGTTTAGGAAGTGATCAAAGTAATTATAAAATTGGCACTGACTTTGGAAAATGCATAAAATCCTCTAAGGTTTCAAAGTTAATTAGCTAAATATGAAAGTAATCAAAGTGCTGAATTTTAAAATTTATTGATAGCAATATTTGCAAATACTATGGTTATATACCTGTTTCCTATTTGCAAATAAATGAAGAGAGGGTAATGTTAGTCCTTAGTAATCCTTAGTGCAACATTTTTCATTTGCTTTTTCAAATTTGGACTCATTATAGCTATATAATTGGTTATATATCATACTAAGAACTCATTCAGTTGTAAAACATCTCCACATATTTTAACTTAGAATTGCCTCAAGGTGATGAAATAGACAGGATACAAAATTTCAGGGTTGTAAAGCAAGGCAGAAAGTCTTTGAAGAGCTGTTGAATCTATAAATCTCACAAATGCTCTAAAATACGCCTTTAAAAAGTGACCAAACTTGTCATTTAAGAGGGGGGAAAATACTGACAATATTACATGCCATGACTGAGATGGTAAAGTCACCATGATTAAAACGGAGTAATTCACTTTGAACTAACTCTAGTTGACTCCTCTAACGTGCCTGGGGATTGTCTGTGGCAAGCCCAGAGGAAATCTTTTGTGCTTCAGTGGGCAATAAGCCTTGCAAATCATTATTCTTTCAAAGACTAACATAGGGGATACCAGTAATATCTGGGCTTTTTCTTGGGCCCCTAGGTGTCCGAGGTACTAATTCAATACATAAACTTTTATGGTTAGATTTCTATTTGTTCACCTTAAAACATAACTAGGAGTATCTCAGTGGAAAATAAAAAACAAAGCAGAAGTAGCATTGTTCAATAATCCATCAAATACAAAAAATAAGAATAAAATTTCTCTAAGTAATTCACACAGCGTGCAATCCACTAAAACAACGTTATCAATAAAATCTCCAGCTAACAGTATTTTATGTTGTTTCAAAGGCATCACCCACAAATTATTACCTATTTTTGTTTTGTTTTCTGGCAATACCAAGTAATCTATGACAACCAGATGTTTTGTAATCCTTCAGTGGCAGAACTGTGGTGGGATTAAGAAGCTCTTGTGATTCTTGTATTTCTTGCTCTGCAGTGATAAACATGCAACTTCCATCACAAGCATACAGACGCCTGCATATCTTGCTATGCACACTGTAAACAGCAACCCAATAGTCCATTGCTCCTTCTAGGGAAATAACTGCCTTTTGAATTCAACTTGCATCACAATTTTACAGGTTAGTTACTGTCACATCTTCCATTTCTATAATTTTTAAAACAGATTTTTCAGCTTTGTATGAAACAAATTCCAGCATTCATGTTAGAAAGAGCGAATAGGTAAAACTTAAAAAAATTAGCACAGCTTAAAGTTTGACTATACCAGACCGCCAAAGCCCAGAATTAATTAAATCACATACGTGGAAGTAAAATAAATAAATGAAAATATGTATTATGCCCAGTGAAGTTGTGGATGCTCCATTCTGGGAAGTGTTCAAGACCGGGATTGATGGGGCTTTGAGCAGCCCAGTCTAGAGGAGAGTGTCCCTGCTCACAGCAGGGAGTGGGAGCTAGACCATCCTTCAGATCCCTCTGAACCCAAGCTATTCTATGATTCTGTGAATATAGTTGCAACAGTGCCTTTGTTATTCGGAATCCAAATAGAAACATCATCTCATATATGACTCGGGGACAAAGTAGCATTAGATTTCCAGGAGGCTATCCACTCACAACAGGGACCGAGTGAGACCTATATTTACAGATTTATCCTATTCAAACATACTGGGCTTCTAGAAACAACTTCTCAGTCAAAGATAGTACTCCATATAAAGCTGCTGCAACATTAGTGTTGCAGCTTGTCTCCATTTTTCAGCTAAATAGAGATTTTCTTTTTCACATTACATAAAATCCTCAACAAGCACAGGCCTTCTAATAAATTGCTAACTCTGTTACAGTATATCTTCTATTATACCACTTGTTACTTTAGTAAGACAGGAAATTAAAGCAATAAAACACTTTCAAAATGATAGGGCACACTCAGGCAGTCATTTTTCTTATGTTCCAGTATTATTCTTCAAAAGACCTTTTATGATACTAATATTAAATTCTTTGAAGTCTGAAGAATCTGTTGAAAATGTTGAATTTCTAAGATATAATGCTCAAATATTGCATCTACTCACGCATTTATTAAAACTGGGAATGTGGGATGGAATAAAAAAAAGGTACGAAATGCAATGCAGCTAAATAATATATGACCTGATACACTTTAGATCCACATTAGAGAGTACAATGTGTGGAAATTTGATTTAATGCTAAGGAAAATCTATTTTGCTTTTGTCTCACCTTACGTGGCCAAATGCACACCAGATGTGGTCATTCATATAAAAGGTTGGTAACTGCACACTGAAGCACAGAAAACCAGACAAATACTATAATGGTCACTTATTCAGTGTGCTCACATGAAGGAAATTGAATCACGCTTATGAAACTATGCATTCTTTATTAACCCCATAGAAGAAGGTCACATTGACTGCTCTTCTAATGGAATGCACACTACAAAAAGATTGAAAGACATCATGTGAAAGAAAAAGCACAGAAAATGCTAAGTTTCCTGATGAAACATTTCCAAAATGAAGTTATTAAAAATACTGAAGGATTTCTCATTGTTAAGAACTAAATACATGCAATCACATATTTCTAGGGAGAAAAAAAAAATAGGAAAGGGAAGAGGAAAAAGGAAAAGAAAAATGAAGAAGACAAAAAAAGGGAAGAAAAAATAAAACTAAGCTAAGCTACCAAAACTTATACTCAATGTCCATTACGTATTAAATATTGGACTCAATGATATTAGAGTTCGTTTCCAAGCTAAATAATTCTAAGATTCTGTATTCATTATAATGTCAAATATATAGTACAAGTAGATTCCTTGCTAATTAAGTGGGCACAATGCAGGTGTTCAATTAGAAAGCCTAGGAGAAAAGTGAATATTCACATGTAAATCCTGATTTCTGTGATTTAAAGTTCTATATTCATTTTTCATTTCACTGTAGCTATGAATTAATTTTCTAGTTTCATTTGCTTCGTTTTATAGAGAACTTAAACAACCTTTGGTGGCAGTTCGACTTGAGTACATTTAGGAGTATGTAACAATACACTGCTGGAAGACTCAACGTTACCATTCTGATTGAAATTTACTGGTTCAAATTAAAAATAACTTCTGCTTTTATGCACTAAATCAATGGAAATGAAGTGTAAATACAAAAAGTAAAAACTAACAGCTATGTTCTCAATTCCATCTAGTTCTGCAATGCCCACTTTTTCCTTATCTAGCAAACCATTTTTTATTTTCATGTATGTTTAGCTAGAAATTTAGAGGGCTAAATCTAAGATAAAACCACTCAATAACTTATGTTTCCTTTCTTGTTTTTGACACATTTCTTCTCTGTTGGAATTCCAAAGCAATCAGCTACCTGGGGATACATACTTCTTCAGAGATCTCTTCTCCACTATATCAATTAACTCAAAAGCAATTTTGGATACCTTCCAATGTACTACCACCATCTGGTCTCCCTTAAGCCTCACAAGCTGTAGTAGACTTGAATTGGTCTGAATGAGGGAAATTTTCTAAATTATTAACAAATTAGTCATGTTCCGATGCTGTTTCTTTTCTTTGATTCGTTAAGAAATTTCCTAGTGACCTAAAAAATCCTCGGGAATATTTTTAAACATGTTTTTAAATTCTCTGCATAGGGATCACCTGACTCACTGTAATGTAATACTCATCAAAAGCATGTCCCTTATAATTGTAATGGAGGAAATTGTGAAAAATGCATTTCAGCTTTCACCTAATCTATGAATCTACCTGTAAATTTTATGTAAAACAAGCTTGTGAAGCAAAAGGTCAACTCATTAGTCTTGTTCAATATAGAAATAAGAAATGGCTGGGCAACATGAAAGGCCCAAAGAAATGGAAGGTACTTCTTGACTTAGTAATGTGAAGACACTCGTGGAAGAAATTTTTCAGGATTAGAGTGGTCCATCACCAAAGTTCATAAAATATCATCTTTTTTCTTCTTTTTAAATCAAGACAAGTTAGGTTTTTCCCGCTGTTTAGGTTTTATAGCACATTTACCACCTGATAGGTACAGAAATTTGACTAAAATATGGCATGTGGTACACATTTTCTTTCTCTGCCCAGGAGAGCAAGTCTTCTCAATGCAGAAGCCCTTCTGTTCTTATACTAGGGGAAGAAAGAAAAAAAAAAGTAGAAGTCTTTTTACTTTATTCTATATTCCACTGAGATTTTTGTTTAAGATGGTAAGGAAAGGTCACATGTCACAGACAGACCTCGTGTACTTCCCTCTCTGTTCCCAGATGACTCTAGGTTGTTGTCCTTTACCTTTTACTCCCTATTTTTGCATCTTCCTACTGTTATGTATAATAGATTAGGAATCTCTTCATAATTACCAATCCCTCAAGGCCAATGTGTCTTCTACCACCAGATCTGAAAACTGCATTTTAATTATGCATTCAGAATTGGAAAAACAACTGTGACAATAGCATCACCAGTAAAATTATGGCATAAAAGAGCTATGAGAAAAATTTGCTCTGCCACAGTTTGGGCTCTAAATTCTAACAACTTCAGCATACACTTTTACAAGCACACTTCCAGCATTGGAGATTTTGTTAGTAAGAGGGAAGACTGCTATAGGAAATTATTTGAAACCCTATAGCTTGGAAACCCAATAGACTCATTGCTAGAAGGCAGAGAGCTTCTAGGGGTTCTGTCATTGGCCAGAAGCCTTATGGCTTGGTACTGGGGAAACAAGTTATCTTGGAGCCTTTCTTCCTAAAATATGGTATAATCATTGACCATTACATAAAACTTCGGTTTTAAAAAACAGTGCCGTGCAGGGGTACAGGTGTGCAAATTTGCATGTATAAATAAATGCATTTGGGGGTGTGTGTGTGCATACATGCAGACGGTCATACTACTAAGTGTTAGTAGCAAGTTCACAGGTTATGAAAAATCATATTTGGGGGGGTGTTCTTTTATGATGGGTCTTTTTGACAATTGCTTATAAGAACCAAGCAGTGAAGACATTATCCATTGCTAAATAAGAAGACATACTAAAAAGAAGACTGATTTGTAAATACTATTATGTACCACATACCCTGAAAAGATAATATTAAATGAAATATGAACACAAAGAAGGATGTGTTTTATGTCCAAATATAAGATGGACTGGGAAAAAAAAAATCTCTACAATCTGAACAAAGAAAAAGGGAATGTAAAGCATTAGAAATAAACTAAATGTGAGCTATGCTTCTCGTTTTGCTGGGATAATATGAAGGCAGTAAGGTTTCCAGCTTTTAGAGCAAATGGCTGTGAGCAAGAGGATTCCTGGTTCTAATCCCTAGTGAGCCAACCTCAGGCAAGTCATTCAGCTTTCCTTTGCTTCAGTCAATCCAGCTTAAAACCACAAAAAGCAGGTCTGCAGTGAAGTCAGATTCTGCAACTGCGCTAAGATATCTCTCTGGCAAATAGACAGGAAAAAAATGTGTAAGAAGCAAACTACATTAAAAAGGGGGAAAGAGCATTCTTAATGGTTTGCAAGAGGTTGAACAGAGGCCAAATACAACACCATGCTGACATGAAATATTTCCTAACAGAATTTGAGATATTATGCTAAAGTTGGTACATTTGCTGTTGAGATTTCTCAATTTATGATACTGTACCATGCATAAAATATTTACTGTACTTTGACAATAATTTACCATCAAGAATTAGGATCCTTCCTACCAATATTGAAAAAAGTACATTAGTAACTTAAGACATTAGAATTTTTAAAATACAAGGGATTTCTTCTCACATAAAGTGAATCAATAATTCAGTTGTTCAGCACATTCCCCTCTGCCTCCAAACATTTTACTAGAAAGATGAATATGAGAATAGAATCGACAGCTTTAGGGTATGATACACAAATAAAAGATAATGAAAACTAGAATTAAATTCATGGGCTGCATTTGTTTTCTCTGCATGTTTAATAGAGTCTCCTATTGTTAAGGACTCTGTAAGTAATCATAGATTTTTTTATTTAGTCTACTGGAAGAAAAAAATGAGGTACTATGAGGATTAAAATGACACAAATTATAAAATAGATAAAATATACATGCATGGGCTACTCAGTTGGTATTTTTTCTGCCAGCATGTAAAAAAATTATAGATGCAGTAAATATTTCAGAAATCATTCTCTTTACAGCATTATGCATGGAGTTGTCAGTTTTCACCACTGAGCTTTGTTGATTTATATCAAATACCTAATTTAAATATAAAAGGGATGGTTACATTTATAGCTCACTTGAGTATTAAGAAATACCTACTGATAATGCAGCACTTCCTTTTTTTTATTCATGCAAAAGTAATCCGTACAAATAAGTAGAAGCAGTGCTAATCAGCAGAAGAAACAATGGCCATTCTTTTGCTTTTCTAACACATTTCATTACAGCTTATAAATAGACTAGCCAGTGCACTATGTAGTATTAATTCTAAACATACACTCCAATTGCCCTGATGAAGAAACTGTTAGGTAAGACTTCTACCATACACATTACTTTGGCACACATAATCATCCCTGTGTTTCCTCTAACGTGAGAAAACATTCTTGCACCCAGCACACCTATGCTGCAGTTCACTTAATGAAAATGTATTAAAAGATATTTTCTACCACATATTGCAAATAAGATCTTGAACTACTGTATCATTAGTGAAGAATGAGATTAATTTACTTCCTCACAGTACTGATAAGACACGCTTGAAGTAGGGGTACAAGTATTCCTCATGCTTTGGAATCTTTTTTCTCTCATCTGTTGGAAGATCACTGTAGGTCAGTC
Source organism: Cinclus cinclus (assembly GCF_963662255.1). Taxonomy (NCBI): domain Eukaryota; kingdom Metazoa; phylum Chordata; class Aves; order Passeriformes; family Cinclidae; genus Cinclus; species Cinclus cinclus. The sequence goes on from NC_085050.1 coordinate 33,336,825, forward strand.
ATGCAAACTATATATTCTTTCCTCCCAAGGAGAGCAATGAGGAAAACAAAAAGTAGCTGTCCTATGACATTGTAGTGGGGGCAGCAGGTTTGGAAGGAAAGGATGTGAGAAACTCAAGTGTGGACAAAACAGTTACTCTCCCACCAGCGTGGTTCTATGGGAAAGTATCATGTTGACAGCTGGCATAGACTCTTATCACTGTCTGCAAAGTGAATGAAATATAACCAGAGAAGCAGCTGTCATCTAAAAGAAAAATAAGTACACTAAAACATATATGTATTTTTTTTAATACTTACAAGTCTGCTAGCAAAAGTAAGAACTTGAATAATTTAATTCAGGACCCAGTAACAGGTCATACAAAACCTCTGCCTCTACTCTTTAATCTGTAAACAGATACAAGAAGAAACTTAATCTATTTCTTCACATCAAGTCATTATAGGATTTTGAGAAAGGCGTGGAGCCAAGTATCCCGAGAACCAAAACTGCTTACAACAGACAAGAAGAAAACCAGTTTCTGCAGCTGGAAGTCAGGAAATGTCATGCCTGTTAGATATTCTCTGGGCTTTCAGCAAGTCCCAACTCAGCAAACTCCAAAGAATTGGTTTTAGTCAATCCACAGTCCTACTCCTGGCTTAAAGCATTCCTTTTCTCACACAGTGCTGTGTCAAGTCAGTTTTGAGAGTACTACATTCCTCAAGCTATGCTTTAAGGAGGCATTAAAAAAAATACCTTGATTTGGTTCAGTCTTAGTGCTGACCCAAAAATATAACAAAAATATTCTGGTAAGCGCATATTATAATCAGAAGGTTTTTTTCAGTAATAAAATGTGCAAAATATGAAAAAATTGTTTGCTAAATTGTGACACAACACAAAAGAAAGGTAGCTTTCTTTCTGTCTCTCATTTTAAATTTAAGGTAAACCAGAATAGAATTACTGGTGAGGATGAAGGAATACGCTCATGTCTGCTAAATATGGCAGGCATCTGCAACAGCTTAATCATCTTCCATTCTGGATAGGACTAAAATAATATTTTCTTTTTCCAAATCAAATCTAATTTAGTTCAGACATGTCACATGCACTTGTTCTCATCAAGGACTAAGTGCATGACAAGTCTGAACTTTTAACACCAAATACTTCTGAGACAGAGAAGAGCAAAATAAGGTCACAGCATTTCTGTAAAACTGAAATATGTAAATTCCTCACAGCATTGTCATTCAGAATTGATTCCCCTTATTTTCTTTGACTTTTCCAGAGTAACCCACCATTGATCTAAGACTAAGAATGAGAAATAACTAATTGAACATGCATTTCCTCCCCTTGGAAATCAAAATGGGTGAAAATAAGCCTTGGAATACAGTAATTTGTGTTACCTTCCCTTGTGAGTTGCTGCTCAAACTACAGTGCAGTAGCATCTAATCTGAATCTGGAGGCCACAGCCGAACATGAGCCAAGAATACAGAGGCATGTTTCAGAAAAATAAAAAGCTAGCTACCTGCTTTTCCAGCTCCTTACAGAAGCTAGAAACACTACTGCTAGCAGGTAGGGGCTCATTTTGTCAAATGAATGACAATGGTAACTAAGAGGCTGGGGGTAAAAAGAGCACAAATAAATTTATTGATACCTCGGTATCCTGAACCACAAATAGGAATTTGTTGTAAAAAGATGACTCCATTGAAAATTAATCAAATTTCCCATTTATTCAATTTCCTATGATGCTTTTTTTCAAGTATGACACTAGCTGTTAAATAGTAAGAGAACATATAGCTGGATAAATATTTTAAACAAAATTAATTATTTATTTTTAATTCAGTAAACAACCCTTAAAAACAAACAAAGCAAAAAACTAAACAAAAAACCCCAAAACAACCCAAAAAACAAACCAAAAAAACCTAACTTAAAGAGTTATTGGCTTTATCCAGAGCACTCAATTTTCACTATGGCCCTGTATTACCTAGCTGTAGATTACCACACAATGGCTCATCATTAGGATTCTCACTTTTGAAACATTTTTTTCTATACTTTGCTTTTTTAAGTTTCCCATCTCCATAGAAAAAAAGAAGAGGAAATACGCTTGCATTTAATTAGCCCATCCTTTCCTGTTGAATAATATGGTAGCTACCAACTTTAAACTGATAATGAAATAAAATGGCCACTTACAGCCAAGGCAGATCTAATAGTTCTAACTTTCAACTTTTCCAAAGGGCTTTAACTACCAAAATGGGCTCTAACTAACTACTAATCCTTGAATTGTACAGCATTTTCATCACTAACCTAACAGGGTGATTAAATTGCATTCTGCATTTGAACAAATGAAAAAACAGGGACTAATATCTCTGCAGGATCACAAATGACTGATGAGTTGGTAGAACAGAACTAAGTCTATGTGTGGGGGTGTCAGAGATATAAAGCAGAGATATAAAGCTCAATGGAAGTTGGACTGAAACATGCTATGATTTGGGTAAAATTTTTAATGAATTGCTTTAACTACAGCCATCAAACTTTCTACCAGAAATCAGCTAGCAATATTTTTATGGACCTTTTCTCAAACACGTGCCCATTCCCTACTTATTCAGAGGTTAGAGAATTTCTTTCACCAACCTGCAGCACTCTAACATGAATCCCCTACTGCATGCACTCATAATAAGCTTCTACTTTTTTTCTGTTTAGTGTCACAGAACACTCTTTGCATTGGACTTAAGATCTTCCATGACTACAGCAGCAGAAGTAGGGCATGCTGCTCCAGAGCTGCCCCACAGTCCCCCTGCCTGAGACCAGGATTTCCAGAGCACAGCTGAGGAAATGCAGCTATCATCAGATCCCTGTCTGGACATCCATCCATGCCTGCTTACCACAGGTGCAGCCCAGGAGCTGAAAGGGAAAATTCTCTCTTCACCTCCCTGCAGTTTTCTGTATGTTCTGAGGGATGGCAGGATGGGAAGGCAGAGCCTGGGTACCCCTGGGGCCCTGCAGAGTCCCTCCCCAGTGCTGCCCAGAGCCCTCTGGGCAGGGAAGGGCCTGTCCTGCAGAGACCTCTGTTCTGGGATTATCTATAATTTGGACATTCTAATAAAACACATCCTGAGAGAACAGAAGCTTCTTGGAATCCCCTTTTTTTTTGCCCACTGTAAAAAAAAGTGTGTGGGCATTGGGACTACTTCATTTCAGAGCTGCCATGAGTCATGGTTTCAACTTGGCATATGCATGTTTTGCAATACTTTTTGAATTTCAATGTCTCTTATTTATGGAAGCACTGGTGAAAGTCTGACCATTGTTTCTAAGTCTGCATCAGGGCAGAGTATCACTCATTGTCTTTTGTCTCCTTTGCATTTGGATTCAAATAGCACAAAGCATGTGTGTTTTCATCATGAATGACAGATAAAAATAATCAGTTTCCATCTTCTCACTGTTTTTTATCCTCATGTTGCTATAGCAAGCATGTGATAGGCAACTAACTATGAGCGTAACAAAAATATTACAGCACCAATTCATCAATGTACAACACTTAACATGCAACCAAAATTCCTCCAGCTTTTATCAAACTAGTTTATACAGCTGGTACACTTGAAGAAAATCTGCTCCCCAGAAGCTTTCACTTGGAGCTTCAGCAGTCATCAACTCCTTTTTCTAGCTGACATCCTCCCTACACAGAACAAGATACCAGACTTTCTCAGGGCTGAAGATATTCATGATTTATATGAAAGGTACTGCTACTTTTTATGAAAGGGACAGGTGAGTGAATTGACTTTTTTAAATTCAGGAGTGACAACTCAAATTTGAAGGATAGCCCATTTGGCAACATTCCCTAAACTGACAAAATTAAACAGCTAGATCAAGGAAAGCATTCTCTTTAACTATATTCATAAAGTCAGCACAGAAAGTTTTCCTTTGTGCTTCCTTCCCAGTTCTAATGCCTCTTAATTTTAAAACAAAACTATAGCAGGCAGCACTGGAAAAGCTCCATCTTTCACACACTGGGAGTTTTATATAAAGACCAGCTCTCTGACTGTTTCCAAAGGAATACTTTCAACAAGATTTCTGCTTTCATAGTGCACTGTTGCTCATTTTTATAAGCTTTTACTGCTGTCAGCATACTGATTGTTCACACTGACACAAGGTTTACACAAATAGCAAATAAGAACCAGCAGTAAACAAAGAAAATATAGCTTACTGTTGCCCACTCCTCACATGGGGCATCAATCAACAGCAGACTCACAACTGACACAAGCATCAGTCCTTTATTATCATAACTTTCATACCTTTCTCTCTGTAAACTTCCCACAGGCAGCTTCAAGCAGCACTGACTCTTCCTCTTCCTTCTGCAGGACTGGCTAACTCCTTCCTGCCCATAGCAGGACAACCTGACTCCATCTGTCCCTCATGCAGCATGTCATCCTTTCAGTCCCTTACACAACCACTTGACCCTCCCTTCTCACAGCATGGCCAACAAACCTCAACCAGCCCTGGGCCAGCTAACCCACTCTTTTATAACACCCATCCTCCCTGGACATGGCTGAGACCTATTGAGGGGCAAGGCTGTTCCCACTCTTTGGTAATTAATACAGCTGCAATTTATCATGGACAAGATTGCCTTCAGCCCTATGTCTATTCTCTTATAATCCATCCTCCCACAATAGGTGTTAGATTGCAGTCAAAATATTATAAAATTAGTCAATCTTTATGTATGTATTATAATAACCTTAGACTATCCAAGTTTTACAAAGGAGAATTCTGAGGGAGCTTGGCTAGTTCAGCCTCAAGAAAATATGACTGAGAGGGGACCTCTTTAGCATATAGAAATATCTAAAGGGGGGGAATCAAGAGGATATATTTAGGCTCTTCTTGGTGGTGCCAACCTATAGAACAAGAGGCAATGGGCAGAAAATTATGCCCTGAAAGTTTCATTTAAACATGAGGAAGAACTTGTTAACTGTGTGAGTGACCAAGCACTGGAACAGATTGTCCAGAGGTTGTATGCTCTGGGATTTTTCTGCTTTAGGTAGGTTGGACCATATGCCCACTCTGGTTCCTTCCAACCTGACCCATTCTGTGGTTCTGTGATGTGCTCTAAAAATATCACTACACAGAAGTTTTAAAAAATCCAGGTCAAGAGACAAGACTACAGAATAAATTTATAATATACACTGCAAGTGAAGTGCACAATTGTCCATGAATAAGTAATAATTGGAATGCCAGTTCATAAAAGTAATCAGTTAAATGTATAGTTCTTTCAAATGATTGTTTAAATGTGATCATAAGATTGTTAGAAATGTGTATAATAACCTTTATTAAACTATGAACAACTAATAACTGTCAGCAATAAAAAAGCTAGTTGTTACTAACATTTAATGGATATTAATTTTGTGTTACTTTGGATTCAAAGATAAAGGAGTACTTTCTAAGGAAAAAAAATGTCACACAGATTTTTCTTGTCCATTATTGTAAAGATGTATCTTATGTTATTTACAGTACTAGTAAGTAGAACTGGCACCTTTACCTGTGTACGCAGCTTCTCTTTTCAATAAATAGCTCGACTGTCTCTTGGTAATGTAAATTTAGCACTCTATCAGCCCCTACCTCAATGATATGCACACAGTGTCCTGTAAATTTTGTCTTTTTGGCTACAGAGGCAATCAACCTCAAGGTGTGAAATTTCTCAAAGACATGCGAGTATATAGGCTAAAAAGCCCTTGAATGTCCTGGTGTATTTTCTTTCAGATAGCTCTAGGTATATTACTTGGCACATAAGCTATCTACTTGTGCAATACGAGTGTCTACCTGTTTCCATTCACTAAATGCAGCTGAGATACTGCATTTAGTTGGTGCCAAATTTAATTGTCGTATTCTCCTAGTTCATCACTGGAAGTGATCTGTTTGGATATTGGTCAAAAGTTTGGGCTAATTTTCTTTTGGAGACAGGCTTGATGATTCACCTATTTGCTAAACCTCCTTAAAATCCTGCAGAACATTCTGTGCATATTCTTTTTGAAAACCTATGGCAGCAGATACAGATATAGGGGGAGACTGTAACAGTTACTTCAGAGGTGTTAGAGGGCTGTGGTAGATTTATTACAGGGTCACAGAACGAAGCTTGAAAGCTAGTGGAAAGTGCCCAAACTACAGTTCTCCACTCCCTTTAACATGTAGAGACTTGACAATTTGGATGAGGCCTTTACATGATGATAGCATTTCTATCTGATATAAAAATAACTAATTTATCTAACTCAGCAACAGAACACGATACTGCGACTGCTGAGAGCAGTCTCAGCTACAGCTTAAAGAAAAAGTGATTTGTGTAAAAATGTGGTAAATGTCTCGGTTCCACTTGTTTTAAAATTTGCTGTACAGTGATCAGTTTGTTGACAGAACATCTGCTCATTTCATCCTCTGCAAGCTCAAATCTGTATTCCTCTTCTACTCGGTTTTCAAGAGAGAATATCTTGACATATTTTTGGCTCTACAGTCATATTCAGTGTCAAGAGAAAGATTTCCATATTTGTCTGTTGCTCCTATGAAGAAGCAGTGATGGAACTGGTCTTTAATGTATATTTTCCCCAGATGTTAATTCAAAAAGCTGAACCATCCCAAATATGTACAGAGCATCCAAATTAACTTGAAAAGTCATCAAAAACCTAGATTTTTCAGCAGCAGGACATGGTTAGAAGCCATTGCCACTTTGGGATAAGTTCTAAGGCTGTACAGAATCGAGTCTTGAAATCTGAAAGGCTGCCTATAGCATTTAATTAAACAGGGCCAATGAAAAGTCTTAGGCTCTGGAGCTTACCAACATTGGTAATCTCCATCTAAAGAGTCTGTGCTCCTGAATCACTTTGCAGCCCCACATTGTGTTCATGTGGTCCTTTCACATAACTGTTCCCTTTTCCAGCGCAGAGGGTCTGTGAAGGCTGTACTGCTGCCCCTTGGGATGCTGCTCTGCTGTCAGGAGCCTGGGCAGGGTTTCACAGCAGGGTTTGACACACAGCAGGGTTTCACACTGAGGTGCTGCTGGAGGGCTGTTTAAAGCAGTGGGAGCTGAACCTGCTGTAGTCTGTGCTCCCTGCTCACCAGGTCTGATTTCTGGTTACAGTGGGGCTGTGCACATTGTCCCAGATAATGCTGGCCTTGGGTTGAGGTCTCATTTTTCCCAGTGAAGATATGAAAAATGAAAGTGTATAAATGATTATAAAATGCAGTGTTTAAAGTGTTTTTTTTTTTTTAACTAGTCAAGAAGGTATCATTTTATTGATATATTAACCTGTATGGGACTTATTAAAACCAAATAATAGTTTTTATAATTGCTTTCCTCTTCCATAAGAATAGTTTAGATTTTTGTGGAGTTTACTAAAATTTCATCCTTAATGAAAATGAAAAATTGAGAGCTAATTTTTCAATACCAGTTTTATGAAAATATTTGTGATAATGAAAATTTTCCAAAATTGGAATTTTTTTTTTTTATTTTAAATAGAAGCTACAATTTAGAAAGTAATACCATTTTCAATTTGTAAAATTTAAAAAAATAATTTTAAAAGGAAAGATCAATCCTATCAGAATCTTTTTAAAAGAGATTAAAGGTTTTCCTTGGCATCTCACCTTACCCTTTTATTTATGTTCAAAACACATATTCTTGAACTGTCATCAGTTTCATGATTACATAGTCGGCATCCAAAAGGGAAAAAAGAATAGTGCTAAGCATAGATCCCGACTACGCCTGAAGGATCAAGCACTCCACTGAATATATTGAGTTTATAGACTTCTTGTAAATCTAAATGGATGATCTCCTCACATTGCTTTGTATTTAATAGCTCACACTGCAAGAAGATACAGGACAAAAATTCTATTTTGTCTTCTGCCAAGGAGCTATCAACTCCACATCTACTAAGCTATCACCATCAATCTACTACACTTCTTTTATCTAAGGACTCTTAATCCTTCCTGTTGTAGCAGTTCTACTGTATATGGATAAATCAAAAATCACAGTGATAGAGAGAATGAGAACACATTTCTATCTTAATGGCTCAGCTCCTCAAATATGGGGGCTCATTAAAAATTTCCATTTGACACTTATTAATTATTTGTAAAATGCATAAACAAATTTTGTGCTAAAAATTGCAACTAGCAGCTTCCCTCCCTGTACAGAAATTTCAGCCATTAGGATGGATTTTTATCCTCACACTCCTGCATTCTCTCTGAGCTGATTAATATGCAATTGTTTCGTGCAAAGCAGACTATCTGAAACAAGACTATGGGAGCATTTCTGTCTCATGATATTTCAGAGGCTGGTACTTAGACCAGTGCTCAGAGAGTGGAAGGCTCACACATCTGTCTATCATCTCCTCAGAAGTTTTCTAATCATTGCATTTGCATACAGAAGGTTATGCGAGGCATTAGCAGAAATGTAATTTTCAATTCCAGCTCTCCTTCTTCCTTATTGGAAGCTCAGAATACAGTTCAGAAAATTAATTCTATAAATTTTGACCATTTTTAAATCTATCTATGATGAGGCCCCTCATACTTCAAGGGAGACTGGAAACCTTTAAATAGTGACCCAAAGGAATGGAGTGTTTGACATGAACCAAATTACTCAGATTCAATTTCACCAGTATAAAAGATTTAAGAATATGAGAATATGCTTGCCTTCAAATAATTATTGACTTAAAATAACTATTGACTTAAAATAACAGCATGCATTATAAACAGTAACCCCAGGAATAAGGATATACCTTGGCTGCTCATACATCTCAGCTGGATATTAGATTTTTTGAACACATAATTAGTCTCTGAAAAGTCCTCCAAATCTGTAAAACTTGAACTGTTCTTAAAGTAATGTTTTTGTGCTCCTCCTGTTAAAGATGGCAACCAGAGTCCCCAAAACAGCCACTCTGAGCCATCTCCACTTTTCTAGCCAGAAAGAATGATGGAATCTTGTTTACTTCCTCCTCTGCTTCTATGCTCATTGCTTGTAATAGAACACTGAAGTACCACACGTTACTGTGGGAGATTAAGACATTACTCTTCTCTTCTTCCTTGAAGCTGCTTAATTAACATTTCTACCAAACGCTTTAATTTATCCTACCTAATGCTGGCTTCCTCGATTACAGCTTTCTAAACATGGTGATAAAGCTTCATACATCATCTAATGAGAAATATTACATTCTAAGTTTCTTAAGTAATTCAAAACTATTGCCTACTTAATCAATTCTGAAGGTAAGTTAAGGGTGTTTATTTTTGGAAAGAATGGACACAGACACTAACCTGAGCTGCACAGACACAAGTTTCAGAGCTGTAAATTCTGAAGAGTCTCTTATTCCTAAATATAATGTCTAGAGTCCTGCTCAATGTCAGATTTAGCATAATAAGTATTATGAGATGTTTTCATATGAGATCCACAAACATTAGAATTTGTCCAAGGTGGATTTTTGCATACATTACCTGAGAATTTTCTTTGGGAACATTTACCTTTGCACGGATCCACACGGGGAACATACCATCTAGTCAAGCACAGCAGAGGGAAAACCAAGCTTGAACAGATGCTGAAAAGAGGATCATAAAAATAGAGAGCCTATCATACAAAGGATGAGTAAAAATGCTTGTCCTTCTTAAGTTAGCAAAATAATGGCTAAGAAGACATATGGTAGTTAAGAAGACATATAATCACTCCCTATAAATAAGTATGTTTGGAAAATAATTATATGCCACAAAAGGCGAAGGCCTACTTAAACTAGAGGACACTGTTGGCAGAAGAAATACATTATAAATTGTCCATGAATAAAATTAGGCTGGAGATCAAAAGTATTCTTAATTATCAGACAGCAGTGATGGTCTGGAACAGCCTCCCAATAGCAGTAGCAGGATGAAGAAAAATAAAGTACTCAGAAGCAAGTTCCCATTAAGATGGAGTCTGATCTGTTTATGAGAGTTATACAATTATATTTAGTAACAGAAATAGGCTCCAGTGAACAAAGAGATGTATTTTCTATCCTATTTTTCTGTTACATCTAATTGCTCTGCTCAGGACTAAAAGTTCAGTATAGCAAGGCTCATTTTATGAGTGCTTCAGTTCTCTTCTTGATATGTGCCTAAAAAAGAATCTGTATTACTGAGAGTATTAGTTACATATATTTTCTCCCTCTAGATGTAAAGATATTTCAAAAGCGAAGACTTTTCAATCTGATTTATTTACCCAGTTTGGGAAAATCCCAAGGACTCTATACATATTACTTAGGAATAAATCTACCATCCCTTATTATGCCAGCTAATTATTTTATTGTTCTCGTAGGAAAAAAAGGAATAAAGAAAATGGTTAAAAGTCTCAACTATAAAAGATTTAAAAAAAAAAAGTAGGCAGCTTTAAGCCTGAAATGGTATTAAATTAATTTTTTATGAGAACAGAAATATTGAAAAAGTGAGACCTAAATTTGTGGCCTCTATGGCAGAAAATTAGCTCTTGGGAGCTGGGGAAGAGAATGGGGAGAGGAGGTAGAGTGGGATTTTTTATCTGCATTTTCTACAAAGATCCCTGACAAGAATATCTATTAACTGCCTAATTTACATAAACCTTCCACAACTTAAGCTCAAGTAAGCCTTAAGCATTTAATTCTGAATCATCTTATTCAGTACTTTTCAGCACCACATTTACTCTTCAATTCTCTCCCATTTTTTCCCAGGCATACTGGTGGTAGTTATTTCCCTGTAACACTGGTTAAGACTATCCCTTATGAAGTTTTCTGGAGTGACTGAGGTAAAAATAAAAATGTTCTGATATTTTCTCCTGGGAGAGTGTGAGCAGTTCCTTTGGCTTAAATAGGCTTTAACTGCATCCCACAGAGTGATGCTTCATAGTGTATTATTAGTGTGATCAAAAAGAATGTTACTAGGAGAAGCTGAGCACTAGCCAATGTTAAGCACTGCATGCATATTTCTCATCTATATTTTACAAATTCAGAAATTTCAAAGTGGAGTCTATTTTTCATAACACTGTCCTCAGTATTTTTGCTGGTTTTGCCTTGTTAATTTTTTTAATTACACATTTTCAACAGTGAAGTGTAATATGTAAGGCCCACATATTAAATTTACACACTAAAAGAACCAGATGCATGTACTGACAGATTTTATGTTAAAAAATGCAAGATATCTTCTGCAACCCAAACTGCAAAGGATTTTGTTGTGATTTCTAGGACTGCTCAGTTTAACTCATTTTGAAGGAATATTTAAAATTTAGTAGAAGAATAACTACATTATTTCTTGATAATGAAAAAAAGTGTAACTTCCTAAAAAAACCAAAAATTCTAGTGAATATTTGGAAATTATTGTACCAATATTTTGAAAGCATTCTAATTATTTTATATGCAAAACAATAAGAAGAAAACTTTTTTTTTTGTAATTAAAAAGAAATAAATGTGCCATGATATTTGTATTTTGGGACTATAGAGATGACAAATGGGCATATTTCATTGCAACTCCTGGGTAATTCATCTGTCACCTTGTTTTCCACTGAGGCTCATTGCCACAGAGTAATCCTTCTTCTAGCAGTCATGCAAAGTCTGCTAATCCATTTTTCCTCATTATCAAGCTTGATTTCTTCTGGGATTAATTTACCTACACATTGTTTAGAGAACTGAATTCTAGTTGTAGCAATTACGTAGGAAATTCTCTGGAACATCTGGAATCAAAATGCAGTTGGCCAAATTCATCCTTTGACCAGCTTTACTAGCATCACTGATGTTTGTCCAAAAATTAATTTGACTCTCCAACTCTAGGAATAATACAAGCGATGTTACTACAAGTCCCAAGTTATTGTTTGAAATAGCAGTATAACCTGCTACTCATCCCTCATCCTTTATTTATGTCTTTTATGTTTGTAGTAAAATCTTTGAAGTCATTTCCATTCACTGGAAGCCAAAAAGGGTAACTGTTAGATCTGCCTTACATACCTTCATTAAGTCCATGTGTCATAAAGAAGTGTTACTTTGGATATTATTTGGATAATCAAAAAGACGCTGCTCCATGGTGAGTACAGCTGAGATTTTCAGGAAATGAATACAAGAGCTACATGTTAGTGCTGGATATAGACCTGCATGTTAGAGTTGTTATAAAGGAATGTCTGATTAAAAAGAATTGAAACTTCACAGCGTGCCAGTAAATCATTCAACTAACTGTTCTGAATAAAACTTGAAGTTCCATTGAATTGTCTAGAAACATAGTGACATATAATTGTTTTGCAATAATTTCAGTAGCAAAATCTTACAAACAGAAATTTCATGGATTAAGTATATTTTCTGCATTCTTGAGTTGAATATATTTGTCCATATTTATAAAATATTTTAAAATTATAATATCCCATTGCAATCTAACCACAATTTACCATAGCAAGTAATTAATTTTAATTTCCTTCCATTACTATTCTTCCAGTTATGTTTTAGCATACTCTAGTTAAGTGATCCAATATTGTATATGCAATGAATATTGGAAGAGTAAGAGTTTCATTTTTTTATTGGCTAATACTTCTCTGGAGTTTCCCAATCACTGTGTTTGTCTTTAGCTGGACTTTTGAAGTCCTGAAGGAACCTGTGGACACACTACATAAATGGGATCACTTTCAGTGTCAGGCATTATTTCCTTTACTTTGGTGAGGATATAAGATTTGCTCTGTCCTACAGTATTAACTTACTAAGTCTGACAGTCTCACAAATAAGGCATTAAGCTTCTTGATAGACACTTTTCCACCTCCCCTTAGGTTTTAGTCTATTTTAAAATATGTTTTTCTGTGATACTTTCTTCCATATATTCTTCATCTTTTTCTAGACTCATCTGCTGGAGGTATTTTCAAGTCCAAACATTTCATACAGGACACCTGGTTAAGGTGTTGACATGTAGTTAAAGCAGACATTTCTAAATTAAAGTTCTATGAGTTTGTTTTCTAACTAAATAAGATGAGGTAAACAGGATATATAGTAAGGAACTGAGGATTAAAACAAAAATCAATCTCTTTGGAGACAAACCTAATAACTGGCCCCAAAAGCTTTCATAAATTATTAGCTTTGAAATCACTCAAAGTGTCTGAAACATTGTATGTGTCACTGATGTACTTGAAGTTCACCTAAGTAACTGTATCATCAAAATGTGCTGACAAAAAATGCCAGCAGCTATGCCACCTTGCAATCAATCACATATCTGTTTCAGAGTTAACAAGTGTCAGAGGATGTAATTTCATCTGCTTCTGCTGCATACATTTAAACATTCATACTCTTACTAAGGAAGGAAAAAGATTAAAAACATTTGTAAGTTCTGTTTCCCTCCAGCTGACTAACTATTTTTGCCCCATAAAGCTTGTGCTTTTTTGTAAAATAATAAACTGCATACAGAGAAAAATATGTTATATTTTCATGCCAATGTATGAGTTGGGCAGCATTACTGTGTTTCAGGAAAGTTACATTGTCTATTTAGTCAGTGAAGAAATAGAGAATGGCCAAATATCTGTTCAAGATATTGCATAGTTGAGTACAATGGAGACTGGAAATTTGGGTTTGGTGATGAAAGCATAGAAATACAATATACCAGAGAGTGGAAATAAAGTTAAATGTGTCAAGTAAAAGCTGTTCCTGCACTCCAAGGAAGGTTTCCACACTATTACAATGAAGAACTATTTGATAAAAATTGTACTTGTTTCATCAAGTACATACAAAGGAAAAGCTCATTTATACTTGGAATTTGATATTTAATTAACCATTACCTAGTTAATGCATCCGTAACAGTGTCAGGAGTACCAAAATTAGTAACTAATTTTCAGGAGCCAGAGCCCCCTCAGTTAATAGTAAGTATAATGCTTCATTTCTGCACTCAGTAACAGGTATTAGTAACCTTGGCATCAAATTCCTTTCCTTTCCTTTCCTTTCCTTTCCTTTCCTTTCCTTTCCTTTCCTTTCCTTTCCTTTCCTTTCCTTTCCTTTCCTTTCCTTTCCTTTCCTTTCCTTTCCTTTCCTTTCCTTTCCTTTCCTTTCCTTTCCTTTCCTTTCCTTTCCTTTCCTTTCCTTTCCTTTCCTTTCCTTTCCTTTCCTTTCCTTTCCTTTCCTTTCCCTCTTTCCCTCTTTCCCTCTTTCCCTCTTTCCCTCTTTCCCTCTTTCCCTCTTTCCCTCTTTCCCTCTTTCCCTCTTTCCCTCTTTCCCTCTTTCCCTCTTTCTTTCCCTCTTTCCCTCTTTCTTTCCCTCTTTCCCTCTCTCTCTCACTTTTTCCCCCTTTTTTTCCCCATGGACTTTTCCCTCCTCCCACTTCTCCCCATGAATACAGAGTACCAAAGTGCTTCCTGTTCTGAGCTACAGGACACATGCTGGGTGCAGCTCTTGATGTTTGCTCAGCAAGGGTTAGAAAGAGGCAGCACAGTGAGTTAATGGAAGAATAATTTAAAGTGAGCTTGGGTGGTTGAAAAAAGGACCCACACATAGTGGTAATAAAGGCTTGCCTTCTTTGTTTCTGTTAATAGCTGTTGATAATTTCAAATCCTTTCTTTCAAAATTTACTCCAAATCAAATCTGGAACAGCTAAGTCTATTTAACTCTTATCTGTCACTTTTAAAATAATTTCTATTAACCTTACTCTATGTGTATTGATGATAACTATACAAAGAATATTTAAGCAGAGTTAAGAATAGTAATTTGGAATATATACATTTATTATTGTAGAGATTTCCATAAATTATTTTAATTTCTCTTTTGCAATAGAGAATAGTGTATTCATTACAGCTCCCAAATAAATCCAGGGGAAAATGATATTTTTTTCTCTTTCTATTAATGAGACTTTTGATAATAACCTCTTCCAAACATATTTTAAGCATAAATATTCTGACACAATAGTTAAGATTTCTGTGGTTAGGAATCCACAGATTCTACTGATTTAGCATATCTTTTCCTTCACATAAACAAATACAGATTTCCATTTCAGAAAAATTACTGTTTTTATATAATCACTTAATAGCTACGGTACAGCTCCTTTTCCTTAGTTGTTTATACTTTGCCACTACTCTTCTACCACCTTTTTATTCTTCCTCAAGTCTCATTACAGAAAAAAAAACAACAAAAAACAAACAACTAAGTAGATTCATAGTGCAAATAGGACAGAAGAGAAATTCAATTCTTGCAGGTGAGGATAGAGATGTGCCACTTCCAACTTGAAAAGAAGACACCGAATGCAGAGATCTGGACAGGAAAAGTACCAGGATGCTACTCAGTCCAGTCTTTCCTGGATGCCTATGTGCTTAAGATTCTCAAAATCACCCACAGTGTATAAAAAGCCTTCTCCTTTACCACGATAGACTGAGGGAAGTCAGCAATTACCAGGAAGGACCTGATGACAACAGTCTCAGAACTTTGCTGGTCTTGGGCAAAACAAACATAAGATGTGAGGAAAAATTAACAGGGAAATTTCAGCCCTCCTATAGTCTCTAACTTGCAGCAAATTGTAAAAGGAAAAAAAGCTATAAAGATACCTTTGGAAATTACTAGTCCAGTAGGTTAAAAATAGCTTCAATAAGTTTCACAGAACATGACATAATGTGTTTTCTTACTAAGAAATGGAGAATGAAATTATGAAACTGCTAATGAGCAGGTACAAAAGAGGTTGAGTTTTTCATATAATCCTGCAATAAACTAGCTAATTTCTTACATGAGAGAAGGGCCATGTTTGAGACTGAGGGAATACTGAAGCTATTGACTATTTGTTTCTCTGCCGAAGTTCCAACAATGCTTTCCCATAGCACTGACTTTTTGTGTCCTAATGGAATGGCTGCTTCTCCCTGTGGATCTTGCTTGTGACAGGTTTCACTAGCCAGTGATAAACATGCTTGTAATGCAGGATCCTTATGGCTCTCTCAAAAGGATTTATGTGTCTCTTGACTAACAATATTAAAATCATTTGTAAATAGAGCCCAAGAGAGGAAATATATTGCTTTTTAACTCTTGATGTAAAGTGTTGGAAATGGGGATTCAGAACAATTTTCTTAAAAATAGAAAATTTTGTGAATGAAAATGAAAAGTCTAATTTTAAAAATTAACACAAGATTGGACAAGGTTGAACTTTTAGATTTAGAGTGAGGGTAGATTTTTCTTGTAAGATTGTGTACCCTAAAAATGTAAGAATCAAATAAACAAATAAATCAAATAAACTCTCTTGAAATACAGGCATAGAAAAGAAATCAGCTTCCTTATTTGATTACATCAGCATTCAGTTTTCTGAAGTTAACAGCTCTATTGTGTATATCATCATCTCAGACTTTGAAAGGAATCTACTTCTGCTCTAATTAGCTGTGTTTCAGTTAAACACGTTATGTCTTTTACCTTGAAATTTCTGACATGCAGACTAGCAGCAATTACTTCTCTAGGGCTTTTTAAACCTAACAATTAGTATTTGCAATCACAGTCTTTATGCTCTAAGCTATATTATCAAATAAAGCATCAAATACTCCAATTGTACTTTTCGTGTTTTATGCTATTTAATGTATGCTTTTTTATTTCTGGCTTCATAAAAAAAGATTGGATTTTAAAAGTCTTGATAGGAAGATGCTAGTCCAGACTTGAGTAGGCTAAATCTTTAAATCCTATCCCTAGACATATCTACACATCTGGAAGAGATTATGACTTTCAAGACATGTTTTTGATAGGCAAAAATAGCTATAGAAATGGTGATGTAAGGAACAATCAGAATACTAGATCCAGATTAAGGAACCAGGGTCCAAAGAATTAATGAGTTATATCCATGCTTTAGAGTAAAATATCTCCGAGTGATTTATTGGCTTTTTCATTTAGAGTTCAAGTTCTCCAGGAAGGCTTTGTAATTGAAATTTTACAAAAAATATTGCATATCAAAATAACTTTTCCTGTTTGTGTTAATAGACACCAAAGATCAATTTCCCCTTTATGTTATGAAAAGCTATGCCTAAAAAAAAGCATAAAAATATATGCTATTAAAAAAGCATAAAAAGTACCTAAAAAAATTTTGGCGCCATCTCAAAATGCATAGGTTACTTTTGAATTGTCAAACTTCCAGTGATTTTAAGAGGCTTTTCAGAGATCATAAGTTTTGCTTGTTTGGCTTTCTATGCAACTGAAGAGAATTATATAGAACACGTATGAGCACAACACAGCACAACTTTAAGCAACAGTCTAAAATCTTCTCC
This sequence comes from Cinclus cinclus, assembly GCF_963662255.1. Classification (NCBI taxonomy): domain Eukaryota; kingdom Metazoa; phylum Chordata; class Aves; order Passeriformes; family Cinclidae; genus Cinclus; species Cinclus cinclus. The sequence continues at coordinate 33,353,986 of NC_085050.1, forward strand.
TTTACTGTGACAAATTACAAGTAAGAGATTACTTCCAAATGTCATTACTGGAAAAATTTTACTAGCAAAAAATAATCTGTTGATGCCTATGTTGTAAGAGATTTCAATTATTCAACCATCTTATTTATTACCTAACCTGTCATTTAGTCTTCTTGTTTTCCTTCCTTAAAGAAGAATTAAATTTTTACCACACTTTACCTTCATATTTAGGATGAGGCATTAAAACAACCTAAACATTATTTATTTCCCATCCACTGGACAAATTAAGAAAACACGTGTGTATAATGTTCTATAACTTGATGAGGTTTGTGAACTATTAAAGAGAGCAATGCCTCTTGTCCTAGGAAGACTAGATGAATACAGTTCTTTCAGTTTCAGTTGTATAAACTCTTAAAAGTTGTTTTTTCAACCCTTTGTTCTATTTGCCAAATTTTTATTGCTTTCGCATCTCCCACTGTATTAGCTTGTCATCAGGAAATGAGGAATGTCAAGGTACATACAAAAGTATTACAGGACCAACTTTACTAACTTCGTTGCTTTAACTTCAAGGTAAGAGGAATGTCATTTTGCCCCTGTAAAAAATCTGCTCCCCAGGAAGAAAATTAATGTTGTACAAACCTACTTGTCTCATCCTTATTCTTGTCATACTAAACTACTATTAGATTAAAAAGAAATAGTTGTAAAATACCATTTGTAATGAAATTCGACTGTGACTCTACCATGTCTAGTACCACAGTACTTAGCCTGCACCTGTAATCTTATTAAAAGGCCTCTAAGCAGACAAATATCGGTTTAGACACCAAGATTTGAAGCTGCAGCAAGAATGATATAGATCCAATATTTTTCCCACCAGCCTGCACTAAGGTTAAAAACTTTGAGTAAAAAGTCCAATAACATTGTTATATCTATTGGTCTGAAATCATTTTGCAATTTGATACCATCAGCACTGTGAATTATAATTTACATTTGATCCAAAAAGAAAGCTGGAAATTTTTTTCAGTATATCAGTATGGATAAATTTCACATCCACATCTGCTAAGATTAGAGTACTGGAAAAAACATACTCTTCAGAAGATATTTCTCTTTAACAAGCACTGTAAAGGTATGTGCTGGTTTTGTCTGGGATAGACAGCAGCTTCACAACAGCTAATATAGCCCATGTTTAGGATTTGTGCTGGAAATAGTGTTGAGAAACAGGCGTGTTTTAGTTACTCCTGAGCAGAGCTTACACAGAGTCAAGGATGTTCCTGCTTGGCACGCCACCCTTCCAAAAAAAATCAAAAAATGCTTTTTGTTTTTTTTTTAATTTTTTTTTCCAGTTCTATATCAAGTTGCTTCCGTCTCTATTAAAGGATGTTCTAGCTGTTTTCCTGTCCTTATTTGAGGTTAAAAAGCATGGTTTTATCAGAGGAGAGCAGTTATGCACAAGAGACTCTTCTATACTAAATTAGAAGGTTTCTCATGCCTTGCATTCCTGCCTCTTGATTGGTAGGAAGTGTATTTTGATTTATTATTTAGAATCACCTCTCTACTGTATGTGAAATCTATAGTTTTCAAAAATAAAAATTCAATTAAATGTCATTTTAATAAGAAAAATGATACACGTGTAAAAGTTCTGTGGCCATATTAATTTGAAAAGATCAACTAAACTTACTCTGTTCAAAGTACACGTTTTCCATGTTTCCATGTGTCAAAACAACTCATCTATATTAAGGTCAGAGTTCTTGACATCTAAGATTCAGCCATTATTGTTTTGGTAAGAAATAAGAAAAATGATGTGAAATTAGTTTAAATTCAACTGGAGAATCTGAAGACCTTTTCTTTACATACCTACAATTCAAACATCAGATAAAAATCTTGAAATAACTGAGAATGTTTGGCTGACCAAAAAAAAGTCAAAAGTTGACATTGTAGGTCCACAATAAATATCCTTTAGATAAATATTTCAGCTGATTTAATCTCACACAGCAAGGGCTAGTGAATATACTGAGTGTGATAGTAACAGTGATATGCTCAGACTTCCACACATCTAGTTTCACACAAACACGTCTTACTTCTCCAATCCCTTAGTATTTTTTATTAATGATAAAAAAAGCATTGAATTCGATGTATTTTGCTTTCAGGTCTTCTCAAAGGCTGTATGCATTTCTGATTTTCTAAATGGTTTCAATAGAAACAGCAGCAATCTGTGCAGTAATGTTTATTCTGATCTTGCATTATTTTTAATGTCCAACTCTAATGTATCTAATTTTCACTTTTAAAATCTTTTACTTACGACAAGTTTGTTTGTACATAAGTAGTACACGAACTTCCTTTATACAAAAAGAAAGGGAGAGCTATAGTGCAAATAAGAGTCATAGACTTCTGTATGGATTACTCCTAATGATGCTTATTACAGACATAAAAGTAACATCAGGCCAGTATCAGGTGACTCAGTACCAGACACTTCACATCAGTGACAGAAGTTTGCATCAGAAGGAGAATGATAGAACAATTTTCATTTAAAAAAAAAAAAAAACCAACAAAAAAAACCCCAACAAACCAAAACACACAGGATTAACGACACAGAAAGAAGTTACACTTTTTTTTTTTTTTTTTTTTTTTTAACAAACAAGCAGTGAATTTTAACAGACGAGTTGGCCTTTTTGGACATGAATGTGGGAGATCCATGTTTGAACTGTTTAAGAGGCAGCCTTGCAGCTCTGATAACAATAGGGGTCTGCCAAACTAAGTCATGGCAATTATCCACACACAATCAGTTATTTTTCAACTCTTCTACAAGTCAAGGGGATGCATGTATCAACACTTTGCTTCCTGCCCTGTTTTCTCCTCTAAACCAAATTTTAATTAAAGGTTCCAATCATTTGTATTTCATGTGCCACACAGAAATTGGCTTTATAAAATACCCTGCACTATATGACTAGGATTACAAAGACCATATAAATTAAAAAATTAAACATCTGCTTTGGGAATATACTTCCTAACACATAAACTAGAGCTTTCAGAGCCACAGGGACTAAACACACCTTTCAAAGCCAAAATGAACATTGATAAACCTTCAAGGTTTGCCAGGTCTGCAGGGCCCTCTATCTGAACAGATGGATTGGTTGGTACAATTTTGGAGTTCTGCTTTTTTTTTCTTTAACATTCCTTTTTAACAGTATGCCCCCTACCCTGTAAACAAGCCTCTGAGCACAGAAAACAAAAAAATGTATTTAATGGCCCCCTGTTCGGTTTCATTATTTACACCCTTCACATGTACATTCCCAGCTGAGTAATGCTCTTTGATGATTATATCTCCAAAGAACATTGCTGTGATCACGTAATATACTGTGGAACCATAGATAATCAATCAAAAGGACAGAAACAGAGAAAGCAACTTTCTGACTTTTAAAAAACTGATTTAGTTCTTATGAAAATGCAAAATTGACAGCTTTGGGATTGGAATAATCTTTCAAAAGATGAATAGGAATGGTGCAAATTATACAGTATTAAAGCAATGTGTTCTGCCCCTGAAGGGATCGCTTTTATAAGCTGAAGACATCTGCCTCCACAGTCCAGTGAGTCAAAGTTCTGATACACTTCTTGATTACTAGAATGGGAGCACCCTGGTAAGTGGTTTTGTGGTACTGGCATTAGAAAACTGGGTCTTCTGGGAGTACAGACATCACCAAGATATTTAAGAGACTGTAAATTGAGGGGGGCAGGTTTGACACCTTGAGGCTGGTGAGATCAAAACTTGTGACCGACTGTCCTCATGAGGTGAAAAGACTTTTACCAGTAAACGTGACCTCATATGACAATAAATGTAACTGGAACTTGGTCTAGTTTAGCTTTTACATGAAGAATTAGTATTACTACAAAAACTGATATGAAGCTGTGAGAATGCATACTCTATAGGCTTATTGGATGAAATCCAGTATGAATCATAAGGATTGATGATTCATCTTTATAACAATGTAAGTGCAAGAAAAAAAAATCATAAAAATAAATTTATAGCAATGGCTCATACTAGAATAATTTAGTCACTATTACTGTTACTAGGACAATTTACTGAGTTCATTTAATAAGCGTACTCCTGAATATGTCTAGTTATCAATGCCTAAATTGTATTTTAATTTTTTTTTTCTTTTTTCCACTCCACCCCTTTAATTGTATTTTGTTCTTCATCTTGTCAGGTAGATATAGGGCTGAACAGACACAGCTGCATCTATTCACAATTCAAAATCAAAGTGTTATATATTAATTGAGATGAAGTTCTTCAAAGTTTCACTTGATTTTAGTTTTTCTCCAACTATTAACAGATGTGTTAGTAAAACTGGCAATTTCAATAAAAGCCATGGATTTACAATTATGATAATGACACAAAATATTCTGGGGAAGCCTTCTTTATTATTTTTTTTCCCAAATTAAATAATATAAAAGGTTCTAAGCTTGAATCCAACCTTTTGGAACCTAATAAAGAGATAGAATTTTGGGGCAGTGTTACTTGTCAAACTTGCTGGTCTTTGAAGCCAAAAGTCCCTAAGAGCCTAGATCTGTCAAAGTATGTTAGGTAATTAATGCTCATACAGTTTGAAATAATTTGTGATTAACAGAATCATCCCACAGCTCTGTCTTTTTTTTTTTTTAAAGAGGGGTACCTTTCATGGTTTAGAAATTATATTCCCCGGTTTAGTGACTCAACCATAAATCCAAAACCAGGTGCTGTGCACTCTGCCCTTCCCGCCGCCTTTTTCCCCTTTCCCTCCCTGCTGCATGAGATTGGAGAGGACTGGAGGCACAAAAGGCAAAGCTCACAGGCTGCAATAAGAAGGATTTACAGCAATAGCAATGAGATAAGAAAATGGATGGTAATGGCAAATATATTAATAACAAGTGCACAAAGCAGAGAGTGCAGAGCTTGACCTGGCCACAGCACGGCACCCAGACTGCTCCCTATGGCTCGGGACCAGAGTTACCCTTGTGCTCTGTCTGCCAGGTTTGCTCCACTGGAAGGAACCCCCCTCTCCTGGGAAGCAGGAGAGCTTTGCCCCTCGTCTGGGAATGAAGTCTGTGTCCTAGCTACCACTCTGATCCCAACCATGCCCCCTCACAGATACTGCAAAAAATTACCTCTGTCCTGCAAAGTGCCACAGGTGTTTGTGGTCCTGCGACCCCACAGCGATAACTGAATACTTATGGTGTCAAAGGAAACTTGTGTTTTCAGGCTAGCAACGTGCTCATTTTTATTACTGCAGATTTCGCAGGACACACACAGATACAAAATCTCAATCAATGATTAAATTAAAAAACAATCACCCTAACCGCCCCAGCACTTTTTTGATAAATTAGAGTGAAAATCATCCTGTTGGGAAGAGAAGTAGCATAGAACTATGCTGCATGGAGAACCTGAGCTCACTTCATACTTCCTTCTAGCGAGTAACATTGTAACATTTTACTTATTTAAAGTTGTAAGATTGCCATCTATGGCATTAGGTTTCCTTTCGGAGACTTTTTAAAAATGGAAATTAGCCTCTCTGGTAATATAATGTTTAGAAGTTTTTGTACCAATGATAAAAAGATACCATATAGATCATGGGCAGAGCAATAAAACTTCTTCTTTTTGGCTGATCTTTGTGAATATTAAATGAGAGTGGGATAACCAAAATAATTGACTATCTAATTAATCTGATAAGGGACAAAAGAATAATCTGATAATCTAATAATAGACAAAATAAATTGGAAATTAGAAGTCTGGGTAGGGTTTATGCTTGGAGAAGCCAAGTGGAAGAAAGGAAACATTAGGAGTTTCTTAAATGAATATGACCGTAAATGCAAAATTCTCAAGATGGAGTATGCTTAATATTAGGTGGGTTTTTTTTTTTTTTTTGTTTGTTTTGTTGTTTTTTTTTTTTTTTTAGTATATCTTGGTTATAGGAACTTGGTTAAAGTGAAACATACTTTGGTAAGTTTTCTGGAACTTATCCAAAGCTCAAATCTCTCCCTCTTTCACTACTTTTCACTTTTTTCACTACCTCCCTCACTACTATCTCTGAAGAAGTGAGATATAAAACCAGAATGGTCAGAAAGCTTGCTAGCTCTGGAATGGATTGCACCCAGATGTCATGAATAAACCCAGTTTTTCAGGATCTGGTATCTCATCAGACAGAATACATGTATGCCAGCCAGTGTGCCAGAGAAGCAGAAATAGAAATTGTGACAAGAGTCTGCACAGTTCCAGTGTACCATAAAACACAGAAGCGTGACATGATGAAATCTGAACAATGCATTTGTGTGAATGTCGATCACATTATCCTTTTATATTGGCTATTCAGCCTGTGTGAAATTCTGAGTGGGCATACTAACAGATCTTTCCATCAGTTATTCACAAGAAGAAATATAATTACGGTTGAGCAGAGTAGTGTGCCTACTTCAGTTCTCACCATTTGCATTTAAAGCACAGTACAGTTTACGAATATTGACAATTTTGTACCCATTGTTTATGTGCTTTTTTTTCCTGAAGAACAAAAATATTCTACGTAGTCTCTATTTTCTTTCACTGTGTGTCAGGTTTCTTTCCTTTTGAATGAGAATTTCAAAACACTAAATGAAAACAATTTCAAACTACCTTTATAAGAAAACAGCTTGTAACTATTTTTATGTGCAATCAAGCAATAAATATGTGGTTTGCATAATGGGTTACAAGTAAATACTAAAACTATGATCTTTATAAGATATACTATTGCTGAAAGTAGTAAGAGATTGTCAGATAAAAGAGTAAGAAAAAAACCAAAACAAACCCCACTAGGCATAAGAAAAGCTGGTGAGTTACAACAGACACACACAAATGTAATTCACGGTTAGTCCTACAGGACATGGCTTGAGTGCTGTAGAGTTACTCAAGCAGTATATTACCAGGGTCAGAGACTCAAACAGATGAATCCTGCTTTGGCCCACGATTGCTCAAATTGTGCCTTTTGATTGATTCTGAAGCATGCAGAGAAAATGCCCTAGTGGCATGTGCTTCCCATTGCAGAAACCAATTTTTTGAGCTGTTGAAAACTCCAGAGAGCCATGAGTAAACATGGTAACACATACAGCATAATTTAAAGTGTGACTTTAATTCACATTTTAAGAAGAAAGCTTTAAAACTTCCTGAGATGCCCAGGGCTTTCATGTTCATGTTCAAAATGCAGTGAAGTAAGTTCAGTATAAATGGAGTCTTTGGTGTGTGCAAATTGTCAGTGTGACAACACAAAGGAAACTTACTACCATTACATCATTTCCACAATATCCTGCTTTTGAGAAATAAGCTTTAGCCTATGCAATTGTGCTTTACTCTTTGCTTTCTTGAGCTAACTGATACCATCACTTCTTTCCAGGGGTAAATTCCACTGTAGCCAGATTCTTATCTACTTTTAACTCAGTATGTACAAATTTAGTTGTGGCTGCTTTTTAATATGTACATTTTTAGTTACCTGCTCTGTCAGTGAATATTTGACCTTCTTCTAGGAAGTGTTGTGGAGAAGTAGTTTGTTACTGGTAGAAACATGCCAAAAAGAGCCAGATTATAAAGTCACAGATGAAAGTGATCAAGCATTTTCTCCATTTTGCTACTATCAGCATAATATCAGTCTTTGTAGGCTGCAGTTACACATACCTGTCTCAGCAGAGACAGCGTTAAGCAAATCATAGAACATAGAATTACAGAATAAGCTGAGCTGGAAGGGACTCAACCAGGACAATCGAAATCCAAGTCCCCACCCTGCACAGGAAGCCCCAAGAGTCACACCATGTGCCTGAAACCATTGCCCAAACACTTCTTGAACTCTGCCAGGCTTTGTGCTGCAACCACTTCTCTGTGGAGCCTGTTCTAGTGCCCAACCACTCTGGGTGAAAAGCTTCTTCCTGATATCCAACCTAAACCTCCCATGACACAGCCTCATGCTGTTCCGTTGGATTCTGTCACTGGTCATGGGAGTGAACAGATTGGTACCTGTCCCTCCTCTTCCTCTTACAAGGATGCTGAAGATGGCAATGAGGTCTCCCCTCAGTCTCCTCTTCTCCATGCTGAACAAACCAAATGTTTTAGTTGTTTACAACTGCTAGATTCTGGGTTTTCAGGTGCTTCAATGAATCGTTCTCTTTAAGAATGTCAATTGAATCAAATCACAAAATATTGATATGTTTCATTATTCTTGTCAGGAAGTTGTTTGTCTAAGAAGTGATAACCAATCATAAGAACAAACGTAACCAATTCCTTCCTTTAACAGACTCCTGTTCCAGGTGTTATATTCAGCCCACGTCTGGGTTTACATTTACATATATAGATATCAACTCCATTTATTATTTGAATTGGCAATGTTTCATCCAGTCTGCACAAAGTTGTTCAGCTGTCCCTCTTCCCCCCATTTTCAGTCATAATCACAAGAATTGTGCTCTCCTTGCCTCATTATCCATTTTTGTTGTTTCATTATCATTTTATCCTCTGAGAGTGGAAAAGGTTAATGCAAGACCACCTCTCCTGATTATATGTGTCAGGCTATCCTACAGATGACGTGCTGAAGTCATGGAATAGCAGCTCTGCACCCTCTGGTGTCAAACCTTTCTAGTGTGGTCTGACATAACCGCTTAGATAGGGATCATGAACAGTTATGGGAGAGAAAAAGCAATGAAACATGTTTGGGAATAGGTTAAAAATCGCAATAAAAAGTTACATTCCTCATAACTTTGTTTGACCCATTTATGTATGGTTCAAGCATTTCAGCTTGCTATGGAAGTCTACAGCTTGTAACAAGTTAAATCAAGGGCATCCTTTTGTGTTACATTTTAATAGCCATGGGAATAAATTCCATCAGCCTTTAATTTCTATTGAATAGTTCAGTATTTCTTTAGAAGTACATCCTGAGTTTGCTGTTTTATGCTTTGTTTTGAAGAAATTAATACTCACTTGTGACTACTATTTAACTCCTTACAAAAATAACTAAAAGAGTGCCAATGTGTACAAACAAATGTCTTATTGCAATATGCAGACCACAATGTTTATTCTGTTTTTTATTTGATTTTACTTTAAGTTCTTCAAGTGGCATTGCCACTAGGTCCAGATGAGTGATGTAGTGTCAACAATTCTAAAATAAGGGTGGAAAGGGATTTTTTCCAGAATACTTCATAATCAAGATTTCAATCAAAAAATGAAAAATCATACTAGAAGCATTCTCTTACTACATTCATGGGTGAGACATACTGGACCATGAAATATTTTAATGGAACAGAGCTGGAAGCATTTACCTATCACTTCAGTGGAAGGACAAATAAACTTTTACCATGATTTCTCTTGTCAAGCTTGTCAATGTTTTGTGATCAGCTGACTTATCCTGGGGAGGTACATGTCTTGGTGTTGACTACAGAAGGGAAATCACATGCCTCACTTTTGTCTGCCTCAGGTTAAATGAGTCTTACCCTTGAGTACACATAGAATGCAAAATCAGGAGATCAGCATATGATCCCAAATTAGCCATAGATGTTATGAGATCTTGATTTGATATTGCTTTGTCTCCACAGGTAAAATCAGTAAGTTGGAGAAATGGAGTAATACTTGTCTAAAATCTGGTTTACAGTAGGAATAAAATATTATTGTGTGAGAATAGTAACATTCTATCAAAAACACTCTAGGAGATTGAAATAAAACGAATGGTTATTTAAAAATGAATGCTATGAGATGCACTTATGGAGGTAAACTGAAGATTCCTATTTGAAGCACAGCGTTAAGAGAGTAGTAATAAACAGTAACTAGAACCACTTTGCAAAAAACCTCAGTTATACCATCTTGCCTTGTGCAAAAAGCTTGCTTCTAATGGACAAGGATTTTTTCAAAACATCACTTAAACATGATTCACATTACATAAAAAGCATTTGAGGGGTTTTTTACTTTTATTTGTGTTACATAGAAAGAAATTGTTGCCATTAAGAGAGAATAGAAGATTAAAATATTAAACCAGCCCAAACCACAAAATTATCACAACAAAATGATTTATGATAGACAAGTGGGACCCCACCCCCCTTTTCTTCTTAAACTTCATTATTATATTTAGTGAAGGTAGTTAGTATTTTTGAAACTCTTTGCTCCTTCAGGCTAATGACTTAAGAATGCTATGCTTGTAACCACAGATATAACTATGATCAATTATTTAAAATGCCCTTCGCTTCTCCCCCACCTTCTGTTTTATTGGTAGAATTCACTGTAGCACTCACTCAGACCCTGCTGGTACAAATCTGTTTTCATGGAGAGAAGGTGATCTACCACTGGACGCGCTTGGCCATCTGCAGTTTTCCAGTCTAAATCTTTTCAGCACTTCTCCTTTGGCACTCCTAGCAAATATTTTACTTTCTTCTATGCTAAACACATTTGTGGGGTTGACAGTCATTCTTTATTCCACAAACTCTTAGATTGACCTGATGTTATTGTTCCTTATGAGGAAATTTTCCTCTCTACCTGTTTAAATGATGACACTTCTAGCAGCAGGTGATTTTCTAGATTAAAAAGAAGTCATTGTTAAGTACTGATGCCCTGGAGATTTAGAATAAACCCCACAGTTTTAGATTCCCTAGGGTTGCAAAGTGAAAAAAAGGAATTTGTTCTGACAACTCTTATCTCCAGGAGCTTGCTGCTGCTGGGAACAGTTAGCAGCGAGAATTTCAGGGGAATGGATATGCCAGGGTCCATAGCCTGCAAGTAGGTATGTGGGCAAAGGTGTGAAAATGTGTTTGGACTAGAAACTTGTCAGTTTGGTGGTAGAAAGGGAGCAGGATTTCTATTACCATATGTAAGGATAATTGAAAAAACCCCAAACTTTATTATTGTGCAAGAAGTGAAATGAGAGGATGTAGGAATTGAATTTGCTGCATTCTCTGTTTCAAATTCAACCAGCAATTACCCCTTTATGCAGCCATAAAACCAAGAGAAAGTACAGATGACAAAATTATCCATCATCCAAATGAGGAAATGTAAGTTGTTTTTTGTGGTTCTGAGTTGTTTTTATACTTCTAACTAGAGATTTAAGGGTTAAATATATCTACAGTTGTTACTCTAAAGGTAACTGGCTAGCATGCCTTGTAGCAAACAGAACACAGAGTATCCTTGATATTTACAGCATACTATTGACTAAGCAGCTTTGTACCTTTTTTCTCTCTATTCTAATTGTCTGACAAGTAATGCATAGGAGCAGAACAACAGATTCCCTAATGTTTAATAAAAAAATGCCCAGAGTATGGAAAACATTGTTTGCTAATAGGACATGTAGCAAAATACTTGAATACAAATAGCATTTGTATTCAAGTTCCATGTCTAATTATATTTTAGAAGACTTAAAAACATTGACATTTACATTCCTTAGTGAGGAATACCCAGTTTGAAATTTTACCACAGAAGCTAATGACCCTATTAACTCTAATTTGTTTACTCACCAGTCTGGAACAGTTTCTTCCACAGGTACCCCTTTGATGTTCAAAATTAAGCTTCCTAGAGGCTTGAGAAATTAAATGCTAAAGGAGGTCAATTATCCAACAGTTGCCTTAAAGATAAGGACTGCCCCTCCCACATTGTTTTAAAATTATTTTTTCTGATGAACACAAAAAACTCCATGATTGCTAAACATGTCAGGCTCTCCCACAGGTTTGCTAGGACATAATAGGCGGTTCTAAGTTTGGTCATTTAGGAGAGTGCCTAATTATATCATGCAATACAGAGACACAATTTTTTTTATTATACTGAGATTTAATCTTTAATCAAAGTGCAAATGTAATTATTTATTATTATTCATAGTCTGTATTTTTGCATTTTGAATTTGCATAATATCTCAAATATGACCTCCAGCAGCTCCTGATTAGCATGAGCCACCTGCTATGGCAAGTTTAATTTTTGAATTTATACAGAATATACTTAGTCATAGGCTTACATTTATTACAAAGTAGTTTGCTCTACTTAGTACTGTCCATAAGTACAGTATGGTTCAACCATTATAAGACCAATCTTAGAAAAGGCATCAATATTTTTTATTTGCAAGGAAACATAAAATAAAAAGGATCTGCTCTTCACCTGCAGTGTGAATTAAAAAAAATGTGATAATCAACTCAGTTTATTTTGCAATTATGATGGTTATCTCTGCAACCATACACCAGAAGGGTGCATGGTTTCAAAACTTGAAGACATCAGAGGATTTCAGCTTCTTAAGACATTTCCCTGAATGAAGCACTGGGTCCCACTGAATTCTTAACTAACAACAGAACATGAACCCAGAGATTGCCACTAATCATTTCTTGCTGGATACAAGAGGCAAAAGCTGGCACCTCATACAAAGAGGCAAAAAACATTTCCAGAACAGGGCTGATGCTAAGGGATCCCAGCATGCTCCTAGTCTGGACAGCTACCGTTGGAGAGGCTATAATGAGTGCAACCCAGATCTTGCTGAATGCCTCTGCAATACGGAGCAAGTTCTTTAACAAGTCATCAAGGATCTACTACAGCAGAAAACTCCAGCAAGCTTCTGCTGGCATCGAGTCAGAATAAGGCTGCTCATCTAAAGTACAGAGATATGGTATAAAACCAGTAAAAAATCCCCAAACTAAAACATGCACCCCTAGTCCCCCCCTCCAACAGCTAAACCACTTAGAAGAATTCAGAAGACAGCGGTGCTTTGTCCAGCAATAATTCTCTGTGTTTAAAGAGCTTCAAGAGGTGCCAGATGGCTTGTCCCTTTTCCTATCTTTGTAAAAGAGCATCCGGTATGTTCAGCCTTCATTTGGTTTAGAGTTTTCTGGTTGATGAGACAAGTCAGTTCTTCCATCATATTTTGATGAGAAGAATATTTATCTTCTGAGAAAATCATGTGTTGATAGTATGGAGAATCATATCACTATCTCTTTTCAAAAGAGTTATGAATCCAAATCCAGCTACAACTAGTGGGTGAATGACGTCCTTCTGAAAATGTTAAGTAAATTCTGGGAAATCAGGCATGAAAAAGAACTGCAGATAAGGAAACATAAGGCTAAGGGATTCTGAGAAACCCTTCAGCTCTCATGCAGCAGCTGGTGGTTGTGAGAAATAAAACGGCTCCCTATAATATCACAGTGCCATAAGGAATCATGTGGGCTGTATCGGTTCCATCCTAAAGACTGCAGAAACTGACAGGAGCATGTTGTTTGATATTCCTTCTAATTAAAAAAAAAATTAAAAATATATGTGAATATAATGGTGGTAAAATGCATAGTTGAACTGAAAAGGGCTATATACAGTATTAAAAAGAAATGGAAGATCCCAAGGCAGGTATTTTGGATTTGAGAGCCAATGATGGATCCCAAGAGAATGGAATTTTCCACTGAATTGAAAAATTTGGTTTTGAATGATTCATATCTTGGGATTTAAGGGAATTTTGGAATACCAAGTTTCAATGTCCACGCAACCTGCTAGTCTTGTGAGAACAATGTCTGGTTAAAGGTTTTCTTTAAATGTATGAATTGTATAAGTGAAGAATAATTTAGTTGCATGAGTGAAAATGAACTACTTCCTTTCTTGTATACTTAATAAAGATCATAGTTTAGTTTATTATAGAATTTTATGGCTCTCCAATACAGAGTCATCTCAGTTGTTACTGAGCTCCAAACTTACTTGTGTAATTACAATGTGAAAAAAAAAAAAAATTGTTTCCCTAATTTCACACCAACTAGGAGATCAAGTACAACAGCATGTTACACTGTTGACAATAGAACCAAAATACCAGGGTAATGTGAGGTGAAGATGTACAGAATTTATTTGAAATTCAGTAAATGTCATCTTCATTCCAGATTGGGTACCTTCTGCTTCTTGAGAAAACCCTGAACTAGGAGTGAAGTGTGACTATCAGAAATATAAAATCTCTAGGAACTTCAATATGTTGTGTTTCCTGCTGCTTTGATTTAGCTCAACAACATCTTTACATCTTAGGGGTTCTGGAAGCCTATTTTATATGCCTACCTGTATGGTAATCTCAAGAATGCCAGTGCATAACCCGATAGAATAATATACAGAAAATTTTACTTTTTCACTGCAGTTTCGATTTAATTCTTCTTTCTTTCTGTTTGAAATGAACGGCTTCATAGCATTCCATCTTTTACTGAAAGTCTTATAACTGAATCAGTTTTAAATTATTTATATAATACCTTAGTATACTTATAAACTCTGGAATAATATTGACTTGTCTAATATAGTAATATAGTATTCAGAGAATGGGAAAGTAAAGTAATGATTTTCTGGAGAGGAAAAGAAAAACTGCTGCATTCCTCTGCAGGTCTTTTAAATTTACAGTTATCAGACCAGGGACACTTCAAAACACCACAGTTTCTAAAATATCCACTTGTTTTCAAGGAAATTGTGATCATCATAAACACTTCAGGTTGATGTGAAGTCCCTAGGATCATAGCTGTCTTCCCCTCCTCTTTTAAACGCACCAACATGTTTTTTACAAACTTGTTTGTTTCATTTTTTCCTCTTCAGTAAATAAAATTACTCCATGTAAGTTATTCTGTAAGATTTCCTAGCATGTATGGACTCAGTAGCATATAGGAATTACAAATAGAATTGAATCTGGCCATGGATGTCAAAGACAGGAGGAAGGGCTTCTGTAAGAGATGAAGAAAGGAAGTCTAAGGAAAATGAATGGTGGCCGCTTAACATTCAACACATGGAAGAAACTGAGGTATAGAATTCCTTCTCTGCCTCCATTTTTACAAGGAAGACTGTCCTTCAGGAAACCCAAGAGGTAAATATGGAGCATGGATAGGTATATGGAAGAAGATCACTTCAGGCAGTACTTAAGGAAAATGGGTGGGGGCCCTGATGGTATGCACATATGGATGCTGAGGGAACTGTCAGATATCACTGAGACCACTCTCAATAATCTTTGATTAATCATAGAGATTAGGAGAAATAAATGTCACTCCTGTCATCGAGAAGTGCTAGGAGGAGAACCCAAGGAACTACAGGTCAGTTGGCCTCACCTCAGTCCCTGAGGAAGTGATGGAACAGGTAATAATAGGAACCACTTCCAGGCACATGAACAACAAGAAAATCTTCAGTGTTACTCAGCATGGTTTCCCCAAAGGGGAAGTAATGCTTGACCAAGCATTGATAACCTTGATAACCTTCTATGACAAAATGACTTGCCTGGTGGATGAGGGGACAGCAGCGGATATGGTCTTCCTAGACTTCAGAAAGGCTTTCAGCACTTTCTCCCATAAGATCCCCTTGGAAATGTTGTTAACTGTGAGCATGAGTCCACTGTGAGGTGGCATTCTTGAAGCCATGTACAGAGTACTGTGTCCAGTTCTGGGCTCCTCAGTATGAGAGAGACATGGATGCAGTGGACAGAGTGGAATGAAGGGCCACAAAAATCATTAAGGAATTGTAACATCTCTCATATGAGGAAGAGCTGTGAGAACTGCACTAAGAAAAGGCTCAGGAAGGGATCTCATCAAAGCATATAAATGTCTGAAGAGAGGGTACAAAGATGGAGTCAGGCTCTTTCCAGTGGTGTACAATGACAGGATGAGGGGCAGTAAGCACAGAAAATTATAGGACACTCTGTCTAAATGTAAGGAAACACTTTTTTTTGCTGTGAGAGCTACTGACTAATGGAACAGGGTACCCAGAAAGGTTGTAGACTCTCCATCCTTGGAGATACTAAAAAGTCAGCTGGACATGGTCCTGGGCAACTTGCTCAAGGCGATCCTGCTTGAACAGAGGTTCGGACAAGATTTTTTCCAGAGGTCCCTTTAACCTCAACTATTCTGTGATTCTGTAAAATGCATGATCATTTAGATATTCCAGAGCTAAAAATTAGCAGAAGTTCACAATGAAGTGAGCATGTGTCTGTTTATCTCACTCTGGAAACTTCAAAACTGTAAACATGGAATCAGTTGAGAGCACCATGTGTTTGTCTCAGCATGTACCAGCCAGCCAGTAATGTGCTCAGAAAAAAACCCAACCACCAACCACAGGCCCAGACCTCATGTGTTCTGCAGGCCTTTTCACAGGATTTTATAACTCTTTCAAGACTTTATTCATGACAAATTAATAGAAGAATACCTCTACAATGTAATTTTCTTTCTATATCCCCTGAAAATATATGGGATGATTGAAAACACAGTAGTTCTCTTCCTGGTGACAAGATAGGCAGTGATTTAGCTCCTCAAGGTGCTTTGCAGGGCTGGAATGACTCTCACCTTGAAGAAGGACTAAACTAATTCAAGTTCTGGTAGGCAATATGCAGAAACTATAATAACATTACTAATATGGAAGTGTAATACAGAGTTCTCACCCATTTATATGGCTGCACAACAGTCCTCCATGGGGACACTGCTGCCTATTCCTAATCAAAGATCTTCATGTAGCAATTTGGACTTCACCTAAATAGAGGGTGTGTGGGAGAATGTTGCAAGGTTCTTTACAAGACAGTGACCAGTTTTTCTGTTTTCCAGCATATAACAACTAAATACTACTGGCTCCTACTTTGCACAATATTTTCTTTCAAAAACTTCCATTGGTCTAAATGTGTATTTGTACACACATGCACACACAAAATCCCACATAAAATCTGCTGAGATTCTCAACAGATAAGAAGCAGTAGGGGCAACACTGTCACAAACTGTTGAAGAACAGTTTTCATTTTAAATAGTACCAGGTCTCAAATTTTGTTCAAACTCATATTCTGAAAATGTGTGTATTTCCAGCTTTTGTTCATCACTTGCTGTGCCTGGAAACAGGAGCTGACAATGAAAGCACCTCCTCGACAAAAATTATTGCACCACTGCTCTTCATTTGAACAAAAAGAAAAAGATGCTGAGATCAAAAGAATAAAATAAAAGGTTAAAAGGAAATCAAACTTGAAAGAAGGAAAGAGAACAGTTAATTGGAGGGTCTGATTCAGATGTGTTCTTGCAGTGCTCGTTCCTAATTTACTATCTACTCCTCATCTCAGCACAGCAGTCTAACAAGACTTCCACTGCCTCCTCATTTCCCCCCTGGCTGTGCCCCTATTTCAGACCTGTGCTCAGTGTTACAGTATTCCCCCCAGTTTTTTTTTTTTTTTTTTTTTTTCTCCTGTATGGAGCTTTGGGACCTTTATATATTCACCATCATCCCTGTAATTCTAGGGCACCAGACTTGGATGTCGGCGCTGACGGCCTAAGGATTAGAATATTGTATAAGGCAGGTTTCTGACTTCAGCTCTGTGAACTCAGTGCTAACACTAGGGAGATACTTACAAAGGCATAAACAAAAGAGACAAATCTACACAAAGAAACTGTGGAAAGGATTTGGTGGGAGGAGGGCAGAAAGAACAAACCAAGGTATGTTAGACTAAAAAAAGTGCCAGCTGACTTAAAGGTCTCTAAACAAATGAGAAAATTTACATAGTAAGGTTTCAGCTAGTGAGCAACTTTATTTAATGTATAAAATTTTAGAATACCAGTAGATAAAGCCAGAGATCTGTTTCACACGGTATAAATTAAAATCCACATTGCTGCTTTGCTGAACTACTCAGAATCGGCACCTTTTGCTTTCAACAATTTCAGGCTTTATAGATGCTGTATATCTACTTACTAGAAGACTTCCCAAAATGTTTGCTTTGAGAGACAGCATTGCTGGTTTTCTCAGATGCCTCATTTTCTTAAATAAACACATCAACAAATTGTAATTTATCCGGTATCCTTCTATTTCTGCATGCTTCCGGTCGACTGCTAAGCTCCTCAGTTCCAGAGGCTACACAATTGACAAAATAAATTCTATACAACACAGTGTATACTGACAGAAACTGTAAAATATTAGATTGTTGACACTGATTTGACTTTAATTGTATCTTCCTTTTTTTATTGCTATCTTGCCCACAGAGGTGTGGACATAAACTCCTTGACTGCCCTTGATGTCAAAGGTGCTTTGTGACTCAAAAAGAAGAATATACTGGCTGCAAGTGAAGTGAGTAAGTAGTGATTTGACCTTCCTGATATCAGGCGGACTACATGAAGACAGAGTAAACTGCATGCACCATGGTAAAAATAGATCAGAAACATTAAAAAATGTGGAAGAGTGCATTATTTGTCATAATTCAGATTTATCTCTGGGGACCATTAGCAGTCTAACACTATCCCAGAATGTCACCTTTTCTAACTGGGTAGACACCACAGCCCTGCAAAAAAAAAAAAAAAAAAAAAAAGGCGTAGCAAATCAAGGGTCATGCATAAAGGTTGTTAAGAGCATAAATAGTGAATTAAATGGAAAAACAAATAAATGCAATTTCTGATTCTTTAGCAGCATTTACCCCACAGTTGGCTCTAAAACACCTCACAAAAGACAAAATGCCCACTCCAGTCATGTCCGCTGCTGATCAAACTGATTCAGAAAAAGACAATATTTTATCCATCCTCTTTGGAGTTCAAGTATGAATGGCGAAGCAAAAGAGAGTGAAACTGAGGGAAACATGAAAAGCTTGATTTGTTAGGACCCCTGCTGTCTGAAAAGAGATCAAAGCTCAGGAGGAGGCTGTAAAACAGCCGAATGCACTGCACAGAAACATGGCCTGTGGCAGCTGCTCTGGGCACACTCTCACAACACAGGTGTACCTCCAAGTCTGCTCTGCCAGCTGAATCATGGGACCAGGCTACCTCTTCTCCTTCTTCATTATTTCAACTGCAGTCACTGAGGAGATGTGAGCTCCATCCATCACAATGCACAAATTCACAGTGCGCAGATTCAGCACAGGCCTAATTAAAGCTTTTCCTTTCATTTGTGGAGATAATTAGACTTTCATCTCACCAGGAAGCTTCAGAAAGATCTATTTCTTTCTTCAATAAGAGCTACATCAAACAAAAGCAGATTTTAATCGCCTTTTCTTTGGGGCATGAGTCAATAATGAAAGATGTCACGGGTAACAAAAATTGTGTGCAGGGGGAAAAAAAGGAGGGAAAAAAGACCAAGCTATGTTCTTTAATTAACGCCATGTTTGCAAACATCACTAATTTCACTCATTAAAATGATTTTTATCTACAACTGATTGTTGATAAAACAATCGATTTGAAAATCTCATCTGTTTCATTCCATGCAGGAACCCATCTGCTCTGCTGTAAAACAGGAAGAATGCAGACTGTTAAGCAACATGTGAGAACAATAAAAAATGCATATGTGTGTGTCAGGGATTTGTGAGGCTCACTGCAGGGCAAGGGCCACCTTTTCTCAGAACATCTATAAAAAATGACTTGGTAGCAGGCCAAAGGACAAAATGTCACAAAGATCAGAAGTGCATAAATAACAAATGAATTAATATGTGCAGGAAGAAAGGTTCCATCTGTGTTGGGATGCATCAGTAAACAGGCTTGGAAAAAAAAGGAGATTTCAGACATATTTAACACTACATCGTGAGCTTCTCTGATGTAGTATTAGAGAGGAGACATGCCAAGCTTACTGCCTTTGCCTTCATCATCAGCAGTAGAACAGAAGCATCTTTTCCTACTACCTTTCACGCTGGTGCAAGGGGAGAGCATTTTTGGCTTCAGGCCCAAGGCACATTATTTATTTATTTAACCATTTGACACAGTGCTTCTGTATGGGCTGCCTGATGCGCAGGCTCACAAAGAGGGTGTAGCGGTTTGTCTGTGGGAATTGAAGTCTGGCAGTCTAAGGCAGAAATAAAGCACTCTTCCACCCTAGAGCTTACAGCAATCCCAAAGAACTGTCAGGCTGATAGTGTTAAGACATTTAGTGCAGAGTGAGCTTGTTTAAGTATTGTTTTAATGACAATACTTACTTTGCAGCAGGCAAGTACCTGATTTTCTTATTGGAAGAAGCACCATCAGTAAGGACGTACTGTAGTAGTGCAGAGCACACTGTCAGTCTGGTTAATGCCTTCCTGGATAGGATAAAGTCTTGTGACTCATCAGAATCAGATCTGAAGTTCCTCTAATAGCAAAGTATCACTAAACCAAAAGAATAAAGGATTAAATGTGCATTACTGAGCACTCTGCTGCTGTTGTGACCTGCCTGGGAAATTGATGAAATGAAAAGATTTAATGGAGACTTTTTTTAAAGAAAATATACAAGCATCCTTAAATCTCACAATGTTGATGCTTGATTCATAGTGCTTTTATGCAGTTAGTTCTGGCATATGGCAGTTGTTTGGGAAACCAAAGTTTGTAGGAGCTTGACAGACATTTCTTCTTGATGCATTGAGCCAGTAAGATCCCTGGTGAGTATCCAGATTCTAACAGAGCTGCACATGTCTGTTCTCATGACTGCAAAAGATAGAAGTTTTTCCTGTTTGGGTTCTTTTTTTCTCAAGTTCACTGAGTCACTTAAAAATAAAACTGCAGTTTTCTTCTGTGTACCCTACTTTTATGCTAATATGATCACTCCCCTCAGTAAATGAGGACTATTTTTATTTTAAATTATGATAAAAATATATGGCACTGAGTTTATCCATTATGTAAGGATCTAGTAGTTTCAATATGCTGAAAAATCCCTTACAGCTCAAGATAGTACATTTAACACAGGATTTTCCCAATTCTCTTTTGAAATCTTAAAAAAAAAAGAACTTCATTATATTTAAGACAATTATCATATTTTCCCTGTATCCTGGGCCAAGATTTGCTTCCATTTATGTCTTTTTAAACATTTACCTCAATGGAAGTCCTATCTATTCCAAGTCAAAAAGCAGTAAGGAGAAAACTCCAAATAGTAAATATTTATTGAAGAATTTACTTTGAAAAATAAAATGAAAAATAGTGAAAGAGGAAAAAAACCCAAACAACTTTTGAGAGATTTCTGGGGGTGATATTCACAGCTTAGAGGGAAGATAAGCTTTTCCTTTTATTCCCTTTTTTTTCCCTTTTTATTTTTTTTCTCTTTAATGGGCATGTTGTATGCAGAAGGAATAGTGACTCATGGCCAGAACTCTGAAAGACCCAACAGCACTGTAGCCCTTCCTCTGTCAAAGTATTCAAATCAAACTTTGTCTAAAATGGAATTCTACTTTGAAATGCTTCTGAGCTCCCTCATTAGAATATACACATGGTTCAAATACAGTATTTTTAAATAGAAAACCATCTCCCCACTCATCCCCAGAAAACTTAGTTTATGCAACATAAATCTATTGTTTATACAGAGGACGCAGCCGATGTTCAAAAGTGAAAACCCTCATGAATAGATGAACCCAAACTGAGATCTTTGCTGACTACCTAGATGATACTGTTGAGCTATAAACTGCTAGAGGAAATTAGAGGAAACCTTCAACCAGATACCAGATTTACACATCACTTGTAGTTCAGATACTTTAATAGGTAGGTCCTCATTTCGTGAAGGAGGACAGGGATACAAGGTAGGTGATCTGCCAGAGGAGAAGGAACAGAAGCCAAACAGAAAAGACTGTTGTCAGTTTTAAGGGCAAAACTGGGAATGTACTGGTGCACTGCTTGTCTTAAAATTCAGGAGGCTGAACTCCCTTACCACTATCAGCTGCAGACAAAGAGGCAGTTGTCACTGCTTCCAATATTCTCAACAAATATAGAGCCATGTTTAGTTTCCAAAGAGCCTGTCACACTGTCGGTGGTACTGGGACTGAGTGGGCAAAAAGTTGTTGCAAGTGAACAGGGAGGCTGGAGGCAGATGGTATCCAAATGTAAGAAAAGTGTCACAAAATGATAGAATGGGAGAAAAACTCATCTACACAACCCCTTCCAATCAAAACATTATTCTGCATCTCTGTGTCAAAGGAAATCCATTCCATTTTAACAAATACATGAAATACCAGCCAGAGAGCCCAAGGACTGGGCTTTCGGACTCCTCTACCAATAGGAATATAAATATATATCTGTGTGTGTGTGTGTATTTACATATATACTCAGAATAAAACATGGAAATTGCAATGTACACTTTGCTATTGTTTTTTTCTTGAGTGAGTTTGGACAAGTGACAATTTCCACTTGTTACCTCAAACACAAATGAAATATGTAGGAGCACAAATGCTCAGCAGGCAAAGAATAGAGAATTTGTGAGTACATATTTTGATTTCAGGAAAGTCCAAAAATTGATAACATTTTTTCCTGTGATTCACCAGTGTTTAGCAATAAATATTTGATCTATACAATGGAATTCACAACCATGTATAAATCATGAAGATCTTAAAGGTATAAAGCTTGATTGTTGATCTGGCCTGCACTTTTTGCATATGCAGTCTCAGAAAATGAAGTCCAAACTATGCAGTGTGTATTCTGTGTGACATCACCCCAAACTGGCAGTATCTGCTCACCACTAGTTTAACACACAAGGAATGTTTCTGAGTTCAACTACTGTGTTTAGCAGGTGGAATATTCCTAGATTTAGAAAGATTTATTGTAATTTGGGATTACAATAATTTCTCTCACTTTAAACCTAAAGTAGTATGAAGTGCATCCCCATCTCTTCTTTAAGAATGTGTCATGCGAAGCTTGACGTGAAGACTGTTTAATGGATTAAATTAAAAATATGTAATTGATGGCCCATTTATCAACTCAAATTGAGACATAAATAGAATATCACATTGTTTATGTGTGCATATCTCATTGTAAAAAACTGAGGTAGAAAGAATAAATAGCAAGACCTAGACGATTAGTAAATTAGATTAATGACTTATATGATAATCATATTTTATGAATGACTTATTAGCAGTACAATGAGTTATGACAAATTTTCATGAAGACTACTATCGTATAGCACACACTGGTTTGTTCACAAATGTACAAATGAAGTGGAAATTTGCCATTCTAGATGAATTATTCATTGACTAAATTGCCTTTGTATGGGAGCATCCAAAAGAGCCTTTAGACATCTGTACAACTTGTCCAATAGTACAAGTTTTTACATACACATATCCAACTCCTAAATAAGTCTGAGATCAATTACCTTACTGTTGACTTAAAAAAAACTAACAAACAAGCAAACAAAAAAAAAAGACTAAAAAAACAACTGACATCAGGCTATCTTGTTTTCAGCTTTGTCCACTTCTCTATTAGACAACAAAATGCAATGTTTTGGAAACAAAAATATACAATTTAATAACTATAAATCTGTGGGGAAAAAAAAATCTCTTTTTTACCTCTCATTTAAGCTGTGCTCTATTTCTTTTTGGGCACAGCATATAAAAATATTGGGTCCATAACTGATATGTGCTTTCTAAGGTCTGAATGGAAGCATACATTTTTAACAATATAAAGTTAAATGATCTAAATATCATAACAAAATTCCACTAAAAAGCCCTCCCAAACCCTCAGACAAATAAACAGAAACAACAACATAAAAACCCCATCCAAAACAAAGGTCAACTCAAATAGTCTCAAATATTAGGTAGCAAAAGAAATGCCCTGAACAGACTAGGATATCTACTAGCAGGCAGAAATCACTGACATATTTCACAGGTGGAGAGCTATATACAGAAAAAAAAAATTTCAAAGGTTTACCTCTTTAATCACACTTAATCACACTTAACTTTTAATGTGGACCTAGAATTTGGAAAGTAAACACTTTTAAAGAACTCTAATCTCATATATAAGAAATGATGTGAGCCTATTTTAAAGCCAAAATGGCTTTCCTGACTGAAAACTGGAAACTGAGATCTTTACTATCCAAGTGTCAATGAAATGTAAGTGCCCACCAGATTGCTGGCCCACCCATAGATTATTAATGCACAATTAATCTACTAGGGCAGCTGTAGAGTGTCATTTAGCTTCAGAGCCCATAAGTATAAAACAGCAACACACTGTGAAATTAATGGTAACACTTAAAGGTCCCATTGTTATTAATTCATTTGACATTCACTGTAATCACACTGGTCTTTAATGAATTCATTTGGCATGTGAATATTGCATGTACTTTCAAATGCACTCCAGTGCAAATCAGTGTTAATTGATGTCCTGAATTGAAAGAGTTTCTCTCGCTCTGTAACTTATTTTCAGCTTACTATACTTTTCTCCAAGCGTGTTTTCCTCAGCAAAATTTACACATGGCATATGCAAGCACATGCTCTTATAAAAATTGTTTTAACTAGATGTCGATATAGCATACAAAAAATGACCAAGTGATCATATGGTACTGAACCTCTGCAGTAATTTGTTCTAAGGCAGTAAACCCTAAACACCACTGACCTTTGGTAACCTCCTAGTGCCACATATCCTGTGAATATTTTCAGATTACTGTTCTTCACAAATTGCCTGTGAACATCTTTGGCTTATGTGAAAAGTGCAGTGGCCAATGGTTATCATTTTAGGGAGTTCAGTTTTATACAGCAGGAACTAGCTGTATCTCTCACCCTGCACTCAGCAACTACAGCTGCGCATATGGAAAATGTCTGTAAATTTGCCATTTCAAATTGTCTCCTTCCCTTATATGTGAGCACTGTTTCCAAGAACTGTGGGGTTCTGAGAAATTCCTCTGAATGTCACATGCAAGCAGTTAATCTGAAAAGATTTAATACATTGGTGGTACAACAATTCCAACTCGGTAGCTTGTCCTAGACAAAATACTTCAAACTGGAAAATCCTTCATGCTAATAAAACAGTACTACTGTTATAACTCGTAAAGTTGCTGACTTATTTCCTCAGATAGCTAGTAGCATCCTTCATAAGTTTTTTCTCCTAGAAAATTAAGGAAGTCTCAAGGGTGCCAAAGGAATTTCTAATGACAAACCGTTTCCTAAGTGAAACACTTCTTTCTACCTGTATGTAGTATATCCAGGGATCTTTAAATTAGCACGATATGAGACTACAGTGTTTCACATCACATTTGTGGGAAATTTGTAAGCCATTCCTAAAAATATCACACAAACCAATAAAAATAAGGATTCAGAATGCCTCTTAAACTTGAAGATAGTATCAATAGCACTATATAAATACTATTATTGTACCAAGTACAGGTAAACTAAATTAAGACTTACTGAACAAGGCTGAAAAAGTTGTGGTGCCACTAATTGTGGGTTGCTTCAGAGGGCTTGCATTGTTTTTCAAAAAATACAAAGTTAATGTTTTCTCCAATTCCAGACCTTCTTGGTCCTAAATAATTTACACAAAGGCACCCCAAACTGTGACATACAAAAAACATTACTTTTGTATTTTATATTAAAGCTAGAGAACATTATTTAAACTTATCCAACATAGTATATGTATTTTTTTATAT
This sequence comes from Cinclus cinclus, assembly GCF_963662255.1. Taxonomy (NCBI): domain Eukaryota; kingdom Metazoa; phylum Chordata; class Aves; order Passeriformes; family Cinclidae; genus Cinclus; species Cinclus cinclus. The sequence goes on from NC_085050.1 coordinate 33,379,190, forward strand.
ACTGAGTGACTCAGTGGATGTAGAATATCATAACAATTGGAAATAATCTGGAAACTACTTCACAGAAATAGTGTCAGAATAGTGTCTACTAGACTCTTGCTGCTGACATGCAAGACTTTTCTGAGATTTCATTGCCAAGGAAGTCCCATGGAATAAAATTATTTTAAGAATGGATATAGACATATCAATCAGAACCACAAATCAAGAATGTCTGGCCATATAGTACTGATTAAAGTCAGTATTCCTCTTCTCTCCTCTCACTTTCTGTAACACACTCAGAATGATGAACATACTCTAAATGGAAAAGCATGATTGCTGAATCTTCATCGCTGGCCACCAATATCCTGGAAGTAAAGAACATGTCTTGAGGTCTAACTATGTTTTATTCTATTGGGCATTATTTTATTTGAACGATGGCTGAGTTATACTTCTCTTTTGTTCAAAACTTTGAGTCATCATTTTCTTAATGAATTTTGAGGGAAGAACTTAACATTTCAATAAGCTAGCACTTTCCCATTGTCAAAGAACCTTCCCCCAGACCCACAAAATTGTCAGCCTTGCTTCACACCACCACGGAGCAGCAATATATACAAAGTTTGTCAGACTCCTTCCATTCTCAGAAGCAGGCAACTGAAATCTTAAAGGGTGAGACAGTGAATTTTTGTCATCAACCGTTTAAAAAACTGCCAAAAAACCCCATGTATTTGGACATGTTGCAAGTCTCTCAGAATTTCAATTTGCTTATGCTAACCAGAGGTTTGCTAAGAATTAAGTTGAATAATCTGAAAACTCTATACACCAAGAATGTCGTAGCACAGCACTGTACAAGACAATACCTTCTGTATGGTTGGTTGCTTTTTTAAACACTTAGGGTTGTTTTAGGACCAGGTACAAATAAGGATATTTTTTTCTTTTAGTTCTTGGAGAAGAGAGAGGAAAAAGCTGAGGGAATAGTCCGGCATATGGAGGAATCAGGAGGATTCTGCATAAACCACATTTTGACAAGGGGGATGGATCGTGGACTGAAATTCCTAATCCTGAAAAGCGTTTTCACATTGCTTCCTCACTCACTTCTTCAATGTCAGAATACAGGATATGTGTAGACCAGGTTGGCGTTTACTCCCCATTGCTATTAATCCACATTTCCTTTGTGTGGTGTCCTTTCTGTCTGCCTGGCTTAGCAATCTCACTGCCAGGGTAGATGGAACACCCGAGTTTCAGCGTACAGATGCTTTGGACTTGCCTACATTGCAAATTAATGACAAATTTTGGCACAGGTGTAAATTTAGTGTGTGCTAATGAGTTTGCTTAAAGTTCTTGTCTAAGTTATATGCTGACAGGATAATACCTATACGGAGTGATTTACGTAGGACTTTTGATACACTTTGTGCAAAAGATGGGTAAACAATGCTTATGGAAAGGATTTATGCAAAACTTTCTACTTTCCTAATAATGAATGAAAAAAATATACAAGAAAAAACTTCCTGACTTCTCAGAATGTTGAGTGATCAAAATACGAACTTCCAAAAAGTGAAAATCTGTACAAAATGTAAAACCTCAGAGATAATGACAGTTAATCACATCAAGCAAACAAGCAAACATGATAATATTGAAGCAGGGCAGAACAGGTACTCTCAGCCATTCTCCAAACTCAAATGGAAACATTGTCATAGATTAATGAGATTATAAAATGAATTTAGCAAGCTTATTATTATCTGAATGTTCATCAGAAACCTCTGAGGTTTTAAGAATTGCAAACCTCTATCAGTGCACAAAGTATTCTACATGAAAAAGATACTGGCTTTGATATCATAGGAGAAAGGTGGATGAAGAAATTGGATTCTTCAGTGGCAAAAATATTCCCAGCTCAGCTGTTAGGAGAATCCTCCATGCATAGGCAACATTTTTTAAGTACGATTTAGCTCATGAAACTTTTGCTGCACCTTAACATGAACCATAAAATAATAATTTTAGGTGTAAAGACAGCATAACATGCAGAGATTCAAATCAGCACAGATGCAAAAAAAAACCCCAAAGTGTTTTCAATATTAGGTCTATTGTTTGCTTCTCATCTTTGCTTAATCAAACCCAGAAAAGAATAAATATTTTGAACAGTGGAAAAACTGTTTATATAACAAGAAATTGACTAAAAATTATTAGATATTTACTCTATGTTACCACCCAGTTATACCAACAATACAAAGGGCTCCACTGTATGCATATTGCACTTTTTTGAAATTAGGCTGCTGTTACTGTTCTAGAGCTAAAATTCCAAATCTAAATACAGAAAAAAGTAGGGAAAATGGCAAGAAGAAGCAATTAGAAATGTTCCTATTTAATAGATGAAGGATCAAAGGCCCTATAAGATAAAAATTACTTGCTTGGAGTCACATTGTATCAAGCATTGTGTCAATGCTTTAGTATTTACAAAGTTTAAAACTGAGACAGTGACAGAGCATAAAACTAATATAAGTAGTTTAAAAAACCCTGCAGATTTTCTATAATTAAGTATAGCATACAGTGGTGTAAAGGTTTCTTCTTTTTGGAGATGAAAAGACTTGCACTGCTTTGAACAGTGCACTATCTTGGCAGTACAAACAACTACTAAATACAGTAAGAACAGGGACGGAACATTTGGAGAGGGAGCATTTTTCCAAGTAATGATTAAAATAGTCTATTCCCTCTATAAAAATGAGTTTCCATGAAGACAGACTTTCAGTACTGTCAAACAGGATGCAAAATAGTTGACACTAGCTTATAATATTCAGGCTTTCTCAGTTGCTTACACTGAGTTATCTAGATCCGGTCTTACTGCTGCAACACCCTTGTGCTCTCTCTTATTGTAATATTATCCCGATTTCTACATCTTTCTTCTTATCTTCCTCCATCCAAGCAGCCCTTTCTTCTCCCTAGTGCTCCCCACAAATGTCAGAGCACTTTGCAATTCCCCTTCCCAAACACCAGAAAAAGGCAGAGAGATTGCTTTGGCAGAAAGTGGGAATGGGGATAAATACTACACATGAGTACAATACAAGTTTTTTCTCTTGTGCACGAGTACTCCTGTGCGCTGGTTTTACCTTGAAAGCACCTGAGGGGAGGGCACACACTAGGAAGTTTTTCTCCATGAGATCTTCCTTTGTGAATTGATGGGATCAATTGGAGGAGGCTTTAGTTGCTGACAGCCTGAGAAACCAATTGGAAAAGTCGGTTCGCTCCCTGAATCACAGTTTTGAAGCAAGTAAACCCCGGGAAAGCTCCTCTTGCATTTCCATCCTCTCCCAAGGTAACACCGACCCGGCCCGGGCCCCTCTCATGCGGGCAGGGCTGGGCTCGGGAGCTGCCGGGCCCCGTTTCCAACCAGGAGCCCCGATAACCAAAAGAAGCCGAGCCCATTGCTGGGATCCTCGCCCTTTTCCCGGTGTGTCCGTGGCTCGGGGGGCCCTGCCCTGCCCTGCCCCGGCTCGGAGCAGCCCTGGGGTGGCCGAGCCCGCCCGGCCGCCCTCACGGGCTGGGGGGAGGCAGCCGGGCCCGGTTCGGGAGAGCCGCCTGGGCACCCTGAGATCCTGACACAGCTCCGGCATGGCCTGGCACAGCCCCTGCAACTTCTGTGGGAGATTGTAACTTTTCCAATGCTCAGATAAGACTTACAGACTTTCCATCCTTCCTTGGGTGAGAGGGAGAAGAACGGAAAGGATACACCAAAGTCAATGAAGTAAAAGCTAAGTTTCTAGATGGAAGGAGAATGAGGAGATGCCATGAAGGTTGGCTGAAATATCTTTTTGTAAGTTATAGGGGTGGACTGTACTACACAAAAAAGTTCCTTTAAAGCATGGAGGAGAAAGACATTGGGGGGCTGAGGGGTGAGGTGTAAAGTCTTTGGAACATCCTTTGCCCCGAGGGAAAAGGGAGATCTCTGTTCCTGGGAATGAAGTATGAACAGAGAGAAGTGAGCTGAAGAGAACTTTGTGCCTTTGAGTAGCTCACCTTCAAAAGTAACAGCCCATGACTTTGACATGGCCCACAGGCACAGCTCTGGGAAGGCTGTGAGGGTGGGAGGAGTTTCATGATTGCAGATCCCAGGCAGTTGTTATTCATGGAGAAAGTGGAGTCAGGAGAGAACTGGTTATTCCCTCTCTTGAAAAAGATCCTTATAGCTGAACAAGAAGAAACTCCTCTCCCTAAAGTGAACTGAAAAGATTATTTAAGTAAGGAATTGACTGAAGTGTCTCTGTATGTTGTTAAGATATGAAAAAGAGGAAAGAGGGAGTGGTCTGAAGATCTGTTCTGAATTTATTATGATTATATTTTTCTTTTTGTTAATAAAGTTTTTCTTTATTCCCTTTTACGTTTTAGGCCTGCTTTGCTTTTACTTCTAATTCTATTTCACAACAAAAGGTAAACATATTAAAATTGGCAAACCCAAACTACAACATTTTTGGTGCGTTGGCCGGGAAATGAAAAACTAAACCATGACATCCTGTTATGTTTATGAGGAGAGGAAAGCTAACAGGTGAGAGCATAGAAGGCAACGTGTTTCTCCACCCAAACTACACCTGTGAACTACACCAGCTCTCCTGGCTGCCTGGCTGCCCAGACAATATGCATGCAACTGGTGGGCAGGATGCCTGTGGCTGCACCTACCCTCTTCTGCTGGTGCAGCCAGGAGCCGTGCTCAGTGTGGATGCTCAGGCAGGCAGGACACCCTCACAGCTCTTTGGCCTTCAGAGAAGCAGAGCATCTGTGCATCTCCTGAGATGGCTTACAGACCGGAGCTGACCTCGAGTCTAAATACCTTTCTTTATGGAAACAAATATGTGAGGTGCGTAGATCAGCTAACATTTGTTGTTACTTAATGACCTATTTGTTTAGCACTGCAAAATGCAGTTGCCTTTCTAAAGACGAACTTGCTAGAGATGGCCCTTTTATAAAGTAAGCAGTTCAGAAAAGATCACTTAAGGAATTAGACCTGTTATTAACTCCTTATTTTTTTTTAGTTGGATATTAACTTTTTCACCTTATTAAGAGGCAGGAGAAATATTTTTATTTTTATTATTATCCCATGCTGGTTTAAAAAAAATAGCAAATAGGAAGATTACAACCTTGAAGAGGGAACAAATGACTGTTCTGACTCAGAGCAGACTTTAGAAATTCCAGTGATTCAAGTATCTGCCATGATTACTGAAGTGATAGTGTTGTTGGTTTCAAAAGTTTAATCAGGTGCACCTTAGGCAAAACAAGCCAGATATAGCAAAGAAACAGGTAAACACTCTGTAGAGTTTGTAAAAATTATTACATATTATTTCCATGCCATTCATCTGCATTGTATTAATAAGAAGGCATTAAAAACAGAAGAAAAGAAGATTTAAGAATAAGATTTTTTTTTTACATGGAGCTTGAAAATTTGACATAAAGACAGTGGACAGTAATAAATTACTAATTGCTTTTACACCATGCTTATTGAAAGCAAATCTAGAATGTATTTTAGTAATGTCTTGGGAGGAATGATTTCAGCAATGCTTTCTTGTAAAAATAAGTTCATAGAATTTCACTCTGTGAACCAAACTTGTTCATTAAATTTTAAACACGACAATGTCTTTTTAGCCATTAGGCCAGTATAAGAGCAAAGGAACAGGAAATGTATAAGGATACATAAATATACATACATATATATATGTATATATCTGGTGGGAATTTATGGAAAATGCAAAAGATGTTCAAAAGCAGATGACTATTAGCATAAACTGTACAGTGAGCTGCTTTGCAGTATCTCTACCCTTCTTGCTTCTGTGTGCATTGAACTTTTAGCTTGCTGATTCTACCTTGGGCACAAGTGTCACAAACTTAAAAATGGAAGGTAAAGCAGTTTTATCATTTGATCTCAGTTATTTCAGGTGCCATTAAAGTAGAACCTCATGATCTTGTGGAAAACTTTACACTATTTAGCTTATTGTAAGGTTGAGAAAGTATCTATTAGGTTTTAAGGTAGAGAGACTGTTACACTCCCCTTGTCTTTGACTTGCCACATGCAAATTCAAATGGACAAATCTTGCATTAGAAAAGCAAGAGAATTTCCTAATTGTAGATGATCACAAGCCAGGAATTGCACATTATACATATTATATCACACTTGCTTTCATTCTGCTATCACACTGATGTGTGTATTTGTAACAAAGACTAGCAGCAGTAGAAGTGCTTGTTAGTTTTATTATAATGTTTGTTACTTAATGATCTCTCACAACAACAAACTTACTCTATCTGTAAAGGAAATTATCCATTTTTTCAGTAACAGAAAAAAGTTCTTGAGAACACCAACAGTATTGTGATATCAAGGGCATTTTACAGACAGTAGTCAGATTTAAAACCACAACAAATAAAATTCCCCAAACCTTGTACAATCAGCCTTTTGAAAGATAGAAAATGGGGGTTACTGCAGGGTGTCCCATTAGAAAACTATGAAGTGCAAGAACACAAAAATAAATTTTCTGGGGCGGGGGGGGGCGGGGTTAGGGAAGAAAACAAGAAACTTCTTCTTCTATGCCAATAAAGAGTTTCCAACAAATTTGAATTGGAATGTATTACAATTTAGCTGAAACCCAAGCTGAAGGAAACAGCACTGGCATCTCAGGTTCCTAATGATCTAATAGCTTTGAAAATTTTTATCATAGCAGTGTGTAAAAGAGCCATTTTCCTTTCTTTTCATGGTGTTCTGTTTCTATAGGATCTAGGTTTGTAAATAAGCTGGATCATACCAAGGATATTCTCTGGTACACCAATAATGTAGGAATGTTATAAATCATACTGGCTTACTTACTACACTTCTGCATGGCTTCAGTAGCAGCTCATACCTAGCTTGAAAACTTTACAATTGTTTTTAGGTAAGGTTCTCCAGATTTGTGTATTTACTTAATGATTAACTTAAATTCAATTTTATATAGAAAACATTCAGGGACAGAAAGTCAAGGCACTCATCTGTAGTCAGTCTACATTCACTTGGCAGCAGGAACAAAAGTAACAGGCAAAGGACAAGTGAAACCCACACCAGCAAACTCTAGTCAGAGTATTCCTCTGGAAGGAGTAGATACCTATTTCGATTTCTTCTGAGCTGGAAGAAAGGAGATGGAATTGGTTTTCCAAAATGTCAGTGACCATCCTGATGATCGGACAACAAAGGAAAAAACAGGGTAATTTGGAGTGCCTTTCTGTTCCTTGCCGTTTTTTGTTTTGTCTTTTGTTAGTTTTTTGTTTTTTCCTTTTCCTGGATTGTGCCATTACATTCTGAGAAATTTTTAATTTCTATTAAAAAGCGATCTTCAATTTCCAGTCTTTCCTAAAAAGGCATATGCTAGAAGTTAAGGACTAATAGGACACAGAAATCCTTCTGCTAATTTTTTATTCTTGGAAATATTAGATATGGCCTCTAATCTGGCAGTTTAGGGAAGCCAAACAAAGGTTGAATGTTCTGAGTCTACCACTGCAAACTTCTAGGGTTACTCCAAAATTACGGAGTGCTTTCATTATGTTTTAACATACTAAAGGATAAAACAAAACTAGGCTAATAAATATGGCAAATTTCTATGCTGAAATCATGTTTATTATACTGACTAATCAATCTGGTTTTGCTGATGAGTTGTGCTGCTGACTCATCAAAATTTGCAACTATTGGCAAATGTGCTGTAGGTGGAGGGTGATTCTAGGACTCTTTAAACGTTCCCTGCCTAAGCCTGTCTTTTCTAGAAAAATATATATATCACAGATGACTACTGTTGGAAAACATGGCTGAGATATATGGTGTGTTTAAAAATGGAACTTGTGAATTTTCTGATGTTACTCTCCATCTACATAATTGTTCAAGTTTCACTACATTACTTGTGCTTTTCCTGTGATAATTGCCCCTATTTTATTTTGCAGTCTTGTGTGTCTAGTTACACACACAGTATCTCCTTTCCCTTCCCTGTCTTTATTTCTTTCACATATACTCTATTTGAGATGGGTTAAAATTCTCCAGGTGCTGTATTTCTTTGCCTTCCTTAGAAAAAAAGAAAAAAAAATAAAATGACCTTTTCCTTGAAACAGCAAGATTGGAAACTAATCTGCTTGTTACAGTTGAGATTTTGACCTGCCCCCTAAACTGCACATTGACTTCTAGCTCTGAGAACTGGTTTTGATGGTGATGTGTGTCACTTTTTTGTAATGCTAATTCAGGCAGAAGCCATTTATCATTTCTGAATATAGAAAGTGTCTGGTGTGACACTGTGCTGACTTATTCATAAAATGATAAAGATCAAGAGAAGCAGTTATAGCTTAGCCTACAAGGACTTAGACCAGGACCAGAACATCTACTTTCTATTCTTGCATTCCTCTATGACTACAAGAAAGACAATTGTTTTCATGTATTTTAATAGCTACTTGCTGATAAAAAATAATAATTTAAGAGTAAGAGTTAGTATTTTTTACAATAAATACTGAGGTGGATCAAAATCTGTTCTCTTGTATCTGTCTTTTATTTATGCCTTTCTTTTTCGCAGATAAAAAAAGGCAATGATAAAATTATTTTTTCCCCCTTTTTATCCTTACTAGAACAGACATAAAACCCCCACAGTGTATCTGCAGATTTCTCGGTTCCCTGGCTTCTGTGCAAAAATCTCTCATGGGAATATTGCTATGTCCAGACTTGGGAACACAGAATGACCAGAAAGTCCATGAACAGTGTAACACAGGTTAAAATCCTTTCAGTTAGGACACCAAAAGGAAAATCCTGTTACGTTTGGAAAAAATCCCAGTACATTTGAAATTAAGCAAAACAATTACAAGTTTTATTAAAACATGTAGAGTTCTGTTGAATTCTGTAAGACCTATGTTTTTCTGAAATATACTAAAATTACTGAGGCTCATGATAACCTTCTAGATGACCCTCTAGGAATATAACATTTATGGTTCGCCATAATTTACATATTAGGAGTATCTATTACAAAATACTCTATGATTCCCGGGGCCAGGCAGATCCACATGGGCAGCATGGCAAAAAGCTGCAATGTCACTGCTGCTCGGAAGTGCTTTGGATGAGTGTGTCCTGACATGCTGCTGATGAATTGTAGTTTGTTACAATAGCTATGCATCAAGCCAAAATGTTACTGGCAGTCACAAGCTGACCACTTCCAACTCGTGACTTGGTGTTGATCTAGATTGAGATATTTCATGAAGTGGAGAAACACAATAATGCCTTACAATGTTTGAGAACTTTGAAAAAAAAATTTTCTGTGTATAAAATAGGTATTAACACTAACTTTCTGTCACATCTGTATCTGTTCAATAGTGAATACAAACATACTGGATTTTCTTTTTAGATTTTTTTCTTTATTTCATCTTCAGAGGATACCTTCAATATAGAGTAATATATTGATACATACATATATATATACACACACACATATATATATATATATATAATATATATACACATGCATACATATATCTATCTATATATAAAATTTCAAATTTTACCTTCTGGGGAAAATTTTCATAAAGAAAATTTTACTTTTTTTTAACTCTTTTTTTGCAGAGGTAGGTAGTAATTTCCAGTATTCCTATCATTGCTTTACCTGAATTCAGATGTGTAGGCAATTGCTTTGATTACTACCTTTTTCTTTTTAACTTTTCCAAAGACTGAGAAATTAATTCATCTGTAGGGCTACATGGTCTTTTAAAATATAGTCTTGATCTTTATATAGTAATGTAATTTAAATTACTACCTAATTCTCTAAAGTCCACAATTTAGGACAGCGCAGAATCTACTGCAGCAGCTAATTAAACACTTACTGTAAGGTTAAGTTTTTCATTAAATCAATAGGCCCCTAGTGTCAGTTACAAAGCCCTAATTACTATGCTGTAAATTTAGATTGAATTTGAATTAAGGACTGATTTCAATCTAACCACAGCATGTAAATATTGTAAATTACCAGAATTACAGTTCAATAAAATTGAATGGATTTCACTTTAGATAAACTAAATGCAAATGAGCCTAAGGAAAAAAAAAAATAAAACCTGCAGAAATTTCCCTAACATCTGCACAAGAGAGTTACATGTGCAGTCTACAGTACACTGCTTTGGCAAAGAGCATGCCAGAGCTTCAAAATGCTGCCACTGTTTACTCTAAAATGTTTTAAATATTTCATTATCTGTTCTGAAAATGAATAAATTTAATCTCTCCCAAGTGATCAAGTAAAATGATGGCTAATGTGCCCACTTACTGTGTTGCTTTAGTTTGATGACTGTATTGTTGTGCTAAAGCACAGTATGAAATCAGGTTATCAGGTTATAACTGGCAGGGATAAAAAAAAAGCAGTACTGGGAAACACAAAACAACCCATTTTCAAGGCATGAATCATGCACTTTGAAGACTCAAAACAAGTGCAAAAATTACAGACAATGGCACTCTAATCAAACGAGTGCAAAATTGAAAATAATTGGGAGTTTGTGGACTTTCATTCACCTTCAAACAAGCGCTGTATCCACAGGATATTACTAAATTTGGGGAAATAGGCAATATGGTAGGTTACACGGAAAATGAAAAATCAAAAAATGCCTGTATTGAGGGTCATACATATGATTATTAAGAGGTTTCTACTCCCCTGCTTGTGTTTTTTCAGTATATGCACTAAAATATATATTAATAGCCTTAAGATGTCCTTAAAATTTAATTAAAACAATGGGTCATTTTTTTACACTTAACACTTCATTAATACACTTAAATGGCAGAATGATGAAATTTGGGTAAAAAACTAAAAAAACCTTAAAATAATATTGTCTTGAAGGCTCAAAGAGGGCATAGATTAAGGAAATTAATGACAGTTTTCATGACTATGTGCTTGAGAGATGTTGAACATAAACTCAAAACTAGAAAATAACAAAGACAATATAATAAATAATAATAATAATCCTTCTTCAAGAAGAATATCCACTATTCTCATTTCTACCAGAAATAAAATTATGCCAGCTGCTTCCTTAGAACAGTTATGGTTTTGTTTCTTTTTTCAGAGCACAGTTTATGGGGTCTTTGATCTGTTCATGCCTCACAAAGTTACACAGTGCCAGTGTAGTTTGTAGGCACATGCCGTGTCTGATAATTTACAATCTGACAGCACCACACTTTCTGAAACTCTTATTTCCTGTGAGTGTTAAAATTACATCTCAAACCACAGAATGTTTTAATGACTTCATGTCATCAGGAAAGGTAATAATACTTCAGAGCTCAGCTTCATCAGCTGAGCATGGTAGCCAAAGGTAGCAAGTAATTTACTACATGTGACCTATGTAAGCTTTTCACATTAGGAAAATCAAACCATTCTCTGAAGTGCTCATCTTACCAGTCCACTGGAATGTTAAATTACTGACTGCTAAGGAAATGATGCTTCACTTAACTTGGGAGTTTTGCACAAGTGGAATGAATGGGCCAAGCTGCAAAAAGCCCCTAAGTAGGTAAGAAAGAATTACTTGTGACACTTGCCAGAATAGAAAACACAATATGTTTATACCACCTACAACATGCATAGCATATTGCTAAATACAGAAAATAAGGTAGCATGAAAGAATACTTTCATGATTGTCCTTCATGTCTATGAGGGGTCCTTTGCTTATGAGCTTTCCACCTTCATGTCATACCCTAGCAGATAGAACAAGATATTCCCTGATGTAATTCTGCTGTTCTGGCTGCCATGCTTACTCCTAAGGCTGTGAGAATCATCTCTCCCCTCCAGGACCTCTAGGCTGGAGCAAAGGTAAGCAGGAAATATTAGTGACTGCTGAAAAAGAATGTCTACCTATGTAAATTCACAGAAGCAATAAATACATGGCACCACTTGGGTCTTGCTCTCTAAACTGAAAATTATTTTATCTTTCCAGTTCTGGAATTTAGATGAAGTTAGGAAGTAACATAAATTTCTGCAGTACAGCTGGTTTTGTTTGAGATAATTTGAGTTCATGTTCTGTAAAATTATCTTTCCATGAAAAGTCTAGGGACTAGCTAACACGTGCTGAAGTTGCCATGCTTTTGCTTAAAGTTTGAAAACTGATCAGTCTTTTAACATAAAAGAAAATATTTTGAAGTGTCCTAGTGAAATAGGAGACTTCTTTCAGACAACAACTAAGATTTAAATTTAATTTTTGCAGAGTTCAATGACAGTTTACAATCAGCTTGTTAACAAGTCTCAGCCTCTTGCAAAAATCTTTGCCAATTTGCATAGTGAAGAATTTATGATTTTATTCTGTCTAATGGAACAATGAATTGAAAATTTTATTTTTCCTGACCTTCCTAAGTTTATAGCTGTTTGGAACTGCAGTGTCCAGATCTGTCATTCATCTAGTTAAATGGAAGGTTGGCTATTACACATACAAGATTCAGTTCATGTCTATTTGAGTGATGTGGGAAAGGTAAAATTGCAATAAATTTAGCAGTCAATGGTTTGGACCTATATATGTACAGTCATCAGGCCACATTGTGTATGGATAAACCCTCTCCTACAATTATGCCCATATTTAATACCTGGAAAGATGAATATTTCAAGTTTGCTATTACTGTATAACATCTGTAATACCTATAATTAGGACCGCACAGGCTAAATGCAGTGAAGATGAAATTGTTTATAGTGTAGATTGCAGAACAGAAGCATGGAGTTAAAAAAGGGAATTAGTAACTGAAGACATTATTAATGGTGTGAATGCTGGAGTGAAAATTTCAAAAGAAAAATATTTTAAATACTTAGCAAATAATTTGTTTGGTGAATCGCAGACAGAATCTCAGAATAATTTAGACTGGAAGGAATTTTTGGAAGTCATCTAGGCTGATCCCCTACTTCAACAAAAAATGTTAAAACATGTTTTTAAGGGCTTTGTCCAACTGAGTTTTGAATATCTGAGTACCTTTTTCCATAGCTTAGCCCCTCCTGCATGGTGAAAAAAAAGATATCAGTTTTAACTTTCTCTGCTGCTGACCATTAATTCTTGTCCTTCAACTCTCCCACCTCTGAGATGCTGCTCCATATTCTTCACCATGATACAGCTGAAATCAGGAATTAAATCTTTCTCTAAGCTTTCTCTTCTGAAAGCTGAATAAATTTACTCTCCTCAGCTTCCCTTTGTACATCACACTCTGCTATTCTCCCTTGCATCTGGGGGACATAGCTGTGCACAACACGGAGGAATAATCATTCCCCTGAAGCTGCTGGTTGTGTTGCTCCCCAGTATGTTATAAGCCTTCACTACTACAAGGCAATACCAAAACCTAAACCTTTTTTATCTGAGCAATGGTGATCAATTGCCATTTATCTAGATGTGAAAAAAAAAAAAAGGCAAGGTAAGTGACAGTAATTTGACCCTGTTCTGCTTCACTTAGGGAACACATGATTTTAGTTAGTAGTGGGAATTAATCCCATAATTTTTACTGCAGAAGACCTGAGTGTTTTTAGTACCCCATCATTAAATATTGAAATATCTATTGGTAACAGGTAGTTCATAATTCTCTTTTATGGTTATAAAGTCAATTGTTCACATTCTGTGAAAAAAAATCTAGCTCCAAGTATGAATCTTCCCTGAACAGCAAGCATATAAAACTCCAACTATTGTTACTGGAAATACTGGACAGCATGCTTGGATTGGTTTTGGAATGCTAGTTGAAATTACCACTGCTTAAAAGTAAACAAACACCCAGCAGTCTGGGACACAGGAAGCAACAAAAATACCAGTCTTTCAATGTATTTTTTAAGTAACATTTATTATAGATTTGAATTAAAATATATTTTAGCATAGGTATTAATTGAGCACGCTGGCAACATGCACTGAATCTCCTTTTTTGCCAGCTTTGGGTTATGTATGCATTTTAACATTTAACTTCACTGCATGCAAAATCCAGAAATGAAAAGTGTGCATAAAAATATACAGGGCATTACTTATTTATATGTAAAACCTTTATTCTATTTTGTTATTTTAGATTAAATCCCGTTTCAATTCTATTCTCTCAGGGAAGCACTAACGGTTTGAGCTCAGCGTGAAAGCCATCAAACACTTGAGCTGAAATTTAGATTGGGCAATTTTGCCTGGTGAAGTAGAAAAGGACATGTGGAATGGCAGAGAACAGAATGGCTTATGGAAAGGCAGATGTTTTAATAACTTGTTGTCTAGTGGGAGCCTCAAATATCTAAATTTAAACACTGCAATATATTAAAGTGCATTTCTGTCAGGGAGGGCATACTCCTTTACCTTATGAATCAGAGAAAATGTGCATATTTATCACATGTGCAGACTTCATAAAACAGGTATTTTACAACAGAAATTAGAATTAACTGGAAGATTGTCTCAGACCGCAAAATTTTGCTCAAGTCTGCATTGCAAAATGCATCAGGTCAGAGCCTGGGTAATATTCAGTCTGGAGTTTTGACCTGAACTTGTCTTCTTGTGTGAGTAGACCAAATACATACTTGAGGTCTCCTGCCTGCTAAGGTCCTTTTTTTTTTTTTTTTTTTTTTTCCTCAGCACATCAATCTCCTTTTAATTTACACTAGGTTTGAAACTATATTTGTCCTTCAGCACTTTGTTGGAAGAATGCAATAAATTTACCTAAAAAAATATCCAAAGAGAAGCTAGAAACCTCCTCTGTTAAGTTCTCTATGGAAAAAATCTCTCAGGATGTCTGGTAATAGTGAATTACTCTAATTCACCCTGGCTGCATAATTTACAATCTCGAAGAATTAAGACGACTAGGGAAGAAAAATTTTATTAATAAGCTAGCTTCCCATATGTTCATGAACAACTGGGTCCTATTAAAGAACAATGAAGGCCCCGTCACTTGACTTCTGGAGATATTACACCAACATTTATAGACTGTTTTGTGACACAGAACTCCTAATTGACGTTGCCTTTCACATTTGTCATCTTGTGTGCTGTCCCCATTCTCTAGAAATGTCAGGCTATATTTTACTTCTAGCTACTGAAAATATTTCAGGTATACCACAAAAAAATATTAAATGAAAGCTATTTAAAATATATATTTAATATTGAGTGTTTCATTTATGGTCTATTAGATGTTGTATACAATAAATAAAAAGACATGGAAACATATCTACAGATGTTGACAAAGGAAAATTGAGGGGAGTATTTTATGAAAGTTAATGACTGATAGGCTTTACTGGAAAAATTTTAGAAGTCATAAATTTCTCTTTGAACAGGTATTTATTTGACAACAATTATGGAACAAATGCAATAAAAGTCTGCATAAATGAAGATGAAATAAAGCCTTGCAAACTTTGTGTCTCTGATAATTTTCAGTGGTATCTTTAATTCTGTTTTAGGGAGTGGATTTCCATTAGGGTTAACAGGGCCTGTTGTTTAAAGGAGAAATAAAGACTGACTGTGTAAGCCGAATGGAATATTCTCACACAGAGATATCACTTCTGGATCAGGAATTCCTTAAGCTAGATATTTTTACGAACTAAAATTAAAATAATGTAGAAAATAATTTTTCCCTTTTTTTTTTTTTTCCCCTAATTTCTTCCCCCCGCCCCCCCTTTTTTTTAAAAAAACTCTTATTAATGTCTCTAGTGTGCCATGCTAGGTGGATTTCAGGTCTGGCCATTCATGTTCTCATAACCCAGTATTAGTAGATACAGTGTAAGAGCTTACACATGAATCACATGAGAAGCACAAAAAGCAGCACTGAGCTGAAGCAAAGACAAGATGACAAAACCATAGAGGCTGAAAAGAACGGGAAAAGAATCTTGTGACCAGTTTTAACAATCTATTAGAGACAATCCTTGAGGATTTATCTTCTTCGATTAATAAGAAATAGTGAAACTAGAAACTGTGTATTATAAATAGAACCATTCTTATGCCTTTGTTCAAGAGGACAGAGCTAAACTCTTAATGTTTCTGCACAATCTTTCTGTAAACAGATCCCTATCATTTTGTGCTGCATTGCCTTCGACTGAGAAAGCAGACTAGAGCTGCTGCATGCCACTGAACAGCACAGTCTGCAGCCAAAAAAAAAAAAAAAAGCTGCATCTCACAGCTTCACTTCTTTTAACCCTCTTTTGTTGGATGGGAGTCAATTGGGCAAGATTACATCCAATCCTCTTGTTTCAGGAATAAGTCTGTTATCAATTAATAACAAATTGAAGGAAGGAAATGTGTGACAGGTATTCTGCAATAATAACAACCATAATTACAAGCACCTTAGTTAAACTAGCTCTGAAACAGCTAGGACTGCATTTGGGAGCTGCTTGAATAACATTTGCCCCACTTATCCTCCATTTCAATTTAATATTCCTAGTGCTAGTGTTGCCTATATCATCAATGTCAAAAACTAAAAAGTCTTATCTTCATCTTTCATTCCAATGCTTCAAAAGAGCTTTGAATTTGCATCTTACTCTAGGGAAGATGTAGTTTAAAAACATTTTTGCCCAGCTTGCTCCATTAATTTCTGAGGAAAATGCACCTACTGCTGTGAATATGACAGTTCTCAACCTTGGTGTTTTTACAGGATGTCCCTCCCTAGGGAACAACCAACACCATTCTGACTTACCCTGCTGGAACTGCACCTCCTGCTGGGTAATCAGCTACTGCAGCACTGAGGGAGAGACCTCAGTATGATTAACTGGATGCCCCTTGTGAATGCTAAGGAAAAAGAGAACTGCAAGTTTTCTAGGGGGAAAAAGTGCTTTTAGTAATCATCTGTTTTCAATTCAAGCAGCTAATTTACAGTTGCATAGTTGCTCAATTACCAGAAGCACTTAGTATTTTATGCATCTCAGTAAGCTTTAACTAAAATAATATTCATCAATCTATGAAATATATTTTTCTCTCAATTATTTCTATGAGTCAAAAACAAAATTAATTTTGTAATGATTATCTGACTCAGGTAAGGCTGATTTTATATTACTCTAGGCCAAAGGCACTGACAAGGGCACAAAAAGGATTATTTTTCAGCAGTTTTCAGCTTAGCTAAATCAGCAGATAATGTCATCTATGATGCACAGTGATCCTGACCTAAAGCCCTCCTCATTGTTAATGTTTCTCACATCTCAAATGTGCCTCAATGGCAGAAAAATATTATATAGCCATCTTTGAGCATCAAGAAAAAATAATATTTTAGAATTCTTTGGATTTTATGCTGTTGTTTTATTTTAGTTGTCTCTCATCCCAAATTGCACTATTACATGAACACAATATATTTTATACAGTCAGTGCTGGTAATTTGGTGTATGACTTTATTATATGCAGACCATAAAATAAAGATGCCTGTACTCCTATTAATAAAAAAAGAAAATCAAAACCAAAGCACAAACCTCAGACGTGAAACACACAAAAGAAAACTAGTTTCTCTGCAAAGGAGCAAATTAAGCAAAACAGTTCATTGTTATTGACTACTATTCACAACAAAAGCAGTTTGTCTTCATGAGCAACAGGAAAGCTTGTGGACTTTCAACTGAAAATATGATTTATAGCTGAATTTATTGTTTGAATTTTTATACCATGACATTTGAAGTGAATAGTTCTTGGCTTTAAGAGATTTTTATTCATTAGTTAAAAGAAAAACTAATTTTCTTTTCAGAAGTGTTAGTCATTCATTTAGAAACTGTTTAAATTCTATCATTTTTTGTACTTAAATATGCATGTTAGTAATAGGATACCACTGGCACGTAGGACAGAGTCTCCATTTTGGCAAGTGTCCTCTTCAACCAAAGACTGCATAATTTTAAATTTTTACGATTTTTGATTCTGCTAATTATGTTGACTATCAGCAAAACCATCTGACAAACAGTAATGAACCTTACAGGTGTCTATTAGTCAGTAAAGAACTACCATTCTGTTTTGAGCCTGTGGAAGATAAGATACACAGAAGTGTAAAGAAGTTTATAAAATATTCTAAATCAGAGCTAAGGCCAAACATCCAAACCTTTTTGTGATTCTGCTGGACGATTGCTCTTATAAATGGGATATAACCAATGACTGTTAGTGTTACAGCATTTGAAAGTTTTCAGATTACTTCTTAAATGTAGTTATTTATTGCAAAAGAAAAAAAAAAAAGCTTTAGGTCTCAGTAGGAGGCTTGATGTACTATGAACATACCATTTTGTTCTTAAAAGTCCTGTTTAAAGTATTTCTTTTCCACATCCCATGATATACACAGAAAACTTTGGCAATAGATAGTTTGCAACTGTCTGAGGCCAATTCCTATGTCAGTGACAAATATTATCTTGCTATCTGAACATCTGAACTACCCTTGAACTTTGCCATCTGACTGACTTGCCTTCCCCAGCATGCTTCATTTTTTCCCTTCAACTTTCCATATTCCCAGGGCTCTCCCTCCATCTCTTGCTTAGTAGTCAATCTATCACCTTTGAGACATTAAGTAGATACAGAAGGAAGGCAGAGAACAGGATATGACATGTCATTTCCTAGTTCTTTTACAACTGCTGAGCAGGAAATAGACTCTGATGCCTTGCCTGCTTTTGGAGCTCAGGAGCATTGAATACTTTGATACACAACCATGCAGTCTGACTTAAATTGCTTGTGCAATTCTGTGTCATTTATTCAACACAATGCAATAATAAAATGATCAGTGCACTGTTTGCTACTTGTTACATGCAAACACATCCAGAGAAATGCCACATACATGTTGGTATAGATTCTCCAGATTGTGACAATAGTAGCACTAGGTCTCATCTTCTGATACGAGATTATTATAAATTATTTAATAAATAGTTTTTATGTGAATTATTAAAAAAAAACAACCCTCTGAAATCATGTCTGACCCCGCTTTGATCTGGAGGTTGGAGTAAGGACTCCCAACATCACTTTCCACATAAATTATCCTATAATCTGAAAAAGCCCATATTTTTCTCTTCTGTACCCAGTGCAGACCAATGCAGGTAGTCACTTCTTTCTTTTGCACTGTGAATATCTCCACATTTCATAGGAGCAGTACTTCCTTTTATTCTACATATTTCAGATATGACTTCCCCCAAATGAAATTATTTTTCTCTTCCTTTCTCCTTCCTTATTTTCCCCTCTTATTTTTCATATGATGCTTCTCATGTGTCTGTTCTAAATTCTTATTTTTTTTCCAGCTGTAATCCTCCATTAGCTAAGTAACTTCAGTCAATCAAAACATCATTACTAAGAACTGTTTCATCATACCATCCAAGTCAGAGTTCCTTATTTCTGTTGTTCACTAAAAATTCAGTTTTGTTTTTTGGTTTTTATCTTATTTACACATTTCATCATCTGTTTGATCATTCTAATTTAATGATTTGTATCTTTGCTCCCCCTGAACTCCCAATATGAAACAATCTCATAGAAAAAGCCCATGCAGTCATTGCTCTATAGTACATAAAGAGCTGTTCCAAACCCACTTATTGTAATGTTCATGGAAAAATGCCAGAAGATAACAAGCAAAGTGGTAATTGGTCACATTCTGTTTGAATAATAAAAATAAGGTGGTATTTTCATTAGGTTTTCTCTCTGCTCTGTTCACTGTCTCTGCCTGTCAGATGTGGTGTTAGCATGTGTGTTAAGCTTTGTGGTACATGGGCTGTCTTTGATTTTGGAGGTTTCACACCACAAAAGAGCTCTGAAACTTACAGTGATCACTAAAAATGACTGCATTACAAAAACTAACAATAATAGTATGGTTCACAAGGTGAGGAGAGATACAGCCAGGCTACAGAAAAACATAGCAATTATTAGTCCTTGGAGACAAAAATGGTATCTGTTGATCAGCTAATTATTATTTTATAATCGGCTGGTCATTATAAAGAAGTCAGTTAAAAAAAATCATACCAATAGAGAAAAAATAATAAAGACAGTGACAGCACAGTGAAATTAATGTATTTCTTAGTCAGAGATAAACTTATACCACCAAAGGGGTGTATAGTAAAAGGTACTGTCATATTACATTAGATTAATAAATAAATTTGAATGAAATTTTTTAAAGCTCAAGCATTTGACATTTTTTGTCAACAGAATTCATGAAAAATCTGGCCCATGTCATGATGGAAATTAAATGTTTTCCTGCTCCTCCTGCTAGATCTGGAAACATAAGATATGCTGCCACTTGTCAGTCATTTCTGGGTCAGCCAAAAGCCAGCTGACCCGCTCTGAGATTGCCAGTCATTTTTTAAAGTGTTTATTGATGTCATTAAATGGATTATAAAAAGCATGAGTAAGCTAATAAGGATATGCAAACAAAGTTATGGGTTGAGATGAAAATATTTTGATTAGGTTGGACATAGTGGCCTCTGTAGCTTTGCATCATGATATTGTTTTGTCATTTAGGAGATTATCCACCTGTGAAAATGGTGAGTCACTTTAAATTAGAAATACATTTAGCATTTACTACTTTGTAAACTGTTTTCATCCTCATAGCAGCTTCTGAATGGGACTACTTGTTTTGGTTTCTGACTCATTGATTAAATCATTAAACAACAGCACTGTACTACATAGCATTTAGCATCTCAAGCAGGACTGTGAACACAGATTGCTGCAAGTCAGCTTTCTTCAAAAGAGAAGGAAGGCCGTTCTCATCACTGAGAGCAGGCACAGTAGGGCTCTACCTCCCGCGTCTCCACTACAGCTCTAAAGTCACCTGTTGATCTTAGGCACAGGGATATCTGATGGCATGATTCCCTCATGTTCATAAGCTCTACACGCTGCTTTGCACTGCAGGTAAAGCAGCAAAGGCTGTGTAAATGGAGAGAAGGTGTTGGCAGTGTTCTGAAGCTGTCTGCAGTTGCAGCACAGACACTGAGTCAAAGCGATGTCCAGGAGGGAAGAGCAGCTGAGCTCATGTAAGTCATTAAAGGAAGGAAAATAAATAGTAGTAAGGCAAATGCAAAAAAAAAAAAACATTCAGAGGTAGTAGAATAAATTGAAAATATTTATAAAATGCTGTGGATTATGTGATAATTTTCTTTTTTTTTGCAACAGACATAGCAATAATATGCAATTAGATTGCTACATAGTTACACTTTATAATTTTTAGCCTATAAAAGGTGGGGGAAGGGGGAGGGAGAAATTAAAATCCTGAATTTCATATCACATACATTCATAAATTACTGTTAAAAAAATTAAAGTAAGTTCAATGAGGTACTAGAAATGGTGCAGATGGTGCCCCACATCAGGCAGGATCAGTTATGGCTTAAGCTGATTTTAATGCCCAGTTGGAAATAAGCTTTGATGTGGAAGAAAAGTTCATGGGTTGACTCAGAACAGTTTAAGAAAGTGACTAGTGAAGGCTAGATCTGTGCAGATGTTTTTACACTTTAAGCAGCCCTAACAAAATGTGAACTTCTTGCTAATTCTGAAATGAAATATCTAGGATCTCACTTGAACACACTGCAGAAGTAAAAAATGTTTTCCCTGGTGTGGAGAGAGAAGCAAAACACCAAAGAATTCTAAGCTAGGTGTCACTGCTGAAAACCAAGTCTTCTAATTTTAACAAGTTTATAAAAATAAGATTTTAATAATTTAACTCAGAGAAATGTAATAGCTCATCTCTGCTCAAGTAATGCATTTGACTGAACAAGAGTTTGGAAAAATTACAGCCTTGTCTGTTGCACCTGTTTATGAAGCATAACTAAGTGATTTAAAGAAGGAAAGAAAACATTTCCAGTGACACATTTTAATAAAAACAAAAAATAAACTATGAGAGTGTTTAAAAAATTGCATACAGAGCAAAAAAAAACCCCATACAGAGCAAAAAAACCCCAAACCTCCATGGTCATAAAAATATATTAGCACTATTATGTTGTATCACTATTAGTTGTAATTTCCAAAATAAATAGCAAATGCTTTTGCAAAAAAAAAAAAAAACAAAACAAAACAAAAAAAAAACCAGCCAAATCAAACCAAACCAATATAATAATGTGGGCTGTTATTCCGTTTAATTATAGATAATGTCAACAATTTTTTTACTGTTTTATTGTTCATAGTTTCTTGAACTTTTCCAGTGGTTCTGGAAAATGTGGCATTACTGCTGCTTAATTGTACTCTGCTCAAAGGAAATATACTTCTTATGAAATCAGGCTTTGTTATGGAATACAACACGCCCATATGCAATTTCATGGATTTTATCTCAAGTTAGATAATAGCAACTCAAATGCCCCGCACTGTACCAGAAAACGAAAAGCTATTAGTATGCCTTCTACAAAAAACAATATACTATTAGTATATTGTATATATTATATATACTATTACTGTATTTTGAACTTGTAGTGCTAAAGTATGTTTAAATTCCATATATGCATTCAAGGGTTGAAAATAGACTATTCAATGAGGGGGTTTGTTTTCCACAACAAATAAATCTGTGGGGAAAAAGCCCAACAACTACTCTGAAATAAACAAAGCACCAAAAAAAAAAAAAAAAAAAAAGAGAGAGGATGAAAATACAATTTTGGCCTTGATGTTTCTAGTTGGTCAGTCCCTTGATGACTGTATCTATTCTTCTGAAGAGATGCTTACCGAGTTGGTGAAAACACTTGAGCATTTAAGCATTTTGTTTCCATCAGACTAAATCAGGGAAAATTAAATTAGGCTTGGTGCTAGCAATGATTCCTTCCTATCTATGACGTTGCCATGTATTGTTTTATTGTAAACAGACCTGGGAAAAGTATCCAAAGCAGCATCCTAAGGAGCACCTGGCCATCACCAATACTGGGTTTTTTTTACAGCACCATTTTGTGTGGTACATCATTCTTCTGTGTACCTATTCAGTATTTTGCACTGAATGATAAAAAACCATGACAATCACTATAAATTCACATGGCATGTAAAGGATAAGGAAATGTACATTGGCTGCTTAACATAGCCAAGAAAAAGAGTAGGCATATGGTAGCAAAGCAAGAGGTGGTTTCAAAAAGAGAGTATTTCAGGCAGAAGAAATTACTTATGCTGGGAGGTTAAGGAAGTGACTGTACTGATGTTAGAACTGTGGAAACATTAAATATGAATGAAATGCAGAAATAGCTTAAGGAAAGGTAGTAACAGGCTAGAAGCAAAGGATGTGACAGAAAAGAGCTCTGGGAATGAAGAACAACGGTAATAAAAGAGACAAAGAGGTAAACTGACAGAGAGGAACATTTAGGATTTGTAAATGAGCTCTGCCAAAAGAGAAAAGGAATGTTCACTGGAATGGAGTCAATGAGTGACAGGCAGAAAAGAAAACTTTGTGGGAAGGGCAGTAGAGAAATCTACAACAAAAGAGGATTAAAGGATTCTAGAATCAAAACCTTTTTGTCTCCTCTATTCTAGATTACGCATTTTAGAAAATTAGGAGAAAAGATGCAAAAAAGAGAGGGAAAACAACCGAGTCAGAAGAAATGAAGGACATGGCATGAAATCAGAACACCACATCAATTTTTACAGTAATTTCCTCCTGTAAAAACAAGAATTTGGATGCCTGAGGAAGAAGTACGCAGTTACAAAAATTGGTTTTATCCTGCAGAAGATAAAAGGACAATAATCTTGACAAAAATTGCTCTCATTTTCCAGGACAGTAGAAACACAACAGCAAGCTGTGTGCTGAAAGGCATAGGATAAAACTTCCAGAGGAAAAAAAAATTATGGGCCATGTCCTTTGCTGAAATCAAGACTGAAAAGGTGAAATTGAACCACCAATTGGAAGTCCCAGTTTGGTCCACTGAAGGACTCTTAGCAGCCTCAGGCATTTATTCCTTATACTGGCCCTCCCCACCATGATACTTACATTTATTAAAAAGCTGAGCTACAAAACCCCACCCTATGACCCTCCTACCTAATGAAGAAGTCCATAATGTTCCTATATTAAATGTCCTTCTTTTCAAAAAACAAATAATTATACAGCTGATGCACAGAGAGATTCCATCAGACTTTTTTCATACACTGTGGAGTACTTATGTGAGGATGAGACCATTTTCTTATGCAGGAAATAGCATACCTTTTATCATTTTTCTTCAGGGTGGAAATTTTTGATTTTTTTTTTTTTTTTTTTTTTTACTGTTTTATATTTAGTCTTGCATTTTTGGACAGTTACAATAATAAACTATCTTAAACATACGTAATAGTGTATTTAAATTCAATCACTATGAGACCAGAAAGCCGAGTAAAATGCTTGAAAAAGGTAATTGAAAAGGACTTGTTTTTCTGATGTAAAACAAGCTGAGTGAGTTTAAATAGTCTAAATAGTCATTACAGTCTGACTGTGATGTGTTCTTTCCTCCACACTTGCTGCAGCATTTCTTGTATTATTATAATGGTTTCTAGAGCAATAAATTACAGACACAGAACCAACTGCTGAAAAGTGTAGGCGGCTCACACAGCATGATGCAAATCACACTGTTGGATACTCTTCCTTTGTAACAACAATTCCACTAGAGCACACGTGATTCTGCCCACCATAATGCAATTTCTTTACACAGCACAGTTTCTGTGGGAGCAATGGAAATGGAGTCCTTAAGTCTGCAAAAATTATTTTTGTGCTTGAACTTTGCATGCCTATGTAGTATTCTAGTAACTGCATGTGCATAGAATAAGCAAATACATAGTCAAAACCAGTTAACCAAAGATATGGTCACCTGAGAGCTACCTACCCGATTACGATAAATAAATCGGTGATTTTTCAGCCTAATTCCTTGTCAAGTGATTGAAATACCACAAACCCCCTCCCAATAAGCAAAACGTAGCAAGCAGAAGACATAGTCTGGCTCATTGAATGAAGTAAGGGATAGCAGTAAATGGTTTTCCCCTAAAGCAGATTTCTTTAAATTATGAGAAAATATTTATTCCAAAATGCTATTCTGCCTATGTAAGCAAGCTAGATCTTCGTATTTGTAAGTTATTGTAAACTAAGTATATTTACACCTTCATTTGATCCATATGTAATAAAATATGAAAGATAAAGATTTCCTTTTACAAATGTAATTTGACTATAATAAAAATGCTCTTAGAAAGTGGGAGTCAGAATTAATTTTGCACTGCTCAAGGATGATATTGCTAGGATTCATACAAAAGAGAATTAGAGATGTGACAAAAATAAATGACAAATACCATGCAAAATTTGGCAGCTACATACTAATTTTGAAGAAAAGATCCAACTGGTTTCACTACTTCATCTGGAAAAGATTTTTATTTGAGAACATATGACTTGCAACAGTCCATAAAGCACTAGAGAAGGCGACATTTCTAACATCCATTATGTGTACATTTAAACAGGAGATGCACCTGCAACAACATGTGGATGTTACATCAGGATGTGGGAGAAATCACAGACCAATATGTAGAAAGGGACAAGGAATGTTTATTGTCCATGTTCCTGCACTATTTGACACCAAGTTGCACATAGTATAGTGTACAGGTGGTTTTCTGAGATGATAACCAGAATTCTAGTATTCACACTTCTTACTATGAAACCAAACCCATTTCTCCCCCCATTCTTCGGTCATCACTTGGCAGTTTATGCTTCGGAGTTTATGTTTTTGGTGGTGGTTATTTATTAAATTTTGAGCATTATACATAAGGCCTCTCTTCCCATCCATCATTGATTCATCAATTTAGATTGAATACCAGGAAAAAACAGCTGAAAATATGGCTTTGTGACATATTCTTGCTCTTTTCTTTTTGTTTGGCTGACAGAATGATAAGATTTTACACTAACACTAGTAACATTTCTATTCATCACTGAAGTGATTTAGATCTCAACTCCATAGTGCTGTAGCAGAAGTATCTTCCACAGCATCTACAAATAGTTCATCACTGTGTTGGTGGAAGGAAAGGGAGATATTTTAAAAAGAAAAATGGGGCAAAAGATACAGTAATGCATATTTTGGGAAAGACTACATGTTGAGCCATCTACATGTTATTTTCAGTCATTCAGCAGATACCACAGTCCTGATCTTTTCTTAGTGCAAATTTTATCCAGTATCATTGCCTGTTAGCTTGTCCTATTTACTGATCTTGTCATAGCTGCCATATTCTTTTTCTTTTTAGTAGACATTCCCAAAAGATACAAATATCCTCTAAAAATGTTTGGTGCATCTTTCTTCGCACCTGCTTTCTGAAACTTCTATATTACCTTTGGAGCGTTATGCTTTACCACAGTGAAGGTACTTGTTAGAACTGTCAAGAATAGAAGTGTCAAGATTACATTCTAAATTGTATTGATTACGCTTTGTGACATATAAATGATTTTTTGATGTTTGCTGGTTATTTTTTCATCTCACTTGGAAATTATTATGCAGTTCACCTTATCTTCTGTTAAGGACTTTGATGCAAAGTCGTAAATATACCTAAAAGAGTTTATTTTCATAAGTAAATAATAAATTTGTAAAATGGGCCTCATAGTAAAACTAAGCAATAGCTAGATACATGTTGTGATTTCGTATGCAATGCCCAATACCTTGATGTATTTCAGCTTAAGGTTAGCTTGCTTTTGTAATATTATGTAGAATAGACATTTGAGATGCAGGAAAAATGTTCACAGAAACATCTGGAAAACCTTTCAAAGTGTAATCATGTCCTTACAATTTATAACATGTGAAGAGTATAAATTTAATGATTATCTACAACTGGTTTGTGTTATTAGAAAAAAATAAAAT
Source organism: Cinclus cinclus (assembly GCF_963662255.1). NCBI lineage: Eukaryota > Metazoa > Chordata > Aves > Passeriformes > Cinclidae > Cinclus > Cinclus cinclus. The sequence goes on from NC_085050.1 coordinate 33,405,805, forward strand.
TACAGGGTTTACTAAAGGTTCTGAAAGCTAAAAACCTTCATCTCTGTCTATGGAACATTGATACAAGCAATTGTGATCTTTGCATTTCTCCAGTACTCATCCTGCTGTGGATCTCACAGTATAATTTATGGCAGGCTGCAGATAATTCAGTTTATGCTAGTTGCTAACAGATTTAAAAGGCTGGAGTATCATCCAAAGATCAGAAGGATGTAAGAAATCTTTGTTTTAAATCCAGCTTTTGCCAGGCTTAAGAAAACTCTTAAAAATATTTTCAGAGTTTTAACTCACCACTGATAAATTTGGGGCATGGGGTGGGGATTGAGGAAGGAAAAAGAAGGTACTTTGTGGAAAGGAGGCTTTCCCATTGCAGTGGGAGCAGCGTACACTGTCACACAAAAGCACACCTGCACAGTACAACAGAAACTACTGCTGCTTACCACACAACACTCCTCTGGTGACAAAAGAAGCAAAGCAGCCACTCTCCTGGGTTAGCTATTCTGGTTTCATAGCCACAATGACAAATGATGAGGCTTAATGCATTAACTCTCGACTTATACTATTTCTAAGTGTTAGAATGCTGGAAATGGAAACAATGAAAAACAAATAAAAAATAGGTTTCTATGTAAACCGATTTAATTAATTTTTGAATGCCAAAAAGAAAATAAAATCATAGATAAATCTCTACTATTATGAGTAACTCCCACAGATATTTTTTTATGATTCCTTGATTGGATAAGACAAAAATTCCTGTCTGTATTTAAAAATTAATCTTTTATAAATAAGAAGGAGAAAGGTAATTAATAACTTAAAGTGAGAATGACCATGAAAACAGTTAAAGGGCCATGCTTAATACATCTTATTGTCACAGAGGCGTTTACCAAGGTTGTATTATGTTTTGGAATCCTTTAAAAGAGCAGTACTGCAATTTACAGATGATGAATGCTGACAAATTTATTTAAAGGTGGAAAGTAGAACTGCTTTGTTCTTTGGCATCACAAATTAGGATAATTATAAGACACTGAAGTACTAAAAATAATTACTTTGTTTAAATAAGAAATTTATTGAAATATTACTACTAAAACCAAGGGAGACTAAACTGTGAAGACCCAGTATTATTTATAAATGAGAAATGTTTACATTTGTGAAACAAACATAGATTCCTATATTCAAGTTTGTCCTCTCTCAATCATCCAACACCTAGAAACAATAAAAATAATTTTAAAAGGAAAATACAGCTGCAGACCTTTTTATTTTTTATTATTATTTAAAAATATTAAAGTTAATTAATTTACATAATGCATCTCAAATAAAAATAAATGTCTGGAACAATAATGAAGTAGCTGCCAGTGCTGCAAAAAGGGGAGACAAGAAACAGAATTTAAAATGGGGCAGTTTCAATTTTCCATGTGCTCTGAGGTCTCTGTGCAATTGCTACAAGAAGATATTAGAAAGACAGGAGGTGAGATGTTGAGTTCCAGATGGAAATTCACAAGAAAATATTTGGAAGTGCTCAGCACTGACGTACAACAATCTAGAAATGGATTAACTCACTGAGACCATATGGGCAGAAAATAACTTGAGTTCTGTACGCCAACATGAATGTAGTTGGGTGACAAGAGAGACAGAAGGGTGAAGAACTACTGAAAATAACTACGACAGAGAGGTTTATAAAGCATGAGAATAACAAAAGGTCATTGTCATGAAAATGAAGTCAGTAAGATTTAGCAATCCCTATAGAAGGTACATTTGCCTGACACAACACCCGGGAAAATTTCCTGCAGCAAAAAGGGTTCTCACTACTACTGATGAAAAATCTTTCTTATATTCTCACAGTGATCATTGATCAACAAAATAACCAAAAGATACTAACAAAGCTGAAAGTTAAGTAATGTATAGTTAATGTTTAGAGAGCTAGTCTGCAGTGTGGAATACGGATCTCCTCAAAAGAAAGCTTCTGATGCAGGATGTTGAGGTTTGGTTCTTAAAGCACAAGACAAATAGACTGAGCTGGGGATCACTTCGGGATCCATGTGCAGGTATTTACAGATAAAGAATGGGCAATATCTAAGACAAGCTGTTTGAAATGTTGGAGGCCTAAAATCTCGGAGCACAGGAATATAATAAGGTTCCTCCTTCAAGCTGGCATCTTATCTCTGAGAACATCTTTAAAACTTGAGGTTAAAAGCCATTTTTTCCCCCCAAATTACAGAAGAGGACAGTCTATTTTTTTTTTCCCTTTGCAGCAGTATTTCAGGAGGATTCACGTCTCTTCTGTTTAATGCATGTTCTGTTAAGAAAAATGTGTGTCTGTTTATTCAGGGGAATTGCCCTGGGGAGAGGGAGGAAAAAGGGAATGTAGAGGTGCTGACATGTCATACTTTAACAGGGTTATTTCATAGGAACAAAAAGAGTGGTAAATGCTAAACCTATTTTATTTTTCAAGATATGCTGGTTTTGTTTTGAGGCCAGAAATTTAAGTTTGGCGGGGTGTTCTGCCATTTTTCTGGCCCATAGAATCTTGAATTCTATTCTGCACAGCCCATAATTTTAGGAAGAGATGAAGAATTTCCAATTACGCATCTCAGTCCAGAAGTAACATGTAGCATCTAGTATGTGCACTATTCTTTAAGGAGGCAGATTTAATCCAAGAAGCTTTGATGGATAGATTGCCTTCTTGGCCTTGGACAAAAACACATGCTCCCTGAAAAATACCTAGGAATTAGCAAGACATAACAATACTCAGTTGCCAGGATCAAGGCTTTTTTTTCATGCAAAGAAATATAGGCTGCTATGAAATGTCAAAAAACCTAGGGTATTTGGAGTTAAGGCCCCTCCAGAGTCTGACAGTAACTAAGAGAGGAATTTCTGAAGTAGGTAGTGGACATAGGAGCCTAACTTTTTCCTAAGGAATAATTTGGGTCCCTTTTCCTAGACCTTTGTCTAATATCTTAATATGCTATAGTTGAGAAATATGTTTCAGAAGTGTTAGACAAAATTATGTACTCACCTATTTCTATTATGTCCAGCTAAGGCAGCAATCATGCCTGCAAAAGGGCTCAGATTAAGCTTGCCTGAATTTCTGAGAGTTTAATGTTACTGGGCACTATGCAGCAGGAATCTAAAAACTTGTAATCCCATTTGTTTAGGAAACAGATACTTCCATGAACAGCACCTTTATAAAATGATTTATGTAATTTCATTCTAACTGTCTAATATCTAAGGAATTACAATTAGAGTCAAATTCATTTTACTCCTTCTACAGGACTGGGATATAATTTTGGACCTCTTGCCACTAATCAAAGATCGATTTTCAGGGGACTTTCAAGAAAATTACTTCAGATTCCTATTCCTCTCCTTTATATGTCTAGAACTGATCAACAGTTTTGATGTATTTAAAGCATGATGCAAAAAGCTAATATAAAAGCAAAAGTTATTTAATAGCAGTCATTTGAGGAAACCTTGTGAGCTTTTTAATCCATAAAGTGGCAGCATGTAGTCCACAATCTTACTTTTTTTTTTGTGTGTGTCTCAAGTGCGTATCAATTAACAGTTCAGTGTTAACAGAAGTGTGAAAACACACAAAGCAAAGATAATTTCAGGTGACAGATTTGTCGCTTCAGGGCTGTGCATGAAAAATTTAACAATTCTTAGGTAAGCATTTATCCTAAAAAGCATTTTCCTGTGTAAAGGCTGTGCCTTAAAAAGAATTTTAAATTTATACCATGCTTGCATGTTATAACCTTCATCATTTTATATTTGATATCATTCATCATTCTTATTTGCACCTAAAGTTTGTATCTTCTTAAACATATCATTTCATGTTCCATATTTATATTATTTTTCTTTTGCATTAAATATTTCCATTACTCACCTTAGCCCCAAAATATTTAATCTAATATGAAATATTTTAAACTTTGGACCACATTAAAACAATCATATACAGCTAAGAAGAATAAACAGATACCCTGTTTTCTCTTGTTATTTTAACAACAGTATTTATTCTACCTCTGAAAATACCAAATTTCAATTAAAATTCAAAATGTGATTGAAAACTAAATATAAACAGAACTAGAAGACTGGTCCTTTAACCACACATTTGCAAGGACATAGACAGCCCATAGGATGGATATCCTCTGGTGAAGGGAACCTTAGTTTTTCAATTTGCTTTACTGATTACAGGGACCATATGCCTGGTGTGTTTCTTTCTACCAATTAGTTATCCATGCAAGGACCTTCCTTATGTTGTGGCTGCTTGATTTCCATAAAGCCTTTGACACGGGGTGCTCGTTGAAAGCCTTTTGGAAATCCATGTATACACTATTCACTAGATCATGCTTACCCAAGCAAAAGACCTTTATCCACATACTTGGATTTTTTAAAATTTACATTTAATTAAAAAAAAAATAGACTTGTCTAGTAAAAAAGGCTGTTCAGTGATAAAATTACCATGCTTTGTAGTAATGATCCGTAAAACTCTGTTTTAAATTTGCAGACATCATGTATCAATAAAAAAGTATATATATCAAGAAAAAAGTATTTTGTTGCACTATCAGCTCTAACAGAGCTGTGAATTTAAAAATGATACACAAGTCATTGTCTAGAAGTGACCATAAGTAGCTTTTACACTAATGCTAACTTTAGTATAGTGTGGGAAATCTCATCATTTTGGTTAGGGAAGAAAAAGCTTTTAGTATGCAAATTTGTAAGAAAAACATTTTGAAGAATTGCATCAGGTTAGAGATGTAAATGAGGCCTAAAATGTCTCATTAGGTTTTGAATTGCCCTTATCTTTTGTTGCCATATTTTTATTTTTGTTTTCTAAGCATTATGGATCTTGTGGGCTTTGGGGGGTAATTTTCTTGCTTGACTAAACCAGCAAGAGTTTTTCCAGCAATGAATTATGAAATAGTTCTCCAAACTCAATTCTGCATAGAAATATATATTGAGTAGAATAGAACTATGTAGTTTTACCTATTGAGTATTTCTCAGGTTTGTCACCTAACATTTTTGATTTTATTTCAAATGACACAAGCATATTCTGTAATACAGTTGGTACGATTAATAATTTATGTTTAAATTGAATCCAGATACCTAAAGATTAATACAATGAAATATATATACAATTTATCTCTATTGAGAAAGAGACATCTGAAAATTTGGAATGTGAGGCTTCTTTATTATAAAATGCTTGGTTGATAGGCAAACCATTTAAGCTCCTGTTTTAAAGAGAAAACCTTAAAAATCTTGCTAAATATATCAGATCACTCACAGTGTGACATATTGTACATAATAATTTTCTCTGTTAAATTTTTACCAAAATAAAGTATTTCATTGCCTTGTCCTAATGTTGGTGTGAATGAACTTTGGTATATCGCAAATTATTATGTTGACTTCTACTTTAATAACTTGCAATTTAGAGTAGTCTACATTATTGAAATGATATCCTGAGGTATTTATTACTTATCCTTATTACTCAAAATAACTATGCTTAGGATGGTTTATAAACAGATTAAGGCATATGGACTTGTTTCCACAATTAATAATCTCCTAGACAAATTGAACTAAACAATCTGCTAGACAAATTGAACTACTTTGAACTACATGCAGGATGATATCACAATAGGAAAGGGCTTATTATGTTTCTTATATTTTGTGTTTTAGGGTTCTATGAAATAGTGCTTACAAAATAGCCCCCAGGTAGCTTAGATGACATGAATGCAAATATGGCAAATTACTTGATGCATTTCTTTGCATCATCCATATTACTGCAACTAGCAGAAAGAGAGTTTAAGACATTGCCTAAACTGAATTAGACTGAGTATTCCTTCAAACAAGAGCTTCATAAGCCAAATTTCACCAAAACTCTGTCACTGCAGAGTTCAATGGTTCTAAATAGCTGTAGCTTTGTATTTTTGGTATGTATACACATATGTTTTCCACTAACACACATACACACACATGTGTAACACATGATGGCAAATTTATGTTTCCCAAATATTTAACTTTCACCCATCATCTTCTTAAATGAAATAATTCCATTCTGTGAGCAGTTCAGATATGAAATGTAAATTTTATTCTTTATTTAGATAGCAGTGGCCAGTGATTTAGTAGACAGGTTGGATTTTGGTGCATTTGTTTTCTTTTTTAGAGGTAGTAATCCTGTTTTTCCAGCAAGCAGAAGCTTTCTCATTGATATAAGATACTCAGCGAATTTAATTTCCCCCTTTTTTTTTTTCTTCTTCTCTTCATGTTTAGCAAATAACTTGGAGACTTAAATGAAAAATAGATATGAGAGATTACAGTAACTCCTATGACTCTGGATAAGTGATAAGAAATTGATTTTTTTTCTTTTGCAAATTGCCCACTTCAAGGAAAATTCCTACTCCCATGAAATCCTTGCCTTGGGACCATGGTATAGTAGGAATCTAAGATATGTACATACTTCTAAGTCAATGATATTGAGAATGTCTGAGTGATTTTTGAAGAGTAAAATCATATGATGGTATAAAATTTGCAGTTTATTGCCTGAAATATGCTGTACAACTCTTAGGTACTACATCTAGAGAGCCTCTGCTTGTTGCTTGGCCATAATGGAAAATGAAATTTCATGAGTATATATTAATCCTTTAATGGTATTGGAGGTAGATCAGCTAATGTGAAAACAATCAATACATACACTCTGAGCTACACTATGTAAAATTACGGCTCTGCACTTTCTAACATTTACTCCATTCATAATGATATTGTATTGCAGAGTTACGAAAAGAAAGAGGAAAATCTTGTAATGTATGTTTAAAAATGGTCCTTTGAAAACTTTTAAATACTATTTTTAAAAAGTCCTACTTGTTCCTACAAATCTTTCATTTCACTCTCTGATCCTGTTGTGGAGGATGAGCAAGCATCTGAATGGTACTTAGTTACTAGCTGGGGTTAAACTCTGGCACTGAAACATATATGCACAGAATTACACACAAATACATATATGTATACATTATACATATATAATATAGTATATATATTATATATTATATATTATATAATTACTATAGTATACTATATGTTATAATTTTCTAAGATATACTATACTATATATTCTATATAATATATTTTACATTGTAATATATAATTATGTAATGATATATATTGCATATGTATTATATATTATATTAAGATATACATATAATTAGTGTATATTCTAACAAAAAAAAATTCTTGAGATTAACTTGCAATGATTCTTTTGAAGCATTTGATATAGACAGTGTTTTCTGCAGATGGAGACCTTTATCTTTCTGTGGCAAAATCAACTGCTGTTGTTCAAAAATTGCTAAATATATAAATTTTTGTCACAATCCATCACCTGATAATTTAATTTGTCTTACCAAGAATGTTGTAGGAGTCTTTTGTTAGGTAGTGTCCAATCATATTTTCAGGTTTCTTTTTCTTTTCATGAGACTAATCTTATGAGGTCCTACTTCCTACTTAGAGATGTTCTGTGTGTCAAAATACCAATGGCTACAATGCAAGTTGAGTTTTTGTAGTATGCCTGAGTAAGCATATTTCAAAGTAAAAGCTGAAAACCACCGTGCTTTGCAGTGCATGTGCTTCCTATGCTTGCCTCCAGTGGTATTCATCCTTTTGTAAATGAAAACGGAGCTTAATAACATTATTATTATTATTATTATGTAATTTTAAAACTGAAATAATAATATGATGCTTTCGCAATTCATCTCCAAACTTATTGATACCTATTTCAACATTTCAGTTGGATACATGAAGCAGCATAGAAATCAGGAAATAATTAGAAATTCGATTCCATTTTGCCAATTAAATAACTATATTTACACCTATTTATTTCCAGAACACTTGCATTTTCACAAAGAGGACAGTGACTTATGATCTGTGATTCCAAAGCCACAAACCACAATATGCTTTGGACCAGAATGTACAGACAGAAGTCTGGAGACTGCTCAAGTGAAGATGTGAAAATCTGAAGGAGGCATGTTAGCCTGCCAAATACCAAGCAGTAGCTGTTCCTCCAGCCACATACAGGATGCCTTCCTCCACTTATTTCCCAGATTTCCCATTGAATGCCATCTCTGGTTCTGGAAAGGACAGGGTTAATAATTACAGTTGCTGCAGAGGGGCATGGCTCGGATCCAGAGGTTATTCTATTCCACCTCATGTCATTGCTGAGGGTGGGGAAAAGGGCCTCTTCTGAGGAGAAGGGATTCTTGTCCTGTTGGGTAAATGTGGCAGAGGGAGCAGTCTGGTGTTGCAAATTGTCCTTAGCTTCCCCTGTGAATCTGTCCTTTCTTGTTCCCTCTGCCATTACTGTTGCTGCTGTTACTGTGTGTTTTCTTGTTTCATTGGTGTTCCCAAAACACTGTCCTTATCTCAAGCCATGATCTTTACCTTATGGACCTCCAAGTCTCCTCTCCAGCTTTGCAAGGGAAGGTAGAGCAGCATATGATTTGGAGAGTCTCAGTGAGGGCACAGGATTGGGGAATATCATTCTTAAACCACAACAGTTCTCATTATGTGCTGGAAAGACACCTACTCCAGTAATTAAAGAAAAATATTCTTTACTGCCATTAAAGTTTACATACCTCAAAAATAGAAATAGGACAGACTAGGGGTAAACAGGCAGTGGTGAGATAATGTTTACTTTGTCAAGATTAAGGATGACAACTTGAATTCTGGCCTTAGTGATACAGTATTCCCAGCTATAGATTCTTACCCCTAAAAATTATGCCACCTGTACTTTCACCAAAGGCTAAATACTGAGAACTTCAGATTGTATTAGTCATTGTCTTGTCCCATCTGTTTTTTGGGGGTGAATAAAAAACCACTAGGTAATAATTTCAGATTAGGGGAAGATTTCAAGACTCCTGTAATTTTTGACCAATAGAATTGTTTTTGTAGAGACAACACACACATATAGATACACTAATTAATTCAGAAGTGGAGCTCACTGTGCATCTGTAGGAAATGAATCACTTAATCACAGAAATGAGTATGCTCTATTTTGGATAATAAGAAGCAGAGATACAGTTGAAGGATCCTTCAGGTTGATATGTTTATTATACTGAACATTCCTTGATGCCTGCTGTTTCAGTATTGCTACAGAAGCATGTGAACCTGTTCTCAACAATCACACTTCACAGTCTTTGTTCTTGATATTCAAGGTCTGCCATGTTCAGTCATGACTACACTTGTCACAAGAAATCTACTCATAGGAAGCCTTAGACCCAAATGCTTATCAGAATTGCTTCCTGACTGGCTCCAGTCCAATTTTTCCATGTCCTTACTAGTACTCATCATTTACAAGCCATCAAGTATAAGCAGGAGAATTTACTTTTCTCTTACTCAAAAATTCATTATATCTTAATCTTCCAACTAAACTAAATAATATTTAACACTTTTACTACCCTCATCTGCATGTCTTTTAAATTATTTTAAATTCCAAGTTTTAGGCATATTGACAGTGCCCATCTTTGTGTCTTAAAAGCCAAAAGCTTTATAATTTCCCTTATTTTAAAAAGTCAAACCTCGGAAAATATAATGAGTTGGTTACAATTTAACCCAATACAATTTTAGTCAAGTATGTCAGGAAGTAGTATAGATATCAACCAGTATTTGCAGTCACAGTGATTATTTTTACAAGCTACTTTGATTTTATACGGACCAAAACATAGAAATTACTAAAGGGATTTTGTTCCCACATTGTCATAAGCAAGTGTTATGCAATTTTTTAGCAATATTCACATTTTAATTTAACTAATAGTTACATATAAATACTTTGCTCCAACAGAGTGAAAAAAATATTTACTATGGTCACTGAAGACTCTGTGTTAACTTAGAGATTCAATATCCAGTCCTGGTTGTTCCAACTGACCATATTTACCTAGTGGTATCTTCACCCTACCAAAATCAGGACAGAAGGACTGCTACAGAAATATTTATATCTGTGCATACCAGTACATCAGACATAAATATACATTTTTCTCTTGTAAATTTAGACAATGTATATCACGTCTAGTACTGTAAGGAAAAACTCTTCCTGGTGGTTTTGTGTTGAAGCAGATAATAAATCAGGTTTCTATTTAAAAAATGCAGTCAAAGTATAAGAATCAGGATCACTAATTTTTTTTTTTTTTTTTTAATTGCTGAATACAATTGGAGAAGTGTCTTTTGATAGAAACACTCCAGCTGAAATCACTGTTATCATTCAAGGTAGCTTAAAGAATGCAGACAAATTCTCAGAGACAGCAACCAGAGGACATAGTAGTTAGATAAATGGCAGAGGTAGTGAAGGATTATGGTGAACAGGTATTAATTTGGTAACATTGGTAAATCAGCATGGGTTTTCATCTATGCCCATGGTGGATTTTTTTCTTTCATCCGATAGATTCAGCTACTGTAAGGGCAAATGCTATTAAAAAAAAAAAATCAGTTAGACAGGCAAAAGAAGAGTGAATTTTGCTACAAGATGTTCTTATAAAACATAAGAAATACTACATTTATTTAAAAAAACAAACTGAACCAAAACAAAAGGCCCCACAAAAACCAAAGCCAAACCAATCTGTATGCTTTAAGGATCTAGGAGCTACAAGCAGTGGGATTTATTCCCTTTTGCCTTCCCCTCTGTGTTTCTCTCAGTAGCTGTACATTACCTATGCTCCAAGAACCAGCAGGAATTTTAAGTTCAACTACAATTTTGCCCTCACAATATGACAAAAATGCTACCTGAACCAGATCCATAACATCTCACATAAGGTCAAGGATATTCACACATAACAAGCTTTCTTGGAGGGGGCTATTTTGATGTTGTCTAATGTACCTGCTCAAAACAGAGATTCTGAAACAAGATATCAAATTGATCACTAAGTCAGTAGAAGCTGGACCTTGTAAAGCAAAAGCACAGTCTCTCAGGAAAAGAGTTTCACTCCTGCATTCGTAAGCACCCCTTGCTGGATACAGTCAGTCAAGAACTTGTCACTAGCTGTAAAAATGCTATGCTTCTACTGACACCATCTCCAGCTGGGGAAAAAAAAGTACTGATGGCCATTCTCAAAGGATAAGATGTTTTAAAAATATTTACGAAAACAACCAGAGAATACTACTAACTTTCTGATGTAAAGTGCCAAGTGTTTCCAAAGGGAATTCAGTTTCAGATCATACTGCTAATGCTCCTTTTCCGAAAATGTTGACAGACTCTTCAAAAACTGATAATAAGATTTATCATAAACTAGGATCCAAAGTCACAACAGAGGTAGTAGAAACACTACACAGAAGTGGGAAGTAGAGAAATACATGATATTCTGATCTCATTAACTGACTACATGAGAAACCAAGACAAATATTGGGTAAAATGAAGTGCTGTTCAGGTAGATATTAAGTACTCAGAGCCAAGAGAGCTATGTGTAAGAATCATGCCTCACTCCATAGACTGTTCAGAAACAGCAAGCACCTACAGTTCTGCTGCTGTGTCTGACCTTAGGAGCTACTAACTCACTGGAGTGGAGCATCTCAGATCATTCACATTTCTAAGGACACTACTGTCAAATGAGCATCTTATTTCCATGAAAAGGTGCCTTGGTTGCCCAAGCCTTCCCCACAAAATGGTTATGCTTTCTGCATATAAATTAAAAGAGGAAAAGAAAAAGTCTCCGAAAAATTATTTCAGTGTTTTCCCCATCATTATTCCTGAATACCGTGGAATAGCAAGCATAACACTGGACTCAAGTGACTAGTGTTTCATTCCAATTTTTTTATAAGTGTCTGTTACATAAATGTATTTCTCTGGTCCAGTTTTTTTGTTTTTTCCGATCATGGGAATTTTTTTTTTTTTTCAATTTGTGGTATATTTTTATGTTTCTCCTTGAGATAACTAGCATATATAATAAAATCATTTTAAAAAGCAGAAGAAAATAAAAAATTTGAGTACAAGAATGGCATTCACCTGTTTCCAAAAACATAATTTTACATGCTTGACAATCCTGGTAACTGCAAAACTGTTTTCTCACATTTAGGAGAAACTTAGTTTCACCTTTAGCAAACAAAAGAACCTTAAAAATCCCTTATTGTAGAAGTTTGACAGTATAAATAATTCGAAGGTGGGATAATATCTCCCCGTCCAAAGTTAAAAAATTCAAACTACCTTACTTCGTGCAGATCAGAGTTTCCTGCAGTTGAATAAAATGAATCTGTTTAGGAAGATGTCCTTTTGGCTTTGAATATCACCTCAGATAACTTTAGAAATTTAGGGAAACAGATGTAGTGAAAGATTTTGATTACTACTGATTTATTCAGTGCTGCTGGTTAGGTTGGAATACAGTCTTCTTGTTAGCATGAGAACAACATGTCCTTCAAAGAAGTGTCAGGACTTAGAGAAGCTTTACTATTCTAACAGACTCAGTAATAGGGAGGACTTTTTTATGAAAAGAGCCCCTGGTTTGACTAGTGTAATTCCAGTATAAATATTATGTATACTAACTTAAGTACAAACATAAGAGTGAAAAAACTATGATCAACTTTGCTGGAACTTCCTTACAGCATCCCAAATTGAATTAATTATAAATACTATTATGACTACAACTTACTGCTACAACTTTATACTGTATGTATAGATTGAAGGAGAGTCAGTGATGGTTCTTTTCCTAGCCTCTAGTTAAATGCTATATATCGACAGAAAAGGTACATCGGCCAGGGAAGATTCAATAAAACAGGAGCACATTTGTGCACATATTATCACACCCACACAGGGCACATATCATCATACATATTTGTGTGAGGATGTATGGTTATCTATGTGTTAAGAAAAAGAGAGACACTAAGAATTTAAACTTTAGTTCATATTAGGACATTTAACAGAAAATGAGTTAGTTCACCACCTTGTAGGTTTTAAGTGTAACTTATGTGCTTATAATTGTACCACTGTGATGGGTAAGGTCCTTCTATGGCTATTTATCTACCTTACAGCATCTAATATCCATGTAACAGTGGTGTTTTGGATACAGTGTAGGGACATTATATTACTATACACAATAAATAGTCATTGAATTCAACACAAAATTAATACAGGACATAGCAGTATGATATAGCTAAACTTTGAGTCATTCTAACTCATATCAGTACACTTTTCCTAAGGAATCTCTATAGCTTACAACTTTAAAAAATATTTTTATTTATTTGTTTTTAGTGGAAGAGGAAGACCACTTACTGATCTGACAAAGCAGCTTAAGTCTACATATTTATAACAAATTTTGCTCTTCATTTGACCTTATAGACAATGTTTTGGATGTAACCATAAAGCCAGGGAAGAAGTGTTCTCTAATACCTTCCAGGGTATAGAAATGACAAATGGAATTGTTTTCCAAGCAAAAAAGCTGATGTTCCTTTTCTAGAAAAGTAATGAGGTTGAAACAAAATGATCTTAAAACTTTACTCCCAAGGGAAGATGAAATTTTTCAAGTAAAGTAGGCTTAAATTATGTTTGATCAAGGCTGGAAGCATGACTTCATGTGAATCAGTGAATTTTGAAGATTAGTTTGTTACTTTGTAATCACCAAAAAACAAAGATAAAGAATTACTAAAATAATGTTATGAGTTTTCTGAGCTATACTTTGATTTATGCTACACTCTTAAAAGTAGAAGGAAATTTTCAACAGTATATTCTGTAACATTTGAGATCACACTGTACCTCAGTTTAATAAAGATAAGATGTTGTATGAGGTTAATAGAGTTTTAAGAGTATCTTTGATAGACTGTTACAATAACAAGCTCTATTATCTGTTATCTTTAGTATTTTGGTAGTAAGAGGTTGGAGACAGTTGATATTATAAAACTTATAGTTCAAAATAAATTTTTAAAAAAGTAGATAGTAATTTTTTTTAGTGTAGTTGTGAAACTGAAAAGCTTGGGACCATTTCATAAATGAAGAGTCAAAAGAAACATATCATGAAACAATATATTGTTCCTTATCAACAGCTAAATCTTCAAACTCTGTATAGTATGACTGCAAATGTATCCTAAACAATCATGGGTGAACATCTACGACCTATATTTGTTTGGAAAATTAAGTACATATTTGCTTCCTCAGGCAGTAATTCTTACCTGAACACGCAAATAAGAAAAAAAATGCCATGAAATCTTAAACTTACCACTTATAAACTTTCAGTAAATCGCTGAGTTGTGCCACACCATAGAATATGCTAAAAAAATATTATGACTGAAATTAGTTTTTGGCATATGAAGTAGATCTGTGCCTGAATTTACAGCTTGAGTGAATGTAGCATATTAACATCATTTTGCAAGGTTTAAGGATTGCAAGACTGGCAACGTTTTGGGTATTTTGATCACCAGCACACAAGCATGTAGCACACTTTGTGTTCATGGGAAAGCTTCATCCAGGATGCAAAGCTGGTGCTGAATTATAATCACCTTCAAAAAGGTTGCAAGCCTGTGGGTATTAAGCTTTGCACTCACCAAGCTCAACCAGAAAGATTTATGCAATCTGCTCTGGGACCTGACACTTATTCATACAGTAGATCTGATAAGTGCATTCTGAGACCTTGAAGTTTATTCTCATCACAAGTTTTGCATTTAAAGGCTCAACCAGTAGACCTTTTTTATTGCTGATCAAAAGCACTTCATTATGAGCTCAAGCAAAATCACTGTACAACTATACAAAAAAAAGAAAAAAAAGAAAAAAAGGAAAAAAGAAAAAGAAAAGGGAAAACTCATATACATCTAAAAATAAAAGTGAATTTTTAAAGCCTAAGAGTAATCACCAATATTTTAGGCAGCAGTCAAGTTTTTATTGTCTTTGCTCTTGTTCGTCTGAAAATAGTTTGTCAGATATGTTTGCTTTCCAGTCTTGGCCTATATAAATGACAGAAGACATCTGAATAAAAACACAATAAATCAAATTTTTCTTAACTTTATGGCATCCATTGTATCAGAAAGCACAAACCAGAAATTGTCCAAACATGATAAAGATGAAAACATGTAATGAATTAAAAGACTTTACTGTTCATTTGCATTTAACCAGTCATTCAGACCATGCTGAACTGGATTTGATTGAGTATTGACTCATGGTATACACCTGGGGTTACTGGCCTCAGACTAGTCTTCCACCACTGGTCACAACCTTCTGGCCTTGACCAGTCACCCAGTTTTAAGCTCACCTCTCTGCTCATCCAGACCACACTTTCACAGCTTCGTTATGAAAATATTATGGGATTCAGAATCCAAAGACTTACTGAAATTAAAATAGATGAAATCCACTCCTCTCTCTTCATCCACCAAGCCAGACACTCCATCATAGAAGGTTATCAGGCTGCTAATGTCTGACCACAGCTCGTGAGTTAATGCTGACTTGCAATGACTTCAGCTTCTCCATCAGCTGTAATGGATGCATCCCATCACTGCTCATGGACTTATGTCCAGATTATTTAAGTATTCCCTGAGCTGATCCTCTTCCACTAAGGATACACCTTTCCTGCTCCCAATTTACCCCTGGTTCCCAGCAGGTATTTCAGAAGGCTTTTTAACAAGTAAAGACTGAGGCAAAGAAGGCATTCAGTACTTCAGCATTCTCCATACTCCCTATCAACTGTGTTCCTGTCTCACTCATCATCAGGCTCCTAATTTCTCTTGTCTTCCATTTGCTGCTTATGTATCTGTAGAAGCCCTTCTAATGGCATCTGACATCCTTCACCAGATTCAACTCCAGCATAAACAATTGCCCTGTTGTTTCAGCTTTTATAAATCTAAATATCCTAGGTATATCTATCTAGTCTAGAATTATAGATTTTTTTTCCCCTTGTGGTCACATCAAAAAGCATAAATTCTGTAGAACAGTGGACTGTTCTGATTCATCCAGCTTACACAGATGATCATATGTGTGAGTTCCCTTCCATGCACTTTTTAGACAGATATGAAAAATCTGTTCAAAAGGCAAAATAAATCTATTGCTAAGGTATGAAATGTATCATAGGAAGTTTTCACTGCTCTGAGCCATAAACTCAGAATGCTGATTTATTTTAACTGAAGTCTTGAGCCTTTCCACTACCTCTTAAACTGCAATTTTTCCCAAAGCAAAAGTAATTTCTCACCGCTATCTTCATGAATTCATGTTGCTTCTTATGAGAGAGGAAAATCTGTGAGCAATATCAACTAATTTTTAGAGGTAGAGAATAACATTTTTATGGTAACTTCCAGCAGAGTCTGCCAAGAGTGCAGGAATTCAAAACAACTACAAAATCTCTATCTTATTTAACAATGCAAGTCAGTAACCATTAAGATAGCTCAATATACTCTAATTCAGTCTTCAAGTTCAAATATTCATTATTTCTGTCAAGTGCTTATTTTGAAAGATATGTTTTACTCTCTTTGATCTCGAGTGCTTGTATTCTGTGCTTTAGTTCTTTGATATTCACTGAAGACTGATAATTGTCATTGAAATATGGAGGATGTTCATTGGAAGGAAACACATTTTGATGAACAGCCTCTTGAATTAGTTCTATACTGTAATGCCTACAGATTCATACTACATATTTACATTTCTTCTAAAAATGTTTTCGTCCTTAGAAAAGTTCGACATAGCTAAAAAAAGCAACTAAGCACCTGGACTATAATACCTCATTTTGCATTGAAAACAGGAAAACTGGTATGTTTTGTGCTTTATTTGGAATTATTTTGGGCACCCAACAAAATACATGTGTTTTAGTGGCAGCCCAAATGACTGTTTTGTCACAACAAGTCTTGTAAACCAGTATTAATAACAAATACCACTTAAATTTATATATATATATATTTTTTTTGCTGGAAGTTGAATGCTTACTATGATAAACAATTATCTCCTTTACCCTAATTCTTGACATGTCAGATGTATGATGTGACAATTCCTTATTATTAGCAATTCCTTGAGAGTGAGATCACAGAACTTCTGATCACTTGAGAGTGAGAACAGAAACTAAGTCATTTGGCACTAAATCAAGAGATGCCTCCATTTTGAAAATGGATGTCAAATTTTACATGTATTAGATGTTTAAAGTAAGAAAAACTATTAGATGCAGAAATCCCTGGAAGACATCAGTAGCAACTAGAAATTTAGATTAACACAATAAAAAAGTAATCTGAACAAACAAAAAGCCAAACAAGAACAGCCACCCCATAAAGAACTAAAAAAATCTCATAAAAATGCAAAAATAAACAAGAAATCCAGAACACCTGAAGAACAGAGTAAATAAGAGAAAAAATTAAGCTAAACAAACAATTTTTAAAAAAAGCTCCACCAAAAGGCAAACGATATGAAAAAAAAAAAACCCTACTGTCAATATAAACTACATTGAAAAACGTTCTTAATTAATGTTAATTTTAGTCATACCTTTGAATTAAATGCAAATTTGAGCTGTATCTGTTTTGGGATTGTGCTTTGCATGTTTGTGCAAATAAATTCAAGGACTGCATCTCCTTCAATTTTCAGAAGGAGACTGTGTTGTATAAAAAGAAGTGACATTCATTTCCTAGTGCTAAGTTATAATTTGTAGCTGATGACTTCTTCCATTTGATTAATTGATTACGTTATCTTGTTTGTGACAACAAGAAAGTACATCTTGATTAGTATATATTAGGGATGAATGATTTACGGGTTAGACAAAAGCTGTCTTTTGCCAATCATCATTTTGAAGACATTATCATTTATGGAGGTAAGGAAAATAAGACTTGCAGTATTTTTATTCAGCTTAGTGAGACAACAGCTGCAAAAAGAGCTGCTGAATCAACTGAACAACTCTTGGTCATTAAAAATTGTTCCTGTATTCCAGCCTCTTCAGTACTGTCTTAGCATTGGGTCCCTCTGAAGGCAAGTAGCAATTACTAAAATGGCAGCAAAACCCAACCTGCGTAATTTTCTGCATTTTTAAACAGTGGCTCCAAGAAGAATCATAGAAATACTGTAGCTAATGAAAGGGAAGACAATTGCTAGCTGGGAAAGAAAAAGTAAGTGAAGAAGAAAAGGAAGAAGCGAATGATGCCCCCTCTTTTGGTTGAGAGAGAGAACCTGTAGCTGGGAAAAAACACAGGCACCTGCATCACATGCACCATTCTAAAGTTCTGTCAAGCACATATTTTTTAAACTCTAATGAAAACAATTCTATTTAAACAACATTAGGCTTTCAAATAAATCCAATATTGGAACAACCACATTTTTATAAGTGGCAGGCTACCAAGAAAGTATCCATAGAAAAATCTGCTGAATTTGAAGAGATACATGCAAGATACAGACCTGAAATGTCATATTTTAAATTCACAACTTCATGTTGACAGGGCCCAAGTAAACTGTTCAAAATCAGTCACACCTTAGTGTGACTGAATACAGCCTGAGGAACTTCAACAGTTGCTTGTATACATGTTGAACAGAAGCCCCCTAGCCTATTTTTCTAAAAATAACTTCTAGCTTCATTGGTTTACGCCAACCTAGAAGAACTTGAATTTGGGAGATGAGAAGAATTATTTTAAATGGAGAACAGAGCACAGCCAAAAATGTAACAAATTGTCTTGGACTACAGCTTCAGATCCTCAAAAACAATAGAATGACATAATTATTTAGGAGGTCAATTTACAGTAAAATGCAGTTTTATGCTTTTGAAGAATCCAACATGAGCAATTCTTTCTCTTTCCTAATGAAAATGATAAAACTCTTTAATCGAGACCTTTGTCAGGAGATAAACTCGTGAAGGGAAGGGGAAGGAGTATTTTGGTCTCCTCAGTGATGTAACAAGTCTTAAAGATACTTTGATAAAATCACTGTGCCATTGAAAAAGCACACTTCTTTATTGCCATGATTACAATTTCTACATAATCATATAGATCTCTGGGGTTTTTGTCTTTGCATATTCCATGTTTAATTCCTCTTGTAATTAACATGACACAACAAAGCATTATCATTTTATGAAATGTACAAAAAATAGATGTACTTTTAAGAGTAAACCAATAAACCTGCAAAAACCCCCAAATAGAGTTGAAATCAAAAGAAAAATAATTAAGTTATGAAATGAAAAAGAAGTTGAAGTTCATGCTTGATAATCAGTCTTTTAAGAAATCTGACAAATGGCAACGCTATCATTTTTTCTACCTCTTTTTAAAGTGACTTATCTACAACAAGGATCTAATGAACAATAATAGTGTGTGCATATATATGCACAATATATATAAAGATATCCATATCTATTTACAACTCTCAGTGAAACCTTGAACGTCTGAAAACTGATAGAAATTATTCACAAACGTTACAGAAACACGGCTTCCAGAAATCTGTAAATTGCAAACATGGCAGTGGCTCAAATTGTATGATTATACTTTTGCAGACGTCCTGTGATGAAATATTAAGCTGATCATGAGTCTGTTCATGATTAAAGTTATTTATATGTCTCAGAGCAGAGGCAATGAGATCAAGCAGCTGATCAAATCCTTTGATTGAGGATATAGCACTTAGGCAAGAATGACCAACTCCATGACAGGGATCATTTTGTTGATAATTATGTAGAAAGGAGTATGGGGTTACAGAAGATCACGCATTCGCATAAGTCAACATACATTTTACTGCTATCAAAAAAGCAATTGGACTGGGAACTGCAATAAAAGGTAGCTTGCAATACATAGGAAATCAGTCTTCCATTTTCTCTGTCACTGGCGACTCACCAGGTGCTTATTGGGTTTAAATTTAAGAATGGAGCTTTGAGGAAGATATAACTCAAAAATTATAGGAAGTGTGGATTTAGGAAACCAAAAAGACTGCTAAAGGATAAATGAAGGAGGGGAAAAGGTTTTTATATTCTTGTTGAAGAGGGTAAGATTATTGCATTTAAACTGTAACAAGAAAAACTCAAATTATGTACTATCAAAAACCTTCAAACTATGA
Source organism: Cinclus cinclus (assembly GCF_963662255.1). NCBI lineage: Eukaryota > Metazoa > Chordata > Aves > Passeriformes > Cinclidae > Cinclus > Cinclus cinclus. The sequence continues at coordinate 33,425,732 of NC_085050.1, forward strand.
TTGCAGAAAGACATCAAAAAAATTTGTTGGAAGAAGTTAGAGGTCTTCAGAAGCAGGTAAATAAATGTTTGACACGAATGACTTAAGCAGAGCAGATTCTGCCATTGGCAGAAGATTAAATGACCTCTTGAGATACCTTCAAGGCCTGTTTTTCTAAGATTTAAATAGCACCTAGAAAGTGAATATAAACTTTTAAAGATCACCTTAGGAAAGGAAATGTAAATTAAAAGGAAACTGAAGACATGGAATCTTTGATAATAAGTAAAAAACAAACAAAAAACAAAACAAAAAAGCACAGTTATAAAATCCAATAGAGGTGTAAGAGTTACCTCGACAGTTGTTTGATTGTGATTTCTGTGACGATAAAGTGAGTTATCCTATGTTACTGGAACAGACTTTGAGCAGAAGAAATACATCATTACCATGTGGAATGCATAATTAATTAATCAGTCACAAAAGATGCAGCATCTTGGAAGCAAAGTTTACTAGAATTGCTACTTCCAGCTGTGGGTCTTAAACATCATGAAAAAGCTAGACTGATAAATCAAAAATACTGTGGCAGGATTGAAGCAGACATTGAACGCTTGTCTTGTCAAGGAGTGAGAGACTGAGAGAGAGAGGGAGAGAGACAGAGACAGAGAAAGGAGTGAACACAGTTTAAGTACTCTGGTTCAGGGGACAACAGAGCAAAGAGGGGAAAAAAGAAATGTGCATACTTTGGCACAGCTACTGTATAGAAAACAGTTTTCTGTTTTGCATTGCAACAGTGAATTGTTTTACAATTTTCTCTTGAGATAAAAGTTCCGTGGGGACTTGTGGAGAATGTAGTCTAATTTATTTTAATGATCAGAGCAGTCAATTAAGTGCCTGCACTTACAAGGGAAGGGCTTTTTATGTCTGGTCATTTTCTTCATAAAGATTCCTCTAAACATTGGATGACTGCATTTGGGAAATGTGAGTAGCCATTATGCTCTTAATGACTAGGAAATTCCATACAACTATTGCTATTATGTGTCCTTCAAAATAGGACTCCTTATGGAATCCTATGAATTTTAGAATATCCCCATGTTTTATCCCAGATTTTGTAATCTAGATAATATTAACATATTCTTCTTAAGTAACTACTAGCTATAGTCTGTAGAAAAAGGAAAACCTATTTTTGAATATTAAAACAAAACAACAAACAAAAAATCAAAACAAAAAAGAAAAAATATTAGGTTTTCATCCCAAATGTCTGGAATGGATACATTTTTAAAGATTTGTTCACACTTTTCTCCAGCTTTTAATTGAAAGACATAGAAAGTGGCAATATCCTTTAAATGGTGCTCAATGCAACATCAAATAAAATATAAACAGCATCTTTCGGGAAAATAATGAGAAGTGGCCCTATTGAGAATTATGGTATTAAATTTGAGAAAGAGCTATAAGTAAAGATTAATTTCAATCAATAAGTTTCTGGACTGATACTGACATGCAGTTACCTGTCACCTACAGATTTACCAAAGAAGCCCCCCAGACTCCTTACAGAGTACCTCTCGCAGGCACAGGAGCTGAGGATTTACAGCAGGCAATCAAGAAAACCTGAGAGCCTTCAACTGCAACAGACTTCACCAGCATTAAACAACTATGAACAGCTTTCAGCTGGCAGAACTCACATCCAGTAAAAACTGTTTCTGGAAATTCTAAATATTACTGATTGAGAGTTTAAAATTTAGAGACTCTCTTTTTGGGCATTTTCAAGACTACTTAGGTGCCTTCTTGAACAGTCCTTCCATTAGCTCCTGACTTTTGTTATTGTGCTGTATGAGAGGAACTTGTGTTTTAGTAGAGCAAATCCTTCTGTGTCATCAATCTTAGAAAACAGATGCTGCCAGATAAGGAATACGTAGGTGTTACAGAGATGTCTTTCCTTTAATTTCCTTCTCATGCCACTTGCCTTCATGATGTTTTTTTGGTGATACTTGTTACATCATGTCACATTTTTCTCCCTATAACTCTCACCATGAGGTGTCCCGAGGTTCACCCAGGTTTTGTTTTCTCTTGCTCCTATTAATGTACCTGAGCCTTTGCATCTATTTCATCAATTTCTTCACAGTGTGAACAAAATTAGCAGCTAGAGATAGAAGTAGATAAGTTAGTGAAAAATAGACTAAAATTATCAAGATATTTTTCAGTTGTCTTATTACTTGCTTTTGTCTTGCTTCATAAAGCTACCTGGCTTTTTATCTTGCTATATTTTGTATTGTCCAATCTCAGTATCTTATGATGCCAATATAATACATGTTATGTCAGAAAAATAGAAACCAAATGCAAGACTCATCTAAGTTCATCACAGTAACATCAAAGCACTCGCAACTGCCAATGCCAAAAAATTAAGACTAATATGTAAATACTTATTCATGCGTTTAATAAGGATAAAACTGAATACCTTTTATATGATAGGATCACTTGCAATTCGGATATCTACATCATTCAGAGAACAGACTGTGGAATAGTCTATTCCATATACAGAATATGCAATAAAGTATTATATCTTTCTCAAGTATTTATTAATTGTCTCTTGATTCAAATAGGTTGCACTAGAAAACTTGTAGCTAAACAATTTAAAATTACCATAAATTATAACAAGGTGAAACTAAAGCAATTAAAGACACTTAACCTTAATGGTATCTGGTCTACCTATAACTAAAAACTTGTCTTAACACTAACACAGATGTGAATCTGAAACAGTCTCACCGTGTTTCTGTCCCTTATGACTATTAAAAACAGTATCCCTTAAAATGAAAGGAATAAATGTCTGGGAAAATAATGGACTTTGACTTCATATTTAAATATTCCTCTTTTCTAGATGGTGTAAAAAGCTTGCCTTTGCACATCTCCTTGATCTCAATTGCAGAATGCATTGCTTCAATGACAGGGGTGTAGTTCTACCAAAATGAAGAGATATCTCTATTTTATAAATAGACATGTATTAAATATTTCTATTTAACACACACGTGTACACTATACCTATTTTTTTTTTTTTTGGTGGGGAAAAGAATGTGTGACAGCTCATGTTAAGAATAAATCTCAAAACACAGATGGAAGTGCCTTGAGCCAATATGGCAAAAAAGTGAGTTCTATATTCTTTTAGCATTGTGTCAAGTCCAAATAACTTGGTAATTTTCAGCTGACATAAATATATATAAATGTGGATTATGTAACTAAAAGATACTATATGGGGAAGCTACTTCCTACTGCTGTAAGGAAGTGGTCCAACAGTTTTAAAAATACTTCAACTATATTGTATAATTAATATATCAAAACCAAAGAAAAATTCCTCAAATTTCATTGAAGTATTATTCTAATACACACTAACTAGTAACTGATGTAGGAGAAATAACAATTTTAAACCTAGTCATGCCTATTACAAAGGCACTCAGCCTCCATAAAAGAAAAATAATACTTCAGAAAATGGATTTTATTAATCAGTTACATTTCACTCATTAACATTTACTCTGAAAAGCAAAAATAAACCAGGATGTTTGTTCTTCTTAAGGAGACATTTGACTGAACTAAAATATTGCAAAGCAACACTTACATATTGCACCATGAAGGAGGAGGGAAGTTAATTTTTTTAAACAATATGATTCAATTTTTTTTCTTTTAATTTCAGCATTCCTTATATGAAACATTATTCAACTATATTAACAGTAATCAAATTAATTTTTAATTGGTCAGATTCTGGGTTGTCATACAATTTTAACTGCCTGAAGTCAATGGGATTCTCAGGGTATTACTATGCAGAAGTGAATTTGTTGCATATTTGGTCATAATTATTAGTTGTTTACAGGCAAATGTACTACTAATAAATAAAAATATAGAAAGATGACTGCTTTCATTGCCACTTAAATATGCTCATGAAAATTTAAAATTTTTATGAAAAAAATTAACAGAACAGAAATTCATGGAAGTAATTTTGTCAGGTCTCTTGGATGCTGCTGAAAAATGTACTTTATTTCATGTGCATAAAGGAAACACAAACAGCAACTAGTTATGGTGGCTTCGATGATGAACTTCTAGTCACAAATCAGGCACAATCTCAGTGTAAAAACTTATAATAATGTGGTCTCTTTGCTGGCACAGCAGCTATAAATGGCAAAGAAATTAAAGTTAAAAAAGAAACACAGATAACCAAAGAATATTTACATAGACCACATCTTTTAACAAAAGCCAATTCCTGTGTCAAATGAGGCACAAAAGGGGCCATTGCAAAAGAAATGCAGGGGTACTGGGTTTCATTTGGGCAGACAAAGAGCAAAGGGAGCACAAGGAAAGCTAAGACAAAATAGGGAAAGTAACTCACTGAACGGAAGAAGAATTTCTGAAAAAGAGCTTTTGTTTCAGTCTCAGCTGAAAATCATAATGGAAAATAGAGTCTATTAATTGTAGGAAAGGAGTAATGAGAAAGCCTTGGAAATGACAGTACATTAAAGACTCTGTATCACTAAAATATATTAAAAATAGCAGAACCAATAAATTCAACCTATTGTGCTAAAAAGCTTTAGCAGTATCCTAATGTTTAGCAGTTGCATGAAGTATCAGAAGAGTAAATGGTACATGAAGGTCTGTACTGTTGGGGGGAAAGAGCAAAAACGATTTAGGAATAGTGGATCTGCTTTTGCTTTCAATGCCTAGGAAATTGCTGGAATAATGAAATCTTTTTAAGATTAACCTAGATACAAGTAAAAATATTAAATTTTATGGTTTTTATAAAACAGATTTTGTGAAACTAAGTAAATTTCTTTCTAAAGAGAATTTTTAGAAAAATAAATTTAGAGAGGCTTAAAATTTGATGTTGGTGATGCATGTAAAACAAACTTCCCCATGGTATTACATATGACCAAAATCAGAATCACATAGTATAATGTCATGTTGCAGACCTGTCACAGATATATGAATGTAAAAAAGGATGATCTGAAAAACACAGCAGGCTGAAATACACACATTTGGTTTCTAGCTAAAAAGTATGAAGTTCATGAAGGTCTCGAACAGATCTGCACCCACATTAGTCTTTGCTAGCACACTGGTTGGTTCTTTCCAAATCAAAGGCACACACACTACAATAGCTGAATTCCTGTACAATTTCAAGCAGAAAGTGATTACAGCTTCCTAGAAGAAAATAAAGTCCAATGCTGAGGAAAGGGCTGAAAAGCAACAGAAGAACTTTCTATGAGTAAGCATACTCCTGTTGCAATCATATCTAAAAGATATGTGGATCAGCATGTGCATTTTTTATCACTAATACATATCCAAAAGAACTGGAGTCAAAAAGTTGGTTTGATTCTACTACAAACTTACATCAGATCTGCATTCGTTTTATTAAATGTACAGTAATGGTGCTATGTTTTTACTATACAATATATTTCTTTGAGCATTTTTTTTTAATCTCTACAATGATAATATACTAAGCTTTGGCAAAGAGAAGAAGTCTGGGCACCTCAAGTGGGATGAGAGTTGAAGTATGTGCATTTTGGTTCTAGGACACCTGTTAAATTATCCTGAGAAGCCATGAAAACACAAAAATGCCAAAATGCTACTGAATACAAATATGCAGTGTGCTTTTTTTTTTATACAAACCTAGGATATACTCTGTCCTGAAGATGTCAGTAATTAATTTGTGTCCCATCTTGACTAACTGCAGAATTTAGGTCACTCAAAGTAATGAACTGGTCAAAACAGAAAATAAAAAAATCTTGCGTTGTGCCACAAAGTGCTACCATCTGTCAACCCCCACATTCCTTCCTCACATAATTTACAAAAAGACTAGTGTAATAATTGATATATGACAATCTGTATCTTTAATTTAGACCTTAAAAGTCTCAAGTCTGTTTTTCTGTGGTCCTGTCACAGCCATCAAAGCTATTTGCATGTTGGAGGATGGAATGGATGGGGCCAGATAGTAAAGGCAGGAGCAGGAAAAAGCATGATGATGTACGTTAGGAGTTTGCATTTCTGCAAAAGAGAGGAAGAAGAACTTTCCATTCAAGTCTGCCTTGTAGCTTCCTAAATACTTGGCTGTATCTAGTACCTTTCATTATAACCCTGAGTCCAGTTAATGATAAAAAGATACTAAATTAAACAGGAATATTTCAACATGCACCAGGCAATCTCAGAAGAGAACAAAAGGCAAAACAGTAAAAGAAAAGCAAGGAGATTTCATGTGCTTTACACAGTAGTCTCTTAGGAGTATTTTCAGTCCTTAGTTTATTTCTGCACCTGGAACACCTAATTGTCCTAGCAGTAAGTAGTACTATCTAGAGAAAAGATAAATATCTTTCTATTATTTTTGCGTTTTCTCCTAAAAATACTCATATATCACTAAATATAATGTTAAACTTTATAACCTGTTTTGTATCAAAGATCATCATTGATAACATAAGTCCAGGAAAACAGCCAAATGCAATTTGAACAATATTAGTGATTTTTTTTTTTTAAAAAGGTTTTTTATTGAAATTTGATTTAATGAGATATTCTTAGAGGGGATTTTATTCTTTAAAATACCATTTTCCCAGGAGGTGGCATTATGTGAAAATAGATCTATGGACTGAAATCTGTCAGTTTTAAAGTACTCATGAGCAAATTCCAGTCCATCTGCTTTCCATTCCACTAGCTGCATTTCCAAAGTTGGGATGACATAGGCTGCTCCACTGCAGTTGCTATCTCTTGCTTTCTGGCTAGAAATTAAATTTTGTTATCAACCGTAATGGTCTCTAAGGAAAACCTGACTTTGGATCTTCTCAATGGCTAAAGCAAAAGCAGTTCTCAGTCAGGAAATTAAAAAAAAAACAAACAAAAAAACAAAAAAAAAACCCAAAAAAAACCAAAAAACCCCGAAAAAACCACAGTGGAACAGTCACAGAAAGTTAGAAAGTTTATATGGTGAGCTTCTTGGTAGCAAAGCCAGACCTCAGGCAAAAATGAGTTGTCAGAATTTTGATGTTAACAAGTCCTCAGGTTATGTTTAGCAGCAGAAATGAAAAAAAAATTTAAAGAAAAGAAAAAAAAAGATGCATTATAAATGACTATAGCTTACCAACACTAAGTGGGTTATTTTGAAATGAAAATTATTCTTTTAGTTTCAATTATAAATTTACATCTACAGCTATTTTTGTGTCTTTGGAATGGAAATACTACGAGTTTTATTTCATAAAAACACCCAGCTCCAAATATATCTAAATATAAAGAAACAATATCTAGGAAATGGAAGAAGAAGGTACAGTAATGTGAAAAGGAAATTAGGATGCATTTGTTTACAGAAAAGCTCAAATGGTTTTATTTTACATAATAATGTTTCATAATCCTTTCCTATTTTGTAAGTCTCTAGTTGTGGCAACGCACAGGGTAACAATGGAGAGGTAACCTCCATTTGCTTCTTTTGTTGTGAGTTTTAATTTAAGTGAGTATTAAGTATTACTCTATAAAAAATTAATGCAATATGAACATATTGAGAAGTCTTTGTTTCCCTTTTGAGGCGGTTGCTCTTTATGTGGTCTTCTTGGTTGTGTAAATTCCGTGGCACCAAATTTTGAACTTGAAATGCAGACCTGGAATTAATATCTTCCTTCAGCCCTCTCCTCAGTCCCTTCCTTCTTCCATGCATTTTTACCTCATAATGGCCAATTCAAATTCAACTCCCCTTTCAGTCAGCACCAGTGACAAAAAAATACCACTAGTATAAGAACTTGTTTTTACTTCAAGGAAATGTAAATGTGGCCATTAGCTTAGTATATAATATAAACTGGGGCAGACAGCAGAAGGGGGAAACATCACTGTCCTGCTGTTTTCCAGAGCACAAAATAAAGCTAAGATTCCTTTTCATATGCTTCCATGTAATGAGAGAAGACAAAAGATTAGAATTCTTGGAGGACTGCTTGCTGTGGGTATCTTTTCCCTATTAGGCAGAGGAAGAAGTTGTCTGTTTAGTGACCAAAGCCCAAAAAAGTGGACTTTACAACATGATCAGTGTAAAACCTAAATGTAGGGCACGTGGCAAGCCTCTGATTGATATTACTTGCAGTTGGGAGATGTTTAATGTTCTTAAATTGCATAAGAACTCTCATTAATAGATTTGCTCCTTCTTTTACAATTTTATATTCTCAAAAAAAATCTGTTTATAACAACACAGTGAATAAAAGCTTTTGATTACTCTTTTGGAACAACTTTCACGCATGGTTTATCAAACTAAAACAAAACTCTTAGTATAAACAACTTTTTAAAATGTCATTGAAATGTCTTAGATAAATACAGTGATAGTGTAGATTTCAGTAACTTAAAAGAGATCCAGTCATTCCAAGGCCATCTTTTCACTATGAAATGATGCGTGGTATTTCTGAAGCAGCAGAAAAAAAGGAAAGTATTGCCTGAGGAAGTAAAACTGAGTCACTTTTCACACAGGTATGCTATTTCATGACTGTCAGGTGGAAACTCTTCAGGATTAATGCTTTATAATTCTCATATGGCTGATGCTTTAGAACTTCAAAGTGTAGTAGAACATTTCAAATTTTCTTCAGCCCATGAGGAAAAACCTTTTCATTGAAAGTTGCTGTCAAGTGAAATCTTGAATTTAATACCATACAATTGTTACACATTTTATGAAGATTAAAATTATGCACAGCATGTAAAGTTATCTTGGTAAAGTGAGTTTATTTCAGTATAATAAACTGTCTTGTCTTAGAGCTGAAAATTACAAAATGTTATTCCTCACATCTTTTAGAATTTAATGAGAAAGCTTTACTAAGCTATTCTTAGTTTAAAACTAGTATTTACTTATGTATAACTATGTCTTCTTTTAACAATAAACAGAAATATATAATTGCTTAAAAAGATAAGTAATCTGAGAGTATTATGAAGAAAATTACATTAAAATCAATATATGGTTCCTGAGGAAGAGACTTAAGCAGTTTAAATTTGAATTCTAATAGTGGCAAGTCATGAATATAGAATTTGCCTCTCTAAAATATAATCTGTTTGCTATAAAACCATCCCTAGTTATCTAATACTTCAAGATACAGTACATTGGCACCCTCTCTGAATCTGAGTGAAGCTGGCTCCCTTTGGCAACTAAAAGAGCTCTTTGAACCATAGAACAGATGTAATGAAAATTGGTTCCATTAAATGCATCTGGCAAATTACAAACTGAAAAATTAATGCACCATACCAAGACTCTGGGGGCATCAAGGTGTGGCTGCTGGATGCTAACAGTTTTTCTTGCTCCCCTTTTGCTTCAAAATAGAAAGTACAGTATCTTATAAATGTGCACTAAACCAGGAACTGAATCTGTAACTACATCACAAATACTAAATGTAGGCCAATAAAAACAATGAGATTGGAAGCAACCTCCACTGCTACCCTTGAAATCTGCATGACAGCACGGAAAATACTAGGGACATATAATCTTACACGGGCAATGCAATGGAAGAAAAATTGATGAAGAGTTAGTAAATTCAAACATACAACTTCTAGATCTAAATTTTCCCTAAGATGTAGATTTCTGGAAGCTGAGAAAAGTAATTCTGGTCTTTTTCTCTTTTTCTAAATATCTGTGGCTGAGTGCAATAAGAACAACAGGTTTGTTTGATAGATTCCATGAATACACTATCCTGCCTTTATTCAAAACCTGAATGAGCATAAAGGAAAGGGTGGGTGCTCTCAGTTGCTGATGTTTTTGCAGAATACTTTAAAGTAAAACTGCTTTAAGAATAGAAAAACATTCAGGCACCAAATCATTTTTCCTTTGAGTGTGAATATGTTCAAGTAGATTTTTGAGACACCCTGAGAAGCCAGTGGTACAGAGATTGCAACAGAGGGGACTACTGAAAGGAAAAATGCCATTACATACATACACGTCAAACACACATGGCAGTAAAAATCTATTAAATTGGCTCTTTCTTAGTCTGAAGCATTTGTCAGTCTACCAGTACTGATATTTCCTGATGATTCCAGCCTGGTTTGGGATTATTGCTGAATTTCAACACTTTTTAAAATGCAATGAAGTTTAAATATTTTTAAATAGTACCTTACTGCAGTTGGCACATCTGTGTCTGATACTGCATTATTGTATGAGCATGACAAGGTGTAAAAATGCCTCCAAAATTAAAGGTTAGTAAAGATGAAGGCCAAAGGAATCAAATTGCTAGGTGACTTTGAAAAATTAATACGTGAAAGTCAGTGGGTGAAACAATGAAGTTAGGTATAATCAGACTGAAATACCCCCTACCCAGAAGTACAGTAAGAATGCTCACAGCTTGCGGACTTCTGCCGGCCATTTGATTTCCTGATTTCTTGGTGAGTTTTGTTCTTCAGTGTGCATGTGAACACAAGTACTTATTTGCTAGTGTTCAGAAACTGGTACTTCTATTTCATTGTATTTTCAGTGTGCCATTGGTTTGCTTGATGTTTTTTGTCTTTTCAAATAAACATGCTGCATTTCAAATTATTCAGATATTGCATCTGCCATGCCTAGGAATTACTTAGCCTCAGAGTATGGCAAAATAAATATATTTGTAAATCATCTGTTTGCCTTTTTTTTTTTTTTCCATTCCCTTTCTTGATTCTTAATGGAATTGTTTATGGTTTTTCTAACTCTGACTTTATTACTTAGAATTAATTCTTTTTTTAGGCTGCTTCATGTTTTTTCTTCCAAAGGTCACAAATCCTTTTAAATACCAATAGATATCTGCTGTTGCAAATGGCCATCTGGTCAAACAATCTGAATTCACTGCCTTGCTAAATGGTGAAGCTAATTCTTTTAAATGATGAATTTTTGGAATATAATACCTCATAGAATGCTAACCATTTTCCCCTGGAGGCCATCATATCCAGTTTCAGTCATAATGAATTACAGGTATTAATCAAAATTAGATACTTCATCAGGCATACTTGCTGAAGTACAGATAGGTATGAAATATATGGGTCAGTACATGGAGACATTTAAAAGCATTCAGTTTAGCATGAAGTTTAATCTGTTGTTAAGTCAAATTGATACATGAAGCACAAAAGGTAAAATAAGTTTTGTATCTTCAATAGCAGATTACAAGGCTATTTTCTCTATTTTCTGAAAGAATTAGAAATGAACACGCACTTTAGCAAGAGAAGAGGGAAATGAGCAATGTGGATTCAACAAGAAGTATTCCTTAAGTGGCTGTGTTCCAAAGAGAGTCCTTACTCTCAGTCTGTAGCATGAGATAAAAAAATGTGCACAAAGACTAAATTCCTGGCAACTGAATCAGGAAGTTATATCCAACAACTGTCTTTATAGACATGAGGACAGAAGACTCTCCAATTTACTATTCAGACATATAGATTAATTGTGGTTTTATCAATCTATCTATCTATCTATCTATCTATCTTTGAAAAAAATATAATTTGCATCATTTATTTGGATCACTGTAAATTAATGTACCATACAATTTGAATTTTGTTTTGAAGGTAATGACACTTATCCAAGGTTATCATAAACTTGAACCCCAAAGTTACTGTACTTTTTGCAACAGCCTGGATCACAAATATTCATCCCAAACTTTTCAGATGACATGGAACCAGGATTAAGCTGTTTGCAATATGTGTGCAAGGAAGGATGTACCCACAATCTAACTGAATAACACTAAGTAAAGAGTACTGAGCAAAGAGTATTCATTCATATAAATGAAGTAAATGTCTATAAATGTGGGAACTCCAATAGAAGGTGCCAACTTCTCCCTTACTGCTTTATGCTGCCTATCAAGGTCACAGGATGGCTGTGGCTGGTCCTAAGATCACCTTGTCCCAGTCCCTGGCTCAAGACAAGGCATGACAGTCCAGTGCACAGAGACCATAGACACCATTCAAATAAACTCATAATAAACTGTGATGCGAAGAGAGGGATACATGAAAGAGAATATGGTTCATAAATAGTATTGAAATAGTGTTTTAACAGAGATTTTTAAAAGAACAGCTTCCACTGAATGACAATGGAGGTTATATTAATTAATGAAATCCAAACTCTCTGTGTCTTTTATTCAGTCTGAATGGGGCTGATAACAGAGAATATGTAGTAAATGAAACTTCTCGAAAATGCTCCCTGGGGTTTCTTATTTGAAAAGGTAAGGAAATTTAAAAAAAAATTACTTAAGTGATTAAAATGGAATGAGTATTCAAAAATGAGAGAGAAACCTGCAGCATTTGTTGGAAAGCATAAACTCATTCTAGATTTGCAGCGCAGCTGGTTTTCTTCTGCTAACTTTTCAGACTTCTAGAGAAAATCCAGCAAAACATACTGTTCATACTGCCTAGTAATAATTATAAAAAGCTATGGACCTAAAAAACCCCAAACAAACAAACAAACAAACAAACAAAACAAAAAAAAACAAAAAAAATTGTTTCTAGAGAAAGCTATGACTCGAATGTGGTATTGCACGTCTGATTTTTGATACACTTATGGTCAATACCTGCATTCTTTCATAGGCATCAAATCAGATGGAAAGAAATAATTCATTTGCATTCTCTTTACCTCTGTCTCTAACTGACTGCAAAAAAAAAAAAAACAAACAAAAAACAAACAAACAAAAAAACAACATTTCCACATAGGTTTTAGAGACTGACCTAATTCCTTTCTCTAATACCACTCAAAGTTAGCTTCACTGGTAACAGTAAAAGGTTTAAGCAAATTCTTCTAAAAGAATTCATGCATACTTGTGTACTGAGAATCTAAAATGATGTGACTCCCTCAACCCTCATTTTTTTAAAAAAAAACATTAACTTGACAATTATTCATAATTTGCTAAATGTATGAAATCATAATATCATTTGGCATATTGAGAAAAATCCAGTCCATAGCATTTCCTGATTCCTAAGTGAAAAAGAATACTGTAGCAAGTGGATTCAACAATTCTTCCATAAAAAATAATTTAGACAATTAAAATGTTTTCTGCTAAAAAGTAAATTTAAAATAACCAGTAAGTTCATTTATGTTTTGAATGAAAGGAAATTAAAATCATATACAATCAGAATATAGAAGATACACAAGAATATAGGACAACATTTTAGAAACCATGCACAACTGTTCCAGATAACTGTAGAGAGCAGGGACATAAAACCAAACTAAAATAAAACAAAAGCAAGAAAAAAACCCCACTGCTTTTAGCAACTTATACTTTGGTTCAAAAGTGTACTGCAGTCCTTTTCAGTTAAGCCACTAATTAGTTTGAAGAAATAATAATGCTGTAGTACTGATAAAATTTTCTAAAATGTAATACCAAAAGGGAACAAAATACACATTTTCTGGTGGTTCCAGAACTTATCTATAAATCATCTGCTCCTTATCAAAAATCAAGTCCATAGGAAGCACTGAATTCTAGAATACATCCACTGTCACTAAATCTGAACACTTTTTTTTCTGTAAATGACATTGACATTCTCTTTACAGAATCCATATGCCTACTCATAACTGTTTGATGGGGAATTAATGATCTTGCAATAAAAATTTCTAGAACCAAGGTATATTTACAGATAGTATGTATATATAAGTATGGTAATATAGTAAGTATAACGAATTTTTAGTAGTTAGCTCCTATATTTAGTTATTTAGTTCCTATATACATATTCTTTATTGCCATTAATATATATTTATTGATGCAAAATTTGAAGGGATGATGAAATAAACTCAGTGGAGTACTGCTACTGCTACAACCACACCAAATATAGCTTCTTAAAACACGTCCAATTTCATTGTCTTTCTTCCTATCAAACCTAATCAACCTAACAATTCCTCTTCATCTTCATGTAACCCTCTGAACATTAATGCTAGGGGTTAAAACACAGGAGAAGAAAGCTAAAATAGTGATAATAACAGCCAGATTTAATAAGTAGCAACTAGGTGTTGCATGAGGCAGTAAATACTTCCTTCAAGGTCATTCATTACATTACTTACAGGTTTTGTCTTAACAAAATGAATCATAGAACTCTCGAAAACAAAAAAAATCATAAACTGCAGTTGCTGATTTGTACTGCATCATCTTTCACCATTACTTTTTGTACTGTGTCATCTTTTTGCCATTATTCTGAGAACTAGGAATTAACATGGAACTTATGCAGAAGACAGAAACCACTCTGCCTGGGTGTTGGGAATTTCAGGGCAGATACAGTGTGAGACCGTTTTCAAGAAACAAAATCAAAGTCTACTCCTTGGGCAGAGAGAAAAGACAGGTTATTTCCTCTCAAGCTATGGATCACATGAAGAGCTGCCTTACATCTGTCTCAGAAGACAAAAAGCAGTTCTTCTCTTAAGGGGACAGTGGGAATATATGCAAAGCAGTGGATAATGTGTTTTCTTTTAAGCCAATCCCTTGACTTTAACACTATTGAAATTCCAGATTAAAGTGCTCATATATCTGTAGGAGATTGGATAGATTCACATTGAGCAGTTTCATTTTGCATTGCTCCATTTCCTTTCTTTCAGTCCATAAACCAACTTGAGGACTAGAATTATTTTAGTAAGGTTAAAGAGCTCAAACTATATAAATAAAAAATAAATGATTAATGGATTACTGTGATCTTTCTTCACTTCAGATAACACTTTTGTGATAAATCAGAGCATATTACTGAAAATTATGATGGCCCATCAATTCCAGTTGTCACCTTGCTTCTGGCAGTGACATTTAAGTGGTATCTCCTAAGAGAGAAGTCTAACATGTACCTATACTGCTGTACCATGATAACGGAACAGTCTCCAGAGGCAATTATTTCCTATCCTGAAGCAAAATGATCAATATATCTCCCATAACTTTTGCAGAAACAATCTTTAAAAAAATATAAATATTTATATTTAATTCTTGCTGAATTATTTCTGCTTTTACCTCATGGATGGGGGCAGAAGCCTATTACTGCATGATTAGCACTAAAAATTTTCTCAGATGTTTAATTTATCAGTGTTTTTTTCTTTTCACTACTACAGGTCAGTTAGAAAAAATATTGAATATATTCAAATTCTAATGATGTGGCCATTAATTTACATTCTCAGTAATGGTTCTGGAATTGTTCAAAAGCAATACATTTTTTCTGCGTATATAATTTTGGGGAAGAAGGCCACAAAGTGACTAGAGAAGACAATTCAGAATTTTAATTGAGAGCAATACAAGTGTATACAAGGACTTTTTTAAAGTTGTATGTTTTTTGATGGTAGCATCTCTATTTCTGAAAGTTTTTATTGAAAAGTTATAGCTTTCTTTAGATACTTAACTATTTCTTGACAGGAATTCACAAAAACAGACAGAACACATAGTACTATAGAAAATTTTCCCTCTTTTCCTTACAGTATTATTTGGTATTCATATGTAAAATAAGAAGCATGTTTACCTTTAAAAAAAAATCTGATTTTATGACTATTCTGTGTTTTCTGAAAGCTACCATTTTAAATAAGATTGCATTACAATGTAGAGTAATTATGTTTTAATTGTTGGCAGCCTTCTGAAATATATGAACAGTAGGATAGCAATAAAGAAGCTTTCACTTCATGAACAATAATGTAATTATTAATGAATTGAACTGATTTACAGAAATGTGATACATTGACAAACACACATGAGAGCTACTGAGGAAAAGACAAGCTTTTTAAAATGAATATTGAATCACAGAAGACAAGTTGGACAGATAACAACAACAAGAAATCACCTTGAATCACATGACAGAAAATGAAGGTAGAGTGGGTGATTGAGATTTCAGGGAGATTTATGACAGTGTTGGGCTATAGTATCTGAATAGAGAACAGGAAAGTCAAGATTTCAGGGGAAAGAAAACTCTCATTGAATATGCCATTTCTACCTTCCCCATTTGTAAAAATTGTTTTATCTTTAAATCATGCTTTATAATCAAATTTGTTGCAAATATAGTAAAAAGTAGCCTTCAGAGGACAAGCAACCTGATAATAAGGAGAAAGGAGAGGAAATTCAAATGGAATATTGATTACCAGATATTAAGGAGAACTGTAGAAGAGAGTAAAATAATTTCATTCACCTCCACAAAAGTGGTGCCAGGTATTAAAAAAATGGACAATGAGAAAACACTTTTTCTTTATGGCAATAAACAAAACTGATGCATTAAATCAGCCAAAGAAGGTCTTCAGTAATTTTTACCCTGATCTTTCCATCAGAGGAGCGGGGTGATAAACAAGTAGAGGCAGAGAAGTAGGAGGAAGAAATATCCTTGGCAAAGCATCCAAGCTAAAATTAATAAGACATTTGGGGTTAACTAAGGTTAGAGAACAATGGCACATTGCCAGGAGTAATTTTAATCTTTTTGTGTCTGTCACCTAACAGACTGCAGAAGAGTAACAGAGATAGCAAATGTCCAAATCTAAGATACACTTCTGTGAACTTCAGAAGTAAGCACAGCAGCCTCATGGGCTCCTGTACAGTTAAGACCACAAGGATGTGGACCAGAGTGAGGGTTTTACAGCAACCCAGAAACCCTTGGCAGGTGGGAACTTTGCTTGTAAGAAATACATACCTACATTCCTAAGGCACACAGAAAAGTGATGTCATACCTATAGTTAGTAAGAAAATGTAAAGATACATATAAAGAAAAGATATTTGTATAAAGAAAATAAAGATATTCAAAGTTTTCAGCATCTTTACTCAAATGTGAATATGCAACAAATGAACTAAAAAGCTAGAAACATTACTAGGAAAAAAAAATCTAGTTTTTGCAACTACGGTCCTAATTAAAATCGATTATTAAAACAAGCTGTAAAACTTGCTTTATTACACCTTATTTCAAACACAAAATGTTTTCCTTCATCAAACAAAAAAAATATTAGGAAGCAAAACAGGAAAGACTTGACCCCAAGAAGTGACAGGGAGCAATTGCAGACCACTGTCAGTGTCATACTTCCGCTGCCAAAAGGCAAACCATGTTTATTTGGTCGGTCTAATAGACAGAATCAGTGACTATCCACATGTGCACAAACAGAGAGGAGCAAGTCAGCCACGCAGAATGTAACAATCCATTCAAACACAAGGTCACGTACTGTAACAACAACAGCAACAACAACAACAACAACAAGAACAACAACAACAACAACAATCATTCCAATGTTGTTTTAAAGTTGAAATTGTTGTTTTAAAGTGAAATAGCTTGAGCCATAGCGGAGCCCAGTCAGTTTCACAACAGTGGCCTGGAGTCACCAATTCAATAAAAAGTCATGAGAAATTATATTTCCAAAATTCTTTGTTTTCCTCCCTGCTGCTAGTTAGTGATTATTCTCTCCTGTTGAACAAACATGGCAGTGGACCAAAAATATAGGAATACCACTCACTGCTGTCCTCATATATATTAAACATTTGTATACATTAACATGGAACTGGGAAGATGGTATTATATTATGACATTATGATATTTGATTTTTATTTATCTTAAATATTCTTCTCACATTTATTCCTGCATTGCTTTAAAAATTATGTAGCGCTATTATAGTGATACACGTACATTTTCCACGTAGTCACAGAAAGACAAAATGCAAGGCAAAAAGTCAAATTTGATACAAAATATAACTACTGTCATTGTAAGAACAAAGTACTAAATTGAATTTAAAAAAACTCCTTCTAACACAAATTATGTAGAGTAACATTTTGGCACAAGGCAAGTCTGTGAAATAAAGAATTTCTATAAATATGGCTCAGAGAAAATTAAAAGTAACAATTGAAGGAATTTATTTTTTTATGTTCTGTATATATTTGTATAGGTTGCTACAGAAAAGTTAAAGAAATTAGCATTTTTTAAAAGGTTCCTTTATTTTTGTTTCTACTCTTTATTTGTAAAGATTCCTCGATTTCACTTGGTACAAAACCAAGAATTCTCTTGAATATATTTTATACATATATCTATCTATATGTATGTGCATATATATGGGGTATGTGATTTGTCATAGACTGGAACAACGAGGGAGGTGCAGCTGTTGAAAGTGGTGGGTTTGATGGAAAAAAGCAGGAATTATGCTGAGTAGTTCATGGTCCTTTAAGACAGAATGACAAAGATAAAATATTATGTTGGTAGCTTAGTTCAGTTTGGTGGCAGCCAGAAGAACAGCAAGACATTATCACCAACAGAATATCACCACAATCTAAAAAAAACCAAAAAGCCAAAAAGAAAGTAGAAGAAAATTAAGGGATGTAAATTCTTGTAATTAGAAGTCATGGGATACTTAAATCCAATACAAATAGGAGACAGGAAAGAAATACACAATGCTGGTGAACTGTCTTTAACTAAGAAAAGCACTTAAAACTTCTTGGTAGATGAGCAATCAGTGACAACCATTAGCACATTGCACTCATACTGCAAGTTAGTGTGGCCCAGGAAATGTTACTCCTCATAGGGAGGGCTGGGGGTTTTCTTTGTGGAAAGGATACTGCTGCTCTATGAGCTTGGGCTATCAATTCTTTTATCTTTTATTAGTAGTGGGGTCTGAATTTCTCTCTGTTCTGATGCCTGTGTGATACACAGAGAACAGAAAAATGCTCATACCATTATGTAAATGGATTGTCCTTTGCATCTGAAAGAAGTCTTGGAAATCATTAATCGCTTGATTGATTTAGCTTATTCTTACTTCTTGCTCTCTTTATTTCCCTGGGAAAGTCAGGGACGTACAGAATGTGTCTAGGTGCCCATGAACAACCTACATGAGATTTGTTACGATAAAGCAGTGCTTTGGGATTTAATCAAATATTATAGAAAAGCAGGCTCAGTTGCGAGAACAACAATATAAAATTAAAAGTGTATACATTTGTGAAAGCGCATCTGTTTTGTAGATACTATTTTAGGAGGTGTATCACTTAACAGAAATTGCAGAACCATTATTTTGGACACAGAGTTGATGCTGAAAGGAACTGGAAATTTCATTCTTGTACAAAAGAACTTTCTACCATCACTGCAGTTGAAATTCTCCATACAAACACACTTTCTTGACACATTTCCCCTGGATTTTTAAAATTCTTCCTGTTTTCCTACCTATCAAAAGAATTTTGCAAGAAAAGAGTGTTACTAACCACCTTGATGAACAGGTATGAATATCTCTGATGAAGACCAGATAAACCTGGAGGGATCTTTCTGTAGGTAAGAACATTCCTACCATTCTCTTTTGGGAAGAATATGCCTAATGATTAGGTTGGAAAACCCAAATTTTCATGCGTATCAGAACAACTCTGACCTCTATGATCTTATGCATGAAGTTTAAAACTAGACCACACACAGCGCGGGGGCAAAACTGTTTTAAATTTAAATTTAAAACTGTTTACAATAACTGTGTTGTCATACCAGTGGAAAAATTCAGAAAGTTACTGAAGAATGGATAAACTGTCTGGTACAGCTTGTATGGTAACCAACAATGTAGGGATTTAATGAGATGAAAGATTTGAAAGGGTTATTTGCAAACTATTTAATAATAAGCAATTTTAGATGTCTCAAGGCCAGTCATAGGGAGAATGCAGTTTATAGTTTTATAATCTTTGTGACATGGTGCCCTCCAGCAAGCACAGAATGGGTCCTATTTCAGTTGTTTTAAAAGACCTGCATGCATCAGAATAAAGTTGGTCTCAGCATGTTAAAACAGCATGAAATACATTCCCTTGCAAATTGTTTACAGAAAAAAAATGTGTTTATGGAAATGTATCACTGATTAAAATTACCAAAAGGTAAAAGACTCTCTCTGATTTTTTTAATTGTATTTCTTCCTAGAGAGTGTCTAGTAAGGATGTGATTCTAAACTCCCACAATGAAAAAAACTGTTCTTTTGCTTTGAAATACTATCTTCCCTAACTATTTTGAAAATTTTAGTTTTTAAAAAGCTAACAGCCCTCTTGAACAAAATCAAACTCTTCTCCTGGAATTTTGGTATTGTTAACAGGCATAGATCAGCTTGAAAACAGAGCCTGTCAGAATTTTTTCTTGAAAAACGTCTTGGTAAAACAGCTAATTTGATTCTGAATATGATTGTTTGTGCTTGTTCTCTATTGAGTCTGAACACAGAAACCCAAGTAGTGAAATCAAGAGATCAGAATTTAAGGAAAAATAATAAAAAAAGGAAATTGAAACCTCAAATATACACGTATTCCACTTAGTCAAAAAAATGTCAATTATGTAAAAAAATTGTCCTTGTTTGAAAAGACCTTTTCACAGAAAGTAAAATACCTTACTTAATTTGTAAATTTCTTAATTTTTTTTTAAATTTAAACAGTCATGAGTAACAAGTAGATAATCTAACATGATTACTCAGAAGTTCAAAGATTCAGGGTAGAATAGTGCAACCGGTCCCACTATTTTTCTGGATTTCACCTGGGAACTGAAACACAGGAATTTTCACTCTGTATTACACAATCCAGATGGGTTTTTTTTATATTTTAATTTACAGTGTTATCAAAACAATAGCAGAAATAGGCTTTGCAACTGGCTCTTTAGAGTTTAGTTGAAAACAAGGCAAGATATGAAAAGGGGATTTGCGTCCTGTGCCACAATGCAATAACATTGCAAAGGTCTTTTTTGTATATTTGCATGCATTGTGCAGTTCAATCATATCACAGAAGAGACGTGTGAAACACCTCTCTGCAAAAAGCTTCTGAGTAAAAGCAGTAAAAAAAAAAAAAAACAAAAGTACTCACATTGAACTGACTGAACTATGATTTTTTTCATTCGAAATATTTGATGTTCATAATTTTAAATGAAAGTTCTATTTTCCTCAAAATAAACTTTCTTTACTTCATCAGATTTCAACCAAATATTAAAACTTTGGCACTATCTGTTTCAAATTATTTTTACTTTGTTTTCAGTTCGGGAAAAAAAAAATAGCCACAAAAGTTATTTTCACAACTGTCTGGACAGACTGTCTTCTAAAGCTGTTTGTAATCTTCACACTTAGCTCTTCTTAACTGTCTGAATCTTCTCTGGAGAACAGGACTGTGTATGGGGAAGTTATTCAGTATGATTGTTAAAGGAAAGAGGTTCTGCTCTGTTACTAAAAAAAAAACAAAAAAAACCAAACAAACAACAATTGCTGCCAGTCAGAATTCCTTAGCTTCTTCTGATAACACAAAATCTCTCATCTGAATTTGGAGGAGCAGCATTATTGCAAACTGAAGATAATTGATACATCTTACATTCTGAGAACTAAGACATTTACAAGTAAATTACTAAATATACAAGATTACAAGTTTGCTGAATCAGAAGACCCTCAGCTTTTGGTATGATTAAGTTTTAATTGTATTTTTCCTTAGGGATCACTACTAGCTAATAAGCTCATGAAAATAGGACTTTAAATAGCGGGAGTAGTAAAAGCAGCTCCATGTACCATATTTTGGTATGCTTGACTGCCTAAGGCATCCTATTGCCTGCAGTTTCAAGAATTCGGTTTTCAACGAAAAATCTATTAAAAAAGCCTTAAGATTTTTTTTATTTTTAAAATTCTTAAAGGACAGATGGCTCAGTACATCATGTACCTTTTGTGAGTCCCAGAGATGCAGGTACCATGTCTTCTTATTTATACTGTGGTTTATTTGTTAGAAGCACTCTGTGACTTAAAAATTCTGAATCACAAATTTCTCAAATTTAATTATAGGCATGTAACTCTGATAACAGCGATTGCAGTGATAGCAGTGAATAGGGATTGTAGACATAAGCATTAAAAGTAACTTCTAACCTTATAAATAATCTTTTGCTTCATTTTTTTTCATATCATTTGGTCTTTCTGCTAATGAGTACACATTTTTCCCACCCTTTTCTTAGCTGTGTCAGGCAACTGAACTGTAGAATGTTTGTTCCAGAATATTTAGCAAGGGTAGCTCCTACAGGTATACCCATCTACAAAGTGTGTCAGATCAAAGATGGAGGCATCATGAAGAAAGTGGAACATAGACAAACCCCACATCTGTGCTATAAATCAGCATGACTCAAACAAAGTTAACTCCTTTCTCACAAGAACTTATATTTTTTTTTTGCTATCTTAGGTGCTTCTAAATGGAGTTAGTTAAAAATCTGGCAACTAAAACAGACGGATTCTATACTATACTACTTGGTAGTTAATTACTTTATAAACTGCCATTAAAACTGATTTGAGAGTATTTATTTTTTTCCTTCTACACATCCTTACTAATGTCTCCTTTGCAAATTCAACTAGGGCTTCATTCATTTATAATGTTTACTTTGTATGGTTAGAAAAAAAATGTTACTGCCTAACTTAAAATGTTTTAACTACATTTTTGTAACTACATTTTTGCACTGAAAGTACACAGAAATCTTGCACATGCAATCATGTGAAAAGAATAAATATTTGTTCAGTTTCTATGAAAAAATATCTATTAGACTGAGGGGCATGGCATTAATAAATGAAGGGCATCTTCAAATTCATCGAAGAGTTGAATAATAAGATTAGAATATGGCTCTAATTAATTACTTGACAATAGACTTCACCCTTACAAAAATTCAGTTCTATCAGAAAATTGATACTGGCCTATGACAACTGAGATGCAGAGGAATTACTTATGGAACAGTGATGCCAAGGATTTATTAAGCAGAGAACAGAAAAAACTACTAATATTGAGCTTCAGACTGAACTAAATTCCACTGACTTGCAGGCCCCAAGACACTGTAACAGGTGCAACAATTATGTATGGCACAACTTGAGGGACATACTAGCCACTCATCTGTGAGCTCAGCAGTTTTGATGAGAGAATGAACAGTTAATTAACAAATATTAAGATCCCAACTTGTCAAGCAAAATTAAACTCCAGGGAAGAAGCACTATTACCCATGAGAAACCAAGCTATCAAAACTAAACCAGGTCAGAACTAGTGAATGACTTGGAAACAGTGAAAGAGTATTTCTACTGTTTAATTTTTGGTGGTTCAAAATACCCCATGAGCACTCGGTTAATCTTTTTCTCTGAAGTCTCTGAGATACAGAAGGCTTATGGATCTGATATTTTGTAAAAGGCCAGGGATCCACATGAACTCTGAGCTTCTACATGAGGTGACCTCTTTTCCCTTCTATCAAGACGTCACTGCATTTAACATCCTATTCATTTCATTGTAATAGTGATATGAAGAACAATTCTACAGCTTGAGAAAATTACCCTTTCTGAAGAACCTCCACATCACAACATTCCTATGCAATCACTTCATCAGTCTGAAGACAGAAAATGTGGTTTCACAGAATTTGCCTACACAGAGTGCATTTCCCTCCCTCTGAAGATCCGTGTGTAACAGTGTGTGCAGATGCACTCCTGTATGAAGTTGATGCAGCACGTAATACTGAAGGGGAAACTTGTAAATGAGAAAGCAAAGTTCATCAGCTGGCTTCCACATATAGGAAGAATACTAAACATTTAGAAGAAATACATTCTTTTCAACTATCACTTCTAAAAACAGGGATTTGAAAATTTAATTTTCTGAAAGAAACTCCAACCACATGAAAAATCTAGGAGCTGTGCAAGTATCCTCAGTGAGGCATTTCTTTAATCATTTTCTTTGGAAAAAATACTGAAATCAAAATAACATCCGACAGATATTTTCCTCTATTTGATCTAGCATGGATTTTCTTTGAGTTTGTAGTTTGATGGTTTTGTTTTTCCTATCTTTCAAGCTCAATATCAGAGCAAACTACTTTGTTTTTTTTAAAAAGCATATGCATGAAACAGGCCAGGAAAAAAAAACAAACAAAACAACTTCTATTAGAACACATGATGTAAAGCCATTGGCTCATACTGAAGAAAAAGCCTCAGCCCCAGGGTAAACAATCAGCTGAATAAAAGTGATGATTTTTATGTGCTTCCATAACAAACTGAATTACAACAGGTCTGCATCTCTGAAGTAAGTGTTCCTTCTCAAGATAATTCAAGAGATGAAAAATGGACAAAATTGTGGGGAAAAAATATTGAACATACTGCTTTTTTCTGTTATTTTTTTCTTTAATCAGTAAACAGGAAAATTCCTTTTAATATTTAGAAAACTGTAATAAATTTGAATCATCGTTTCTGCTGCATTAATTGTGAATGTTGATTATTTGAAGCGCTAGTTCACAGTTCAAATAAGAAATTAGATTCTTTTGTGGGTTCTTCTCAATGCTCGTAGAATAGTGCACAACTACATTAGGATGGGATAAATAAAATTGAAAATGTTTTTTAACCACATATCTGGCTCACTGATATTCAGAAATTAAATAACATAACAGTATGTAGTCATACTTCCATTTAAAATAAGGACTGAAATTTGGAGAAAAAGAAATCTGCATACAAATGTCATTTAGTCTTTTCTCTAAAATATTTGACATTGGATTACCACACCAAATAGAAAAGACCTGTAAAAATATGAAGGAATGTTTAATAGATTTTAGTACAAATCAAAGTGAAAAAAACACACCTACTGAAGACCTGCATCTTTCCCACATGAAGGCAATGCAGAAAAATGGGAATGTTGAGATCACATCCAGCATTCAAAAAACCAGGCACTTACACACACAATTTCTGCTATAAAATGCCAAATGCTGATGTATAACAATTGTTCATATTTTTCAAATTACCTAAACTATGTGAAGACTAGAAAACTGATATTCCATTAATTGGCAAGTTAGGACTTATAGAAAAAGTTACTAAGGAGTTTCCTCCTAATGCAGTGAAAATTATGTCACTAATACTCATCTGGAGGCAAAGCTTCTCTGTAACATGGAGAATGAGTTCAGACCTTTCACCAGCTTAGATCTAGGTCTCTCCCCAACAGGTACAATTCTGCCAAACTGTGTTAAATGAAATATGACTTCTGAAATTCTTGTTACTAGGGTAGAAATCCGTGTTGAAAAATCACTGTTTTTCTCTCTTTTTTATATCCTGTGTACCATACCACCTACCACCTGGATAACAAAATTCCAAAATTCTTAAATTCAGTTTTCACCTATGTGATTGGGAAGGCAGGAAATTGGTGTAAAAGGGAAGAAGTATGAAAAAATGATTTACTGAGCTACAGAAACCTTCTCATTCAAATGACAAGCAAACCTTTAGCCGCACGTTCTCTTCAAAAAAACCTTAAACTCTCCGTTATCCAAAATGTTTCAGACCAGCTCTTTTGGCTTTATCAGACATAAGGATTGCCATCTTGTTAAAAATTCTCTCTGATTTCAACTTGACTGCCTCAAAATGATCCCATGTTGCCTTTTATCTGAATGTTTATGTCTGAAAGCAGCAATAGCAGAAACTCTACGTTATTTGAAGGAAATAGCTTTAAGTAAAATAGTAAGAAAATAGCATATGTTATTTTAGTTCTTTACTCTTTTAGACACTTCCTGTACAAGTCAGTCTTTGGAACAGGTTTCTGCTGTATGGATATAAATGATCTTTATTTCAGGAGAGCAAAATTCAACCTCCTTAGTTCTGAAGTTTGTCAAAATTGTTCTTAAAGCATTCTGATAAAAATACCACCTATTTCTGCTTCTGTAACTCTTCCCAGACAATGAACTAAAGGTAATCAGAATGAAAAAAAACAAGTGGCCTAGAGGGATAGTGAATGAGACAGGAAACAGAACAAAATGCTGGAGCTGTAATAAGTTATAAGAAGCTACTGAAGAAATATCTTATTCCAATCCCTCCTCCCCCCTCCCCCCCCCCGACACCAAACAATGATAGAATCAATTAGAATATCTGGAATTAATTAGAAATTCATTGTAGAACAGAGAAAATTTAAGAGGAAAGAATTTTCTCTTTATATTTTCCTGAGCAGTGTGTATGTGTCAGGGAAAAGATGAACTCTTCTATATTCTGTTTTCTTTGTGGCTCAAACAAGACTCAGAGTGAAACATGAGATGACAGGCTAGTCCTATGAAAAGGAAAACTGCACATGCAATCTGTCTTTTCACTGCAAACTTAGGGATAGAGATTTCCTGCTGCTGAGGAAGATTTCATCAATTCATAGGGGAAAAATTATACAGCAACTTTTTCATTTGTGCTAGATGAACACTGTCAGAAACTGAGCACATGAGCACAGAACAGATGAGCTTCTAGGTACCACTAAAGTCAGAAGGCTACTTTATATATAATGTATCAGTAACAGTTCCTCTAGCTCAAAATATATCATGTACATATACATAGCACACACATATATATATATATATATATATACACATATAGTGTATGTGTGTAAAAATAAATAAAAATAAAGAGCTACAGATATAAATATATAAAATAGAAATACAATCAGATTCTTTAAAATACACATTGATGTCCTGGACTTAAAGTATTACTTAGAGGTAGGTGATGTGCGTTTATATGAGCAAACTTAATTTCCTTATGGCTTTGCTCCTTCTCCTGCTGAACATTTTGCTCTTGGTATTTCACACAGTAGGCATCTGACCTAGGCCACCCTCCTCTCATTTTAAAGCTTTACTTTTCCTTAGCAGGGTAGCCACTTTCACATCCTGTTCTTTTAGCAGACACTTCTAGTAAAAAAAATGCAATCTAGACTCCAGCATGTCAATAATGGAGTCAGGGAGTGCCACAGCTTTAAATACAGGAACGCAGTTTCAGCTGATACAGGAGTGATTATGAGACCATACAGGGAAAGGGCATTTATTAGCTTTATTAGCCATCCAGTTGTGTGAGAATAGGAATGGAAAGCATTATGTAAATGATTTTCTATTCCTGTGAAAATAACCATGTGAGGATTTGGAGCATTTTCCCTACCCATTTTTTAATGTTTACATTTTCATTTTAATTGGGAAGAAATATTTGGTATGGACAACACTATTAAACTTTTGAAGGCTACCATAGAAGTCAATAACACTTTTACTTTCTACTGATAACCTTTTAATGGTACATAGCATATATATTCATTCTTGCAGACAGTTTAGAAAAAGAGTATTCTTATAGATTATTTTAGATGAGAGCTTTACTTTTTTTTATTTTTTTTATTTTTTTGAAAAATACATTTCCGAAGCTTTGGGCAATAACAGAAGTGTGCACAGTTTTGTATTAGTAAGTCATGTAGTCCTGGCTTATGCTTTCTTAAATTGCATTTTTGAATGGATGTCATAAAAGTACAGTATACACTACAGTATTACTTTTGAAAATACATACATCCACAGAAAGCTCAAAATACTTATACAGAAATATTTTAAAATGCAAGTCTGTCAAGTCAATACAGCTTTTGTATTACACCTTATCAAAAAATAACTTCAGAACTAAACTAATAATACTCTTCAAATTATCTGTGGGAAATGG
Organism: Cinclus cinclus; assembly: GCF_963662255.1. Classification (NCBI taxonomy): domain Eukaryota; kingdom Metazoa; phylum Chordata; class Aves; order Passeriformes; family Cinclidae; genus Cinclus; species Cinclus cinclus. The sequence goes on from NC_085050.1 coordinate 33,452,991, forward strand.
ACTTTTGTTAACAGAATAATTCCTGAAGAGCAACCATTGTGCTGTTAGAACTTTTCCAGCCTTGCCAGTGTGGGCATCTGTCAGATGAGTTTCCCCTTGCTACCCAACAAATGGCCTGAGCTTAATTCAGTAGGGAACATCCAAGCTGTCAAGTTATACAGAAGCTATTTATGATCACCCACAAAATGAACAGATATATGCAAAAGCTTTATATATTTTCCCAGTGAAAGCACAGTAATGTCAAATGCTTAAATATTAAAAGAATTTTTGCTCTTTGCCTGTAAACCCTGAGAAAAATGTTTCCCAGTCTTTGAATGAAAACAGCAAAATATTGAGGCACTTCCTCATATTTTTGATAATCCACACATGACTTCTGACACTAGGGGAGGTGTTATTCTTGACCAGATTTGAGTCAGAAGCAAACAAGAATTTGCAGGGGTATTTAGCAATTAATTAGCAATGAACATATTAAAGCAAGGTCATCACTTTTGGCAATTTAGAGGGAAGTTTGTAATCCAGGTTTAGCACATGTGAGAAGAATGGCACGATAAACAATAATGTAATATAATTTTCCAGATGTATCATGTAGCTCCTAACAAACACAGTGTGGAGAAATTACATAAATATATATAGATGTCCGTAAACAAACAAAATATAACACACACACACATGCACAAAAAAAAAACTGCAAACAAAAAGAACACAATCATTACAATTAAATGCTAGTTTCAAGATTTCCATTTAGTATTTGGGAATCCACATCTATGAAGCCTACAGAAACAAGCATAAACTTGTTTAAAGCTTAGACTTATACTCTAAAACTTGACCCCTTACTAATATGCACCTCTAAAACCAAACTGTTCTGTGTCTGTAATATGTAACCACAGGCTATTTCAGGTTTGGAAGATGTCTGTGAATATTGCTTTGAAGTAATGATTTAGCTATTTTTATAATTCCTGCAAATAATTAATAGTAATTTCTATTATTAACATTTTCTCCTCCAGTTTCAATGAATTCACCATTTGACACACTCATGAAGAATTAAGTAGTGACCACTAGCTTAAAAATCAATGCTTTTCTAGGTTTCAGTATCCTACTTATACCTCCTTTATAGAAATAAAACATGGCACCAAGTAACGCTATGTGCTTTACTTTATATTCCTAAGAGATACAATTCTATTGAAACCGAATGAGTTTGTATTTTTACATAAAAAATCTTGGGAACTGAAAAGCACCCTTTCTCTAAAGCTTAAAAATATTAATCAGCCATATGATAAGCAAATACTAAAGAAACCACCCAGGTTAAGGCTATCCCCCTGAATACAGTAGATATTCTAATTCTGTTGATGGGATTAAATTAAGCACAGGGAAAAGCCATCTTTGTGATGTACAGACAATCATGATATATTGGCCTTTACAACTAGAACCATAACATTAGTTAAGATAGACTAATGTTTTGAAGTAATATGGTAAATCTGCTTTCTTATGATGTGTTTATCAGCTCTTAAAACTCTAAGACTTGGGGATATCAAAAAAACCTTGATTGCATAGAGTACTAACTTCTTAATTGTAACCATCAGGCTTTCTGACATATTAACATTAATGTGATAATCACGGCCACAGAACATTTTAGCAGAGTTGCAAAAAAAGAAAGATGAAAGCTAAGAATACTCTATGGTATATTAGAGTCTCATAATGTACCAATCTCTTCAGCCTATTCTACCTAGGCAGCACAAAATTAGAGGGGTCTGGGACAAAAATAAGGGAAAATTTAATTCCTTTAGGGGCATTCTAACTGAGTTGATGTTAAAGGAGGAATTAGACCCAACTTCTACATCACTAAACAAGACATCACTTCTACACTAATCAGTGAAGCGCAATGGAGTCTGTGCTGGATCAGGCAATGACAACACTCTCCTATTGTGACTGCTCCCTCTGTCCACTGACTCTTAAGTTCAAGTGTCTATTTCGTTGGAAAAGTGAAAAAATCTTTCCATGCTTTACAGAGAAGATAAAACAAAATCAAAGAAACAACAAAATATCCCCACAAAACTACTACTTGTACCAACTACTAAAAATTGGAATTTGACAGAAATTAGTATCTGGGTTTAACCGGCCAAACTGGCAGACTTACATATTACTTAGAATGTATATTACAAAATACTTTGAATTATATGATGCTGGAAAGTCAGAAGTAGACTCTTGGATTATGAGCCATAGAGCTAACCCAGTACTTCGTTTGATGTTTAAATCTGATCTGGATGTCAGTATAAACATTAAAAAACAATATGTAAAATATTTTTACCTGCTTTGAGAACTGTTGGTAGGGCAGAAAACTTTGCTCTGGAATCTGGAGACTGCAAAACTGAGCTATGCTATGGAAAGATGAAGGTCTAAGCAAATTCTGCTACTGCACGGGAAGTAGCTATGCTTGGTCTGGCTACATAAGGGGTGACAGGAGTTTATCAATACTTTTATTAGAAGTGGATTGAGAATAAATTATATTATTTTGTTAAAGAAGCACATAATCTTATCAACAACTGTACAGCACTGACACACAGGAATAACCAATAGGATATGAAGAAAGATCACATTGTATCTTTACTTAATATACATTAGTTCACACTACAATTAACAGTTGGCTATCAAGGCAGTTACTAGCATTGGTACTCCAACTGTTTTAAATTTAGCAATTCCCATTAAGACACTTGTGTATGCCCTCTTCTATCCACATAGTAATAAAAGAGGCAGACTATATTCCCAATTATCAGTTTCTCTAAAAGGATGTATCTAAGAAGTTCTAAAAGGTTTTGAAAGGGACTGTGATGTGAGAGAGTTTTGAGTATATAAACAAACATCTTAAAAAAGAACAGTTTAGGGGAGAAATTATTATTTTTGAACCTCCACAATAACAATTCCAAGTAGAACCCCTTTGAATGAACTGGGAGAGTTCTTTACAGACTCAGTTAAGTAAAGACTCAAATATGGGATTCTTAAAGTAAAATTTCTAGAGACACTTCAGGAAGTGCATATCTAGCAAAAGTGAGACAGGAGCTCCATGTGGCTGTATGGAAAACATTAAATATGAGAAAGTCTAGGGGAAAGACTCTCTTTTTGCTTTAATTGCAGCCAAGTGGACATTTCATAAGGAAAAGAGGCTTAATGATGATGTTCCCTTACACACCAGACAATTTTGAAAGGGGACTGGCAGTTCCTTGAATCTTTCAGCTTCTGATGAAAACAGACTGCTCTTGTAAGGTCATGTCCTCATTAAAACATTAATTTTTGGAGATTTGTTTCCAGAGACAAAGTGTGAAATTTAAGAAAGAATAGAGGCAAGTTAACTTCCTTCAGTACATGAAAGTCAGAATTCTCTTTAGGTAAAAGCTTCAGACAGATCTTACCACTTGTCCTTATGGAAAACAGTGTAAAGGAATTAACTATAAGAGTTTGAATCTCAGCTGTCCTTGTTGCAGAGGAGAGATCATAAAGACTGTTTTCAGAGATAAATGCAGAAGACAGCACTCAAAAGATTCAAACGGCTGTCACATCAGAAGATAAAGGGCATCAATTGTTCGTCTTTGACAATAGGCCAACTATTAGTAGCCTAGCATGATTTGCAGGGATTTCTGATGTGAAAACTGAGTGATGGAACATCCTGCAGAGTGCAAGTTGCAAAGCAACCTCCCTTGTGGAAGCAAGGGGGTTACTGAACTTCAGTTTAAGCATTTAGATTCTCATATTTTAAATAAGGATTCAGCATGAATCACCTTTTCTTTTTTTTTTTTTCTTCAAAAATATATAAGGTTGTTGTCATAAAACTCCTATTATCTCTTTAGAGACTTGGTTCAACAGTCTTTAAATGCAAGCAATATTCTATCTAGTCTGAAGTGCATATTTGTGAAATCAGTCTCTGAGAAGATCTCATGTCCCCAGGTTGGACAGTGTAGCTCTGGGGTACAATGTACAAAGCCTGTTAGACAGATATACTAGGCTTCCACAGGGACTGAAATTTGGACTGGCAAACTAAAAACCTGAAGAACACTTTAAAAAGAAAACATAATGCTTGTTTCTATAAGAGGGAAGACCATAGAGTTCTCTAGTGTATCTACACATTTATACATTACATATTTTTTAAATTGAAGACAGACTTTTTAGTGCTGATAGCATAGGTGCCAGGGGACACTTGACACTAACCTCAGTTGTTGAACACTGGGATTCTGATTGCTTTGTCTGGTCAGAATTTATATCAGAAGGGCTATAGCCCATATAGATGTAATCTAAAATAAATTATTGTTCTTGATGGGAACAGAAGAGAAGATCTTGGGGCAGAAAATGTGGCTGAACACAGATCTGTGGGTATTACATGAAGACTTTACACAGAGTAACATGCTCTGAGGAAATGTCTTCTCAGTGCAAGTGCTGCTACTGTAGATCACACATAGGTGTCAAATGCATTGCCTGGTGTTGTAGAGACAAATTTTCTTTAAAGTAAGGTGTTTCCTAAAAACTGGTAGGACAAGACTTGAAAAGAACCTATTTCAAACAGTAACTTTATTTTTTTCAATTAGCAGACCCATTGCTAACACGGAATTGAAATGTATCAAAAAGAAAAGAAAAGCAAAATTACATTAGATAAACATAATTTAATATCCCCTGGAAGAAATAGGCTAACTTCCTTCTTCCTATAGTAGGAATTTACTGTAGAATGAAGAAAGAAAATCTCTGCATGCTCTCCTGGCTAACTCAATCTTTTCATTTAGATATAGCACCATGAGAAGCTGGGCTTTACAAAATAGTCAAAGCAGGATCCAGGAGAGAATTGATATTTATATTTTCAGACTAATGTCTTAATTTATAAAGGAAAAAAATAAGTGGTAAGAAGTATTCATTATCAATTGACATGATTCCAAGCAAAGCTTAAGGAAGAATGAACTCCCCCATTCTCGTAAGCTTGTACTTTTCTTGTGTTTAAGACCTGAGTTCCAAGAGTTCATAGCACTGACAGTCTGCTCTTCAAGATGTAGAAACAGGAGGAGGAAAAGCTTAAGGAATGAGTCTCTCAACTTAATTTCTACATCAGTTGTGGATAGATGATTCAGCAGCTGATGAACAAATGCTATGTTCATCAGCACTTAGGCCAGATTCTTAGGCCATGCACACTGACAAAATTGTGAAATGTGTGCATGCATGCAGGGGCAATATAACTTACATGCATTGGGATGTTCATAGATTTCCGTTGGAGGACTTCTGTGGCCTCAGAAGAATTACAAGCGTTTACTGCTACTAAAGGAAGCTAAGTTCAACACATGATACTATGTTTCTTCTTTCCACATGCCCATAACTTAACTGAAGGGCTTCATGTGGCTTTGAAGTGGCTCAGATGCCAACATCTCTTTGTCTCCTGTTCTAAAGATGGCATGACAGAGTTAAGAGAACGGGTCAAGAGACACCACTATTTTCCCTGATTTCTTCAAAGAAACTGGGACAGGTTTTTGGGAAGGAGGGATTCAAAGGCTCACACAGTATCAAAGACAAATGCACATAGCTAGGAATTTAGTTTGGTTTAAAAGCCAAGGAATGTGCAAGACTGATGGAAAAGCAGGTAGCTAATGCAGAATCATCACGATGCTACAAAGAAGCAGTCTACTAGAGCAGACTTCAAGAATCACAAGAAGAAAAGCTCTGATCTGGCCATGTACTGAGAGGAATTAAGTTGAAACAGAAGCTCTGTTCATTACATGGACAATATGCAAAAGCACATGGCTTTGAAATGTTCCCTCATGGATACAGATTACATAAAAGCTCCATGACACAACTAGGATAGTGCTACCCAGAGTCTGGTTTCAGCAAACATAAATAATGGGAAATTTAGGCAATTTGTCATCACAGTTGTTTCGTGCAAGAGGTGCATTCCCATGTTTTGTCTTAACTAATCATGTGTATATAAAATTCCTTCCAAATATCTGATTTTGTTCAATTCCTTTCCTTTCTTTCCTACATGCACCACATCAACAAGATGTCATAATAACACTAAGAAAACCACAATTTTACATTAAATTAGAAAAAAAAATCTTCATAAAACTATGCATATCTGTCTGATTCTAAAAGCACCAGGCTTTAAGATCATATTCCAAAACAAATAAATCCTGCTGAGAAATTAGCTAATGTCGTCAAAGGAAGCAAAACCAATGCTCTCATTGAGCAGCCTGTAAAAAAAACCCACAACAACAGCAACAACAACAAAATGGAAAGCAAAGACTATATGAATAATTTTAACTACAAATGTCAAAATACCATAATCAAGCATTTTTACAGATTGTAAGAAGTCAAGTGTTTGCAACTCTTTGCATGTCCTTAACCACACTTTTTAAAATTAATTTTCTGAAGTTCTATAAAAGCAATGTCTATACTACATTCAGAAATACCAATACAATTCATTGAGAGAAATCAATGAGAACTCATTTAAAATTGAAAACACACAGGTGACCAGATCTGTGCTGTAATGCATGTCTGCAATTTTGGAGGGCAAGCTGATGAGCTGACTTGTGAAAAGTATGATGGAGTAGACACAAAACCCAAGGCCAGTGACAATGGTGTGACAAGGAATTCATTGCATCTTTTCTTTTGCCTCAGGCTCAATTCTGAAAGCACTGATAACAAAATGGGACTTCAATCAATGCATATGATAATAAGAAAAGGGAATACATGCAATTTTTAAAAAGTATTTTTTCATTAATAATGTGGGATGTTCTAATAAAAATTATCCTTGTTACTACGTAATAAAAGGAGAGTGAAACAAAGGGATTTCATTAAGGTTGCGAGCAAATTCTTTGCAGGAAAAACACAATTAAGACAGAATGAATTCTAAGGAAAGTTGTAAACTACATGATGCAGAGCACTGCAGAGCCCATTTTTAGTGTCAAGGATTTTTAAATTATCACCATTAAATTAAGAATTCATATAAAAAGGGATTAATATGACTAGGTAGCTTTTATTTGAGACTGTATGAAAGTCACGTGTTTAAAGAGATTTAAGTAATTTAAAAGACACAAATTCAGAGCTGGTTTTTTTCACAGAAGAGTTATGCAGACAGTATAAGGGAAAATAGGAAAACAAAAAAGATGCATTACAGTTTTTTACTACAAGTTATGGAATGCCTGTGTTAGGCATGAAATACAGGAAAGTAGGTATTAGATACAAATTTTGCCTTCAGCTGTATGAAAACAAAGAATTTTTGGTCTGATGAACATTGAAATACCATGAAGGTGTCTTACAATATTTAGATTTTATTTGTTCTCACATTTCTATGAAGAGGAGCAAAGTTTTTAGCAAGGTGGTTCAATTTTCTCCATTTTTAAACAGTTCAGGTTCTGTTTTTTTATTGACTATTTGAATTGCAGTACTGGGGAAATCACTCAATTTCTGATGCTCTTCCTAGTTAACATCTCTTGTACTGCAGGATTAAAATACAGCAATTAGATGTGTGATCTCACTGGCCTTTATTTAACAGAGAACCTTTTGGTGCATACGCATAAATTTTTACAGCACTTGAAACTACCAAAGCAAACCTGTTTGTTTGGTTCTCAATATAATGTTCTAATTCTTCAGATGCTTCATTAAAGGAGTAGTTGCAAACTTTTATTATATTTATTTTTTTTGTTGTATCCACAGAAACACTTTTTATTTGTTTGCTTGTATTGTTTCTTTTGTTTTCTTTTTTCTTTTCCCAACAAAACCAGATTGAACTGTAACTTATACCCATTGGTAAAAGATAATATATAAACTACAGAAACAGTTTTAAATGAAACTCTCAATGTTAATGTAGTTTTTTCTTGTGTTCTTTTTTTTTTTTTTCTGGCAGCAGAGACTCACATCAGAAGGATTATTTCCTCTATATAACACTACAGAATCATTTGGGTGAAAAAAGTACATTCTTTTCTCTCTTTTTAATCACTGAAATCACATGAAGCTTGGTCCTTCCACATAGAGGAGAAAAAAGAAAATTTCCTTTTTCTGTTCACTTTTGCAGGTAGATTGGGTAAATGAAAGAAAGGAAATAATTCAAAAGCATAGAACTGTGGACAATAACTGAAACAACCAATTTCTCTGCTGATAGATTTTTTTTTTATTTGTTATTTCCTTTAAACTCAAATACTTATCAGGATGGCACTACTAAAACAACCACCCTTTTATTTCTTATTAGGTGGTTGTATTGCCTTCAGCACAAGGCACAGTGGGTGAATTTCATTTTCATTGAGTGATTTTTCAAGGCCTAAAAGAACTGTCCATAACACACATATTACCAGTGCTTCTGTTGCTATTTGAAGGTATTATATGCACATAGTTAAAAAAAAAAGAAATATATTGGAATGGCTCACAAATTAGACACAATAGTGATATGTGAGAACAGACTCATTTTAGAATCTATCTTTGACACCTCTGGTAAATTAAGAAGAGTCCACGGTTACCTCAAGAAAAAGAGGTATCTTCTTGTATGCCATCCCCTTTTGGGACGTATGCACTGAAAGAATCAATGCACCCCTAGAGAAACTAGGCAAAAGACTGAAACTAGACAAAAGATTTATCTTTGTTCCACTACCTGAAGACACTGCATTTGTCCATGGATATTCTGATGCCCAAATATTGGAGAGGCCTCCTGTAGCTTTTCTCTTCACATTTCTGCTGTCTAGGCAACAAAAACAATAAATAGCGGTATAAAATAATTTAGGTACTAATGTTTAGGTATTATGGCTTATAGCACAGCATTCCAAAAAACACTCAAGGAATATTAAACACAGCATAAAGGAAACTGAGTCTTGCAAAGATTAGATCATTTGCAAAGTGACAGAGGAAGCTGGAACTACTTCATTCATAAAGGCAGAGCACAATCTGTTCTGTCCTTTCTGAATTGAAGGTCAATTCATATTTTGATCAGTTTGAAATAATACTTTGTATATAGATTCTTTAGGTTTAATATTCTAGAATCTAACATCACTCAATTTTATTAAGATGTACTTAAGTGGCTTTTCTTCTTAATTATGAACAAAAATGGTAATTGTGTCCACAAGATGATAGTCAAGCCGTGAATGCAACAATAATGTAGTTACTGTGTACCTCATCTCTCCCTCCCTGCTCTTTATCCAGTAATGCAGTACAAAATCAAAGCAAATCATTCTGTATCTGAAAGCAGCAGCAGTATCCAGCTGAGTCAAAAGAAAATTCCATTGGGCTGGTAGGCGGGTGGAGAAAGGCTGCATGTAGGTTGTCTCCACACTGAGTCAAATTTTATTCTGACAGAAAAGAGTTGAAAAACCAAGAGACATTTTATCTTTCTTTTGTTCACCCTGAGAGCCTACAGTTCTCTGCTAAATACATTGCACTCTGTTCTTTGCTATAAATAATATGAATGCTTTAAAAAAATTAAATTAGGCTAGAAGACCACAAGAGGATAGAAGAAAAAGAATAAATTACAGTATTTGGAAAATTTTGAAAATAACTTGCAAAGTTAAATATATCTGTGTTTACATTCCTCTTGCCAAGGAATTAATTTATAGATATAAATATGGAAAGATGTATAAATTTGTTTTCAGTCATGAAGTAAGTTGTTTAAGTGGAAATTAGGAGACGTTACCTGGTAATTAGATAAAAGTAGGACAAATGACCAAACATTATATTACCAAAAAATATAATTATTAGACTGTCTTAATAGAGATCTCAGATTATTTCTGTTGAAAGTAAATTAATGCACATGGTCGCATGAAAGGCACTGATTATTTTACTGTTACTTTGAATGTGCATATGTCTCCTGAAAGTAATTTCCTAAATCTGTACTGTGAACTGGGACAGATCACTGCTTCAGAAAATCTGGTCCACTATAAGCATAGATTTGACTTCTTCCTATTATTGTAGTAGTGAGTAACTGTCAGTGTTTTTAAAACAAAGTAATTTAAGACAAAGGAAAAAGAGAAGGGAAGAAAGAAGAAGCAGGGAAGATAGAGAAAACAAAAAGTATTCTACACACCATAATAAGGTACCTTCTGAATTACAACACGCAATGAATTAGATTTGCTTAATGGAAATATTTATGTACTTATATACTCAGATTTTTTATCCTTTTTCATTTCTGCTCTGCTTAAGCCGTACAAATATCAGACCTAAATTCTGTGGCAGAACTGTTGCAGTTTGATTAATTTGTTGCATACAGTCATAACTGTACATCTAAAAATCAGAGATAAACATTATTAATTATCAGTGTATGGCTTAGTTTCAACCTGTTTTGAACTCAATCAGACACTTCAACATCTGCAGCGAGTTCTGAAAATTTAAAAATTATCATTATTTTATGAAACAGAGAAGTCACATTTTCAAATTAAATTATTATGCAAATAATGAATAGGAATTTTCCAGCTATGTTTTTTAAACAACTTTGTCTATTTTACAGTTTGTAAAGAATACTAGGAAACTGTAATTTTGGCATCAAGGAAAGTTCACATATTTTAAAAGGTGATTGTTGCATACATTATGCGTCACAAGCATCAGTAAGGGACTGCTGTGAATTTTAGCAGCGACAGAACATGGCTCTGCTATTCCAAAGGGTCTGTGTAAAGCACCTAAGTCCTCACACACAGTCACTACCATTACAACATCAGTTCTGTTTGCCAAGTAAGGTGATGTGCCAGCGTGCTGAGATCAGAGGAAGTGGAGTATCTTGAAGTCCAGCTCCCAGTAAACAATGCTTCCTTCTGGCCCTAAGCCCCACTCTCTAGACTGACAGATGCTGAGCAGCTGCACCAGCATGTGACACATTAAGCAATACTCAAACTTGTGTTAGTTAATCAGCAGAGATCCATAGCATGTGTTGAAGAAGTACACACCACAATGCGTCCCCCACTACCCTGAAAATGATTAATGTTAAAGAGAGTTGTGACTTACTAGCCACACTGTAAGACAGTGAAGTGTAGTTTAAGTAGAACTAGCTGAGTATGCTAATTGTGAATGAACCTTTCTAAGCAAATTTCTCCAGATAATCAAAAAATGTCACTTCCCTTTCCTGGGAAATGGCAACTCAACAGATAAAAAGCCTGCTGCAACACTGGGAAAGAAATTTTCCAGGAGACAAGGAGGTACTTTCAAACTATGATAGTGCTAATATTATAATTAATATTATTATAAAAGTGCCTATGAAATATAATAGAAGTTAAGATTAATAAACTGTTCAGAATCAACAATCAGTGATGTAAAAACACTCCTACTGAAACTGCTGTATAAGGGTAAATATGAAACAAGGGATTTTCACTGGAGAATTAAGCCAATGCATCCAGCACTGCTTGCAAAGCCTTCAGTGTGTTCCCATTCAGGAAAAAGAAAATGGATTAATTTCAGAGGTATTATGGTAATTTTTAATTTAATAAAAATTATGAGATATTTATAGATAGCAAACAAGATAATCAAAACTAATGTTGTTCATTCACTTGAAGCAACAAAATTACCTGAGACAGTTGAAAATATCCTTTTCCACCTTCTGGAAATGTAAGTTCCAAAATTTCTAAAAGAATACCTTAGTTTAAAATTTCACAATTGAAGACAAGAGCATGGCACAAAAATAACTGGGTAACCAATGTTCCAACATAAGGTGTTCTAATCTTCTACTTAATTTTATTTAAAACACTATGTTCATAATTATAAAATGGTCTTCTCCCAATTACATAACTGAAAATTTTAATAAAAGAGATAATGAAAATTTACTCAAAATCAAAAAAAGCTGGTGGTGTAATTTCATTACACAGAATGTCTGGGTTTTTTTCCTACACTAATTATGTCAGTTATGTAAATAGCTTGAAATGCTCTTAAGCTATTTCTCCAATATATTTTTTAATGAATATACATACTTATTCTTACAGTTTAAATTAATTCCTAATATTAGTTTTTAATCCATAATGGTTAAGTATGTGACAATATTGTTTTACTACTGGACTATACACATTCCCAAAGCTGCCATTAAAAATATGAGAAAGCACTGTAAAATATAGAGGGGGACTTTGCAACAGCTATAGCTAAACAACAACAGCTTTAGCTGTTACATAGCTAAAATAGAAAACTGCTTAATTAGGTTACCACAAAGATAGAAGAAAATCCTTCAAGTCCAATCAAATATGAGAGAAGGCACTTTGAATAGAAGCCATAGAGTACCCCTACCCTTGTTGCTGAAACTACACTGCAGAGAACTATACTTCTAATGATCACCTTTCACTGGCTTCCTGTTGCAGTCACAAATTAGAAAGCAGAAGTAAATAACAGAACAAACAAGAACTGAAAATAAGGGATTGATTTACAGCAAAACAAAATGCAATAGCTAAGCAAGAGAAAAGTAGTGTCCTTGAAGCTATGTGGTGTGCCAGTGAGAAATAGCAGCAGCTCAAGTTGCAGCTCAGAGACACTTTCACAAATGACACTGGCCCACCTGCTGTATGTGATTTTACAGCAATTCCACAAGCATTTGAATACAATGGAATACTCATCATCTTTATGCAAAATGCATGAAAAGAGTCACTCTACTTAAATTGCATAATATCATGAGCAGAAATAAGGTAGGTGGCTTTTTTTTTTACAGTTATGCAAAAATAAAACAGCTAGAAACCCTACACCTAACTTACTTAACGTGGTTTATTGGGTAGGATTTATTTAATATTGGAGGATATGATGGAAATATGGGGAAAATATATTTCCAAATAAAATATTCAAGTGCATAACAAAAAATCCCTGTTTTACTTTGTGTTTACCCCGTAACACATCCTATCAGGAAACAGGGGGCCTGTAGGACCAAAATACATTGAAGTTGGGAAAGATAATTTCTAAAAGATGAAGATAAAAATGAGCCATTGCAGTCAGATTTTACAGAATGCATTAATAAACCTTAAAATGTAGATTAGATGAAAGAAAAGTGGGAACTGTGATTATAGCAAGACTTTTGGAAATCATCAAAGACTGAATCTTAAGTCCACATGGCAAATAATGAAAGGTATAATAAAGAAATCTCTCATATTCCCATAGATATACACAAGGTGCAGAAAGGAATTTACGATTCAGGAAAGAGGGGCCAAAGAAGATACCTTCCCACTATGGGGTCATGAAGGGAAGGTAAAGAAAACTTTACTCAAAAAGTATCAGTACCTTATGAAAATAACTTGAAAGTAAAGCTTCCAACTTTTTGAGGAAGGAGTATGTATTCTATGAGGAGAATATAAGAAGCTCTCAATGTTCATTCTCTGTCTCTCTTCGAGCCAATTCCAGGAACCTTTAGACAGTAGATCACAAAACATTCTGAAGTTGTAAGGGACACACAAGAGTCATGGAGTCCAACTCTTCAGTGACTGTCCCATACAGGGATTGAACCCACTCCTGTGGTGGTACCAGGACCATGCAAGGAGCAGCTGTCATATCCAATTACAAAACAAAAGGAGAGAAACAGGTAAGAGTGTACAACCCTGTGCCTCACAGAGGTACTATTGTCACAAGCTACCTGAAAAAAACAACAACAACAACAAAAAAGTGGCTGCTCTATATTTTGCCATTTAAGAAACTAAAAAAATATCTGAAGAAAAATTGAAAAAAATTAGCTTCACAAAATTAAAATTTATAGTTCCTCCTTTCTATATACCTACTATACTATATCTTTAAAGCACAAAGTGATTGCCTTACACGTGGAATTATTATCATATGATTACAGACATGAGGAGGGAAGATCCCTTAATATTTTGATGTACAGAGGTGAATACATGCTTAATTTTCCATTGCCTTCCATACTGAGTTTTTGTTACATATTAAAATATAAATACATATTTACTGCACATTAAAATAATTTTAATGCAAAAAATCCACATCTCAGCTGTCTATGAGAAATGGACACTAATCTTTAAGACAGCTTTAGAGTAATTTGTTCACTTTTGTGTGACAATTTTTATTTTTTTCATACTAGATTTTACTTTACAGTAAAGACTTAACCATTTTGGTATTTAAAAAACAACAAAACATAATCGGATTACTGAGAATTTAGAAGTGCTTTCGCATCCCATACTTTACATGAATTTTTAATAACCATTTGTTATTACTGTTCTGTAATATGGAAATCCATATTATTTTTAATATTGCACAAATTTACAGCTAATCACATTATAGTACCAAAGGAACAATTATAGTATGTGAATGTGTATAAAGATTAATATACATATCCTAATAAATCTCAGCTGACCCATTAATGTATAATGGGCCCAAAGGAGGCCTCATATCCTAGGTATATAAATGGCACATTTCTTTCCCCCTCCTCTCCTTTCCTCATTTTGTTTTATATGTACAAACTGCCATAAAAAGGAAAATTAAGCCATACAAAACCACTCTGAAACATCAAGAGGCTAATCAAAAGCACAAACCACTTTCTTTTCTTATTATACTACAAGAATCACGCTAATATTTGACACGCATGTACAATGAGGTTTTTTTTTTTCCTCTTCCTTTTGAGAATAAGGCTTCTGAAATAGTGGACTATCTCACATGCACTCTGCAATGAGTAGCTATTACAAGCGGGTTAAGGGAAGAACTTTCAGTTTTAATTGTAAATTAAAATGGCTTGTTCTTGGTTTAGGGGTGATGACGCCAATTGGTTCAATTAAATCTCTTGTAGTTTAAAATGAAAGAAAAAAAGAGATAAATGATCCTTTTTGTTATGTAAGATATTCCTTACAATATCACTACATAGTGACAACTCCTTGTCCTCCTGTCACATCCTGTCCCTTAGACCATGCTGCAGAAAAGCAATTTTCTGCCTCAAAAGCACTCTATTTTTTAGGTTTGTCTCTGGGCAATTTTCAGGTCTACTAGAGCTGCACAACTGTATACAGATGAGAAAGACCCAAAATAGGGCAATTTATTTGATTCCTCCTCTTCAAAACATTTAGCTGAGATTGCATATCCAACAGAGAAACCCCAACAAGAATATTCAGAGATGACCTGCAGTGACACGCATCTTTTTTCCACAAAAAATTTGCATTAAACATCTTCTCCAGACTTCTCAGATAGTCTAGATTTGACTTTTGTTTAATATGACCTTTAACACAAATATTTCCCAGGATATTAGCAGCTAATTTCTTTTTTAAAGGAAACAGCAAGAACTGGTCAGTTAAATAAAACATGAAGTTTTTTTCAGAGAAAGAATATTTTGGTGGGCTTTTCTATTATTTATTTAATTAATTGGAAAAAAAAAAGGATGTGCAATTACTTGGATCCAGTTTCTTTCTTGTTAGAAAGTAAAGAAAAACTTGGATGGGAAAATATATCCTCCAAGTGTTCAGCTGCTGGTAACTTAGCATTTATCAATGCCTGAAGCTAGTTTGACCTCAGTATTCCCCTGGTACAGCTCTGCCCTAACACAGTAAGTGGCACTTCTCAACAGAGCAAAGGCCTTGCCTTTATAACCACCCACAAGTTGCAAACTTTCCCTGCACAGAAATTTTTAAGGAATTAGGATAGCTTCAATACTGGGAACTTAGTTTGCTACAAATGTAACATTCACTGATGTATTGTCTAAGGCAAAAACTTGACAATGGATTTGAGACTTTTCACAGAGCTAAGTGACATTTCAAGTCTGAAAACAAATTAACCACAGGTTCCTCAGTGTTCAAAATCATGTTTAAATTTGCTATCCACAGTTTTTAAAATTTTAAACCACAGCGTTAGCTCATTTAGCCTTGAAGACATAAATTATCTATTTAATTTCTCTATTATTGTCTTTTTAATTGATTGATATGTACATCACATTTCAGAATTTCA
Source organism: Cinclus cinclus (assembly GCF_963662255.1). Taxonomy (NCBI): domain Eukaryota; kingdom Metazoa; phylum Chordata; class Aves; order Passeriformes; family Cinclidae; genus Cinclus; species Cinclus cinclus. The sequence goes on from NC_085050.1 coordinate 33,468,816, forward strand.
TGCTCACATAGGAATCTATTACCTATTTAAAAATCACTATTAATATTGGCATCAGAAAATAGTAAAGCATAAAGTATGTCTATAATATTATATGGTTCTGATTAGACCCCATCAACTAAAGTATAAGTTTTCTTTGCTAATATGATAAAGATCTTCAGTATGAATTCATTTTGAATTTCTATTTACCTGGCATGTGAGTACATTTAAAAATTAACTGAGAGGGAAACAACCTTTTTCTTTCTTTTTCTAAGGTAGAGAAATAAGTTTGGATAGGAAAGGACCTTAAAGATCATCTTGTTCAAAGCAGCCTGCCAGGAACAGTGACACTTCCCACTAGGCCAGGTTACTCCGAGCCCAGTCCAGCCTGGCCTTGAACACCCCCAGGGGTGCAGATTCCATAACCTCTCTGGTTAACCTGTTGAAGTGACTCACCACTCTCACAGTAAAGAATTTCTTCCGAATATCTAATCTAAACCTAACCTCCAAATTTAAAGCCATTAGCCCTTGTCCTATCGCTTGGCCATGAAGGCAGAATCTGTCTCCTGTTGTGTCTTTCTGAATTTGCCTTTTATCACTGGCCCACAGAGTCTGTGCAAGCAAACACAAATTGGATTGCATTGGAGATAAGACAAATTAGCAGCAGCAGAATAGAGAATTTGATTGAAGGCAAATCAGGTTTCCAGATATGCTTAAATTCATGGTTTAAATTGCTGGGGGGAAATCTGTGAGCATATATTGTTGTGCACATAAGAGAAGAAGACCTTTATGAATTAGTCCTTTATGTCTGCAAGTGCTTATGTTACCTTAGTACATCTTATATTAATTTCCTGAGCTTGGACTGTAAAATGTGGTAACATAACTGTGTATAGTCTAAGAGAGACAGAGATGAATAAAACTGTAAACCATTAAAACCTTGCAAGTGGCTGAAGTGGGACACTGAAAGAAGAATATAATTCTTTTAAACTGATGTCTGCTTTAGACTGATCGAATATTTATCTGTGCAAGAAACTCATTAATGTAGATGTAGCTGCCTGGCAAACCTTCACTTTGGTTGCTGGTTGCTGTCAGCTGGTCACAGCTCGCTGCTGATTCAAAAGTCTAAGTGCAAACTGATGCTCTATTCATTATGTTTTAACAGTAATGCAACGGCCATGTCAATCCGAACTTACCAGGAATAAAAGTAACAACTGGCACTGAAAATCCCCACAACTCCTTGGCCTTAAATTCCTCATTTTTGCCTATTAATTGCATTCTAGTTGTTTACTTATTTTTGCTGTTTTGGTATGGATAACTAGCATGCATTCAAAATCAGAACATCATTTACACCAAAGAGTCACAGGAATTACTTCACAGCAAATCTGATTATTGCCAGACAACTTTGATAATGTACCTGTAAAGTTCCTGTAAGCCTTACACCGTCAAGGGTCTAGAATGTCTTTTATTCATAATTTTGTGAAGCAAACAGAAAAGCATGAATTGAAAAGCTGTATACCTGACAGAAGAGATTGAGTACTGAAAAAGAAAAGCCCTAATTGAATGATTCATGTGATTCATGTCCCTGACATGAATCCCTGGATTCATGTGAAGCAAAGTTCACTGTAGGATATAGAAGATAACTTTTTTTTCCTTACCAGTAAAGTTAAAAAAAAAAAAAAAAGCTGAAAAAGTGTATTTACTTCCAAAGGCTTGTATCTATAACATACAAAACCAAATAAAATTTTAAGTCTATTTTATGTGAGCTTTAGTAACCTTCATTAAATCAACATTTTCTCTGTTGCAAAAAGTCAATCTCTTAAGTTCAAAGGTCTTTTTCTAATGACTATTCAGTAAAATCATGCACAAGCAGTCCATAAAACTGAGACTGGGACCTCTCCCTTTTTCTCTATGGAGACTGTATTAACCACAAGGATGCAATTGTGTTCCCTCTGATCCTTCTATTCCCTTTCATTTTCCAAAGTTTTTCAACATTAGTGATGAACAGAGGAGACTTCTTTAAGAATGGTGTCTAGATTGTGTGTCTAAATGGAACTTGTTCAGAAGCTTGGTTCCCTTATGATCCCCATGGTGGGACAGCCAGTGCCTGCCACCAGAGACACAGACTGACATAGCATGGGCAGAATTCCAAGGCTATGAATGGCAACTGAGCTAAAGCTTTAGTTATTAATATGGGCACCCTTAACCTTGTGAATGTTCTCACATTTACTCTACTTCAAGTCCCCTGCAACTCCTGCTCTCACAAAGGTGCCTCTTGGTGGCCGAAAACGATGAGATTTGTGGCACATCTCTTATCCCCACACTTAGGGCATGACACCTCTTAGCATTTTATGCTGAAACTTGTCACTTAGTTCACAGCATGTAACACTGAGTTGGGTGACAGTCCAAGTAGAAGATGCTAAGTGATGTCATCATTCTCTGTGGTACTCATACACAAGTCTCTTATTAAAGTCACCATAAAATCATAAAATTCACAGTTTCATAAGCACAAACGTTTAGTCAAAAATGCATCTAGTCTTAACTAGAATATCAGTCACTTTTGACATAAAAGAGATAGCAAAAGGAGAAACAAACAACAGAAAATAAATTTATGAAATATATTTTCTTCCCTCCCCTTGCAAAAAGACATCTGAATAAAGATGACTTTATTTTAACTTTGCTGTGTAATTGTAACCAAGTAACAAGAATATATGCATAATAACTTTGACCTGGATGTTTGAATAGCAGATCAGACAGCTACCAAATTACCTGAAAGTATTACCATATGAATAGCTTGTGCTTCCTAAATGCTGTCACTCAAAAGGCTTTTGGCATCTCTTCCGAGCCCTCTCATTTACTTCCTTTACACAGGAGTAAACTTAGATTGCCTCATACTTTCATAGAGAAAGTAACAACACCATTCACATTTTAAAGTTTTCCTTGTATTCAAATCATATAATAAAAATTATATTTACCTTAGAAATGGAATAACTTATGTTCATGATCTTCATGTGTGCATATAATTTCTTCCATTTTGTCAGCAATGTGATAAAATTAATTTTTATGTCTCTTCTGAGAAATTGCAGATGTTATTGTAGTACTTACCAGCGGTTTTGTGATTTTATATTTATATTTTATGACTCAGAATTATTTATTAAGTTCTTTCATCTCTGAACATTTCATGTAAACAATCACTAACAAGTCTTCTCAACTGTTATTGGTTAATTAGACTTGCACATGAGCATTTGGGACAATCTAGCTAAAAAATCCCTGTAATATCTCAGTCATTCACCTTAACATATTTTTTAATTTAAAACTCTTGGACAGGAAGAATAATTTTATTTTATCTGCTATTTGAACATACAAAATATCTAAAAAGGAATTAAGAAACATAGAATCGTTCATAAAAATGAATGATAACTGAAAAATAAGTGCTGTTTAATTAAAAACTCCCAAACATTTTGGGAAACATTTTTTATTGATCTGCCTCTTAATCCAAATCTCAGTTTGGGGATCCCAGATATTTCTTGTACCTATTTTTAATGCCTGCATATTTTAGCCTTACCTAAGTCTAAACCTGCAGTCTGCATGTATGTCCTATCTCCCTTCACTTAGCAATCTTTAGCTGGGTGATTGTCAAGTGTTAAGTAAATCAGAGAAAACAATAAAGTCTTAAAGATAATTAAGACCCTTACAAGTTTCAAGGATGGAGATGTAAATTAATATTCCCAGGGATAGAAATGTGGATAGGAGATGGCTGGGCTATTCAGCATTCAGGGAGCTGCAGACTAAGCACAGCTCTATTGTTTCTCAGGCAAAGAGGGTAATAAGGGGAATAGGGAAATCAAGCTTGCAGTTGAAATTGGTGACCCTAGAGTACAAAAAACAAGATTTCCAGAGGAGAGATGGCTTTATCAGTTCTACCTCCTTAATCATCATATTTCTGCTAGTTGGGAGACTATGCAACTTTTCTGTGATCCCAGTTTCATCAGAGTCCTAAGAATTTAGATACAAGAAAACAAAATGAAACAAAGCAAAACAAAGGAAAAAACATATAAATGGAAAGAAAAATGTGCATTGTTTTACAGCAAAGTAATTTACTTAGGGAGAGCAACACTATTTAAGAGTAATGACAGTTATAGTTCTGGAAGTTAATGCATTGTGCACATTCAATGGATATTTGAACGTAGTTGCATGGAAATATGTTCATAAAGGTTCAGAGCTACAGGCTTCAAAGGGGTAAACGTGGCTTTAAAAGTCCTGTGTTAGAACTTACACCGGATTTTTTTACCAAACTCCTAATAAATAGTTGAGGTTTTAAGAAAAAACAATAAAATAATCAGAGGTGGATTAATTCCACTCTGACATAATAGGTTAAAACCAAAATGTGTTTAATCCCACTTTCTTCACATAGAGGGAATATTTATGATTATACAATGTTTAACATATTTATCAATGCAATGTATGGCTCTCTTTTTTTTGCTTTAATTAA